>NW_024395977.1:2079370-2175922 GCF_016617805.1 Bactrocera tryoni
CACTCATTAATACAACGCAAAATGAATAATAGACAAATTAGTTTGCCCTCCCAACTAGTTGAACTAATGAAAGACGCTTGAAAATCCATATCCACTAGTTGTTCATCACCTACAACACGGTTATTTCCTGGATTATGAGAAAATCTTCAAAGCGGTATTCATCTATTCGACCAGGTAAACAATTATGCATCTATTTATATCCATTACATGCACAAAACTTTGACAAGTTTTATGCCGAGCTTTTCTTCTATTTTATTTTATTTAAAATATTTATAGATTTTAAAATAGGTAAAATTATTTTTATTTTATTATTTATTTGTTCTCTCAGGTAATAAAGTTGGAGATCCTACAGTAAATAGGATTCGCGCTTTGGGATATGATACAATGGTATCCATAGTATATTACAAAACCGGTTTTAAGGACGAGTATCAGCTTCTTCTATAAAGAACTGCCAGAAATTTTTAAATTCAGCAGCATAATCTTTTGCACCCGGAAAGGTTAACGATAACCAAGAAGAAATGGCAACATTTGCAGGACCTAAAAGCTTTGATTCCAGCAGACTGTCATTACTTTTATGATAATACACCTTTTGAATAATTAATTGTTTAATAAATAATGATTAAACATTATCCTCATTTTTTAGCTTGAAATTTTAAAATTTTTTCACGTACTTAAGTACATACGTACATATTAATAATAAAAATAACATGAAATATGAAAAACTTGCAACTGTTTTTATTTAAATTTAAAAAAAAGTATGAATATTAAAATTTTTAATTTTTATACAAATTTAGATTGATCTCGCATGATAAAGTGATAATCGAGATTTCATTATACGTCATTTACATATTTTCAAATACCGTATTTTTGTAAAGTTTTATTCCGCTATCATCATTGGTTCCTAATGTTTATACTCGTATTATACAGAGAAGGCATCAGATGGAATTCAAAATAGCGTTATATTGGAAGAAGGCGTGGTTGTGAACCGATTTCACCCATATTTCGTACATGTCATCAGGGTGTTAAGAAAATATTATATACCGAATTTCATTGAAATCGGTCTAGTAGTTCCTGAGATATGCTTCTTGGTCCATAAGTGGGCGGCGCCACGCCCATTTTCAATTTTTAAAAAAAGCCTGGGGGCAGCTTCCTTCTGCCACTTCTTCCGTAAAATTTAGTGTTTGTGACGTTTTTTGTTAGTCGGTTAACGCACTTTTCGTGATTTTCAAAATAACCTTTGTATGGGAAGTGGGCGTGGTTATTATCCGATTTCTTCCATATTTGAACTGTATATGGAAATGCCTGAATAAAACGACTCTGTAGAGTTTGGTTGACATAGCTATAGTAGTATTTCCGAGATATGTACAAAAAACTTAGTAGGGGGCGGGGCCACGCCCACTTTTCCAAAAAAATTACGTCCAAATATGCCCCTCCCTAATGCGATCCTTTGTGCCAAATTTCACTTTAATATCTTTATTTATGGCTTAGTTATGACACTTTATAGGTTTTCGGTTTCCGCCATTTTGTGGGCGTGGCAGTGGGCCGATTTTGCCCATCTTCGAACTTAACCTTCTTATGGAGCCAAGGAATACGTGTACCAAGTTTCATCATGATATCTCAATTTTTACTCAAGTTACAGCTTGCACGGACGGACGGACAGACGGACGGACGGACAGACAGACATCCGGATTTCGACTCTACTCGTCACCCTGATCACTTTGGTATATATAACCCTATATCTGACTCTTTTAGTTTTAGGACTTACAAACAACCGTTATGTGAACAAAACTATAATACTCTCGTTAACAACATTGTTGCGAGAGTATAAAAACGCTTAAGAAACGGTCAAACTTTCCTGCGATAAATTTACTTGTGCTAGTACGCAGCACTCAAGAAATCTAGTACTAATTTTTAATGCTTTTTTCAGTAAAATGTGAATATGGCAAACCTTGTTTTGCGAAGAAACATCAAATCAACAATTGTTTCTTGAAGGAAATTCGAAGTAATCGTCAAATTCATCCTAAATTAGTTGAAATCATTATTATGAAGTATATTCCATTTTGAAATGTTGTATAAAACCTACCAATCATCAACAACATTTCTTAAATCTCAATGAAAATATTTATGTTACCATACACATACACACATACATATTACGCACAAAGTTTGTTTTCTTTGTTTATTCTCTCTTGCTCTTCTAATGTAGATTATTCACAATGCGAAACCAGCTGTCAAAATTACTTGAGAAATAATGTATTTTTTTTCTTGAGCAATTACTTGAGAGCTGCGTACCAACCTTTACAAGTAAAAGCTCTCTTTTGAGATGGCGTCCCATTAGGTATGTTGTTCCTGGCTTCGATGTTAATGTCATATCAAATTTAGGCAAAATCGCCAAAAATATGTCCGTTCTAGAACGTAATTGCGTTCTTTTATTTGATGAAATCATCATAAAGTCCGACCTAACTTATAATAGAGTTAGGGATATTATTGATGGGTTTGTAGACTATGGGAAAGGCCATCGAGAAATGAAAATAGGAAATAAGTGTTGTTTTTTTATGGTAAAAGGGTTAAGTTCAAGTTGGAAATATGTGTTTTCATACTAAATTTCCAAAGGTGGACTTCTTATTCAAAATTGTCTAAAATTTCCCCAGCGTCTTTGAGAAAGTGTCCGTCAAACGTGCCACTCAAGTTTTTAGCAATTCGGTCGCGGCTGGCATCGAAATGGTTTACAAAATCTATTCGGCAGTGACGAATATTTAATAAAATATATAACGCCTACTCAGTTATTTGTCAAGAGGATTAATGATCTCTTTAACAATTTAGACTGTAAAATATTTGATTCAAAAAATCCGTTAAAACGTCCACTGAAGAATGATTGCAGGATGGTCCAACGCCTCTATGATCACATAGAGTTTTTAAAATCAATTAGATTACCGAATGATGTTCGGGTTAAGTGTATTGACGGTTTTCGCAATTAGGGGAATGTTAATGTTGTCAGAAGAGCTATTTAGGGATCAAAGGGAATTCGATTTTATATTCCTTGGGAAATTGAATCAGCATACGTTGGAGAATTTTGTTTATAGAGTCCGAGCCAGTCATGGTATTAATACCCATCCGACTGCCCATGAAATCCAATACATTGTAGGTCGTCTAATATCTACGAAGATACTTAGACAAAAATTTGAGAATAAGAGACCAAATTGCGAGGATGATGACAACGTTAATTTAGATTAGAATTTAGGCCCCGAAGATCGTCATCTAGATGTGCAGGAAATCGATCAGGAATATGAGCAACTCGGTTTGGAATCTTTTGTTATTCCTGACGAAAATTTCTTTGAAGAAGACGATGAAGCTGACGTCCGAATCAAGCGGTACTACACAGACTATGATATTTACGAGAAAATTCTGTTTAAAGTCATTGCGAAAGGTGCAAAAAGGCAATGACTAAGACACAGAGCGACAGAGCTCTATTCGAAGGCCCTCATCAGAGCGAAAAATTACAAGGATGACAGCGATTTAATGCTTGTCAATCCTAGTGATAGGGTCTTCGACGTGTGTCGACTGCAAATGATGTGGTACGCCAAGCTCTTTAACGAATATGCTCATCATTCTAATGTTGTCCGCAATACAACAAAAAACCGAAAAGGTTTTTCCTCAATGGTTTGATCAAGCCGATGAGTGTTTCGCCCACAAAATAAAATTATTAGAATATTTATTGACAGTACTGCTCTTTAAAAATTCAAAGTGGCTTGTGAAAGAAAAAATAATTAGGGAACGACATCGGAAGCGCGATGAAAAAATAAAAACAAAACTTAAAAATAACTTGCAATTCAGAACCATTTGCTATCGAACATCTTACTTTTGGGTAAGTAATGAATTTGCAAAATAATAATATGTTAACTTTTTTAATATTTTGGATTTTATTCTATTTACAGGTTTTTTTCATTTTCAGATTTTTTCTTATATTTTCAGCTCTTCTTCTACTTTCAGTCTTTTTTATTATCTTTCCATGTTTTTTTATACCCTGAACAGGGTATATTAAGTTTGGTATATGTTATTTTCAAAAACAACAATGTAATTTCCGAAGAAATTGTTCAGAGCGGTTAACTATAGCATATAGCTGCCATACAAACTGAACGATCGGAATCAAGTTCTTGTATGGACAACTTTCACATTTGACAAGATATATTCACGAAATTTGGTATATATTATTTTCTAAAGCAACAATATAATCTCCGAAGAAAATTTTCAGATCGATTGACTATAGCATATAGCTGCCATACAAACTGAACGATCGGAGTCAAGTTCTTGTATGGACAACTTTCACATTTGACAAGATATATTCACGAAATTTGGTATATATTATTTCCTAAAGCAACAATGTAATCTCCGAAGAAATTGATCAGATCGGTTAACTATAGCATATAGCTGCCATACAAACTGAACGATCGGAATCAAGTTCTTGTATGGACAACTTTCACATTTGACAAGATGTATTCACGAAATTTGGTATATATTATTTTCTAAAGCAACAATGTAATCTCCGAAGAAAATGTTCAGATCGGTTAACTATAGCATATAGCTGCCATACGAACTGAACGATCGGAATCAAGTTCTTGTATGGACAACTTTCACATTTGACAAGATATATTCACGAAATTTGGTATATGTTATTTCCTAAAGCAACAATGTAATATCCGAAGAAATTGATCAGATCGGTTGACTATAGCATATAGCTTCCATACAAACTGAACACATAGTTACTAACAGAAATGCACCTTTGAAGGGTATTTAGCTTCGGTGCAACCGAAGTTAAAGTTTTTTATTGTTTTTTTTTTTTAACGCTGCAATTGAGCCTAGCTTTTTTAAACACTAATATTAATCAAGATGGATTAAATTGTGTTAAAAACAGCTTAATGACTTAATTTAATTATTAAGTTGTGTGAGAAATTTTCATTTTAAATGGAATATTTCGTAATTCAGTTTTATGTTAAATTTTTTTTTTTTTATTAATAATTAATTTAATTAAAATTTTGAAATTGTTAGTTTTAAGTAAAAATATTTCAATAAAAATATCATACATATTTTATAAAAAAATAAACAAAGTTGTCTTTATTTAAAGTAAAATCATTTTGGATTTGTTTCAGTTGATTGTCATGCAAACCAACAATTTTACATATATGTACATATATGTACATGCATATGTACATTTGTATAGTAACGTTGCACTATGGTTCCTAGGACCACATTTTCTGGCCAAAATCGATTTTTAAAAGTTCCGATTTTTCGTCTGTTTTCTTTACCATCACTAAGCTGATACTTCGCATGAGTTAATTGCATATTTTGTTTTCCCTTTAATCGGTTTACCGTTATGTGGTCAGCAGTTAAATTGTAACTTTGCCTATTTGCTTATACAAGTGGGGATATTTGGCTGAAACTCAAAACTGAATATTTTATAAACAAATTAAAATTAACTAAAAGAAAAAAATGGAAACTAACAATAAAGGTAATTATATTTTGTTTCTCGAATATTAATACATTCAACTGTTGTTAAGTTTGAAAAGAATTTATTTAAATATTAACTTTGGCTTAAGTAATATTTTTCAACTTTACGTAGAGCTTAAAAAAATTGGTAGCAGTTGGTAGTCTTGCTAGTTTATGATTGTATAAATAACTCAATTTGGAGTTTGTGTGCAAAAAATTATTTTGCTCTTTTTTGCGATTTTTAAATAATTCACATTTTTCTTAGACCACTACTCCGTGCGATTTGCTGATTTATTTGAAGTATGGAAGGAGGAGGCAAACACGTGCCTTAGACAGACAGCAGTTTTTGATTTTTTGTTAGAAAACGTTATTGCAATTGACGTTTCCGATGAATACACTGTCTATTTAGAGGAAAAAAAATAGAATTATATGTAAATATATTAATGACAGATGGGGAAAAAGTCATCGGCGTGTAGATGTATTTTTGAAACAAAATGCAATCTGGCTTTTAATAAAAACCGAAATAATGAAACCGGAGTTGTTATATTCTATACCAAGCACATCAAAAGTGGGCCGTAAATCCCTTACATTTAATGAAAAATCTGCAAGAACGCAAAGAAGAGAAGCTGCGGAATTATCGAAACAGCAAGGCGACAATATTGACTTAATGGTGTCCGCTGCGTCTACGGCTGCCCGTAAAAGAGATCAAATAGATTTGGCTGTAACTTTAAAAAGGACTTTAAACAACTCAAATGAAATGTCTAAAATAAGAAAACTAGTAGAAAATAAAACCGACGAGAAATGCCCAATTCGCATGTCTGCTGAAGAGGGGTTGGCTTTCTTGGTGGAAAATAGCTTTACCAAACAACAATATATAAATATTGGAGAAGAAAGTCTTAGCCGAAATTGTGATATCTTTCCTTCTTACAAAGAAGTATTAAGTAAGAAATGTGCATGCAGACCGAAGGAAATAGTAGTTTGAAAAGATTACTTGAACACACAGCAGAGAAGCTTAGTATACTACAAAGAGATGTTATGGTCGCGGTGATGGAGGATAGGAAAGAAACCTTTTTGAAAGTGGAGTTAATTGTAAACTATGGATTTGACAGCAGTACAGGTCATTCTAATTTCAAGCAGAAATATTCAACTGAATCACATCAAATTGTTTCATCGCTTCTTGCCACTACAATTACTCCATTACGTATGAGTGACGAAAACGGCACAATTTTGTGGTACAATCGGACACCCCAGTCTATACGATTTTGTCGTCCTTTAAAACTTGAATATATTAAAGAAACTAAATAAACAATAACTAAAGAAAACAACGATATTAAAGCGGAACTGGACAAATTAGAGGTCTTTAAAATAAAAATTGACGATGAGAAAACAATTGAAATAAATTATACGTTGTATTTGATGGCAATTGATGGAAAAGTGTTAAATGTGTTAACCGGAACAAAAGCAACTCAATGTTGTCCTATATGCGGTGCTACTCCTAAGGATTTTTTAAATGAAACAAATCTTAAATGAGAGAAATTTAAACCGAAATCAAGTAATTTAAAGTACGGAATTTCTCCTCTACATTGTTGGAGAAGAAAAAAAGGATATTCAATGTTTGTTTTGGACACGTCTCGGTTTACATGTAGATAAACCAAAAATTGGGTCATTTGGCAATACAAACGACGGAAATACTTCGCGCCGCGCATTTCAAAATCACGAATTATTTGCTGAAATTATTGGTGTAAACAAGGAACTTATATACAATTTAAAGATAATATTAATATGTTTAACTTGCCAACTTCCATTAAACTTAGCAAAGTTTGAATTATTCTGCCTCCGGACCGCCGAACTTATAATGCAAAAATATCTCTGGTGCCCGATGACAGCAACTGTGCACAAAGTCTTAGTTCACTCCAAAAAGATCGTCGAAAACATGGTACTTCCAATTGGTTATTTTGGTGAAGAAGCCTCAGAATCATGCTCGGAAAAACAGCCGAATTAGCAATCTAACTGACGTGATTAATAGAGCTTTTGACACATCAGATCCTTTAATTTCTAGTATTAGCTTCGACAAACGCATAAAAAAACAAAAACGAATGCAACATCCTAAGGAAGTTATTGCTTTATTTAGCTCTGCGGATGGTGACGCTGATACATTTTCTGCAAACGACGTTGATGAAAATGATGAGAACGACGAATGTAATTGTGGATACGAAGAGCTATTAAATAATTTAGAATTAGAAAATGATTCAATTTAATATTTATGTACATACATATGTTACTACGCTGGTGTCAGCTTCTTATTATGTTAACTAAAAAATATTTTATTACTAGCTTACCCGGCGCGCTTTGCTGCGCAGTTCGTAAGTATATTAATAATTTATTCATTTTTTTTAATAAATATTTATCGGCTATTATACTTCATTTAATTTTTTTTCATTATAGACATTTTTGTCATCTTCGTTTTAAACATATTTAATATTCAAATTTGCGATAAATTTGCCAAAGCAATTGCCTATTTTCAGATTTTATGAAATATCCACAAACGACAAATCTAAATTTTTATTTATTTGACGTTTGAGTGTAAACAAAAACATAAGAAAAACAAAAACATAAGCATTTGACATGAATGAGTAATGTCACATTATATTGTTACTTGAGCAGAAGTCCACTTATTTAGCAAACAACAAAACCTGAAATTTCATGGTATATAATTACATATATTCTGCGATAATAATTACTCTGTATTTGAAAATAATGTGATTTTCCATTCATAAAAGTGTAATAAAACAGTAAGTTAATAGCCAAACAAAAAGTCAATAACAAATACAGTATAATTCAATATAATAAAAAAAAATTTTTTGTTTCCAAAGTATACCATACAAAAAATGACGATGAAAAGATTCGATATGAGAAGAACATTCCATCCTGATTATCTTCAGGAAAAAACAGTTGTTCAGTCGATTGATAGCCCATCGTGCGTCACCGTAAAATTCAGACCGGAAGAAAGGGAATACCAGGATGTAGAGCAAATTCTGAATTGCCGATTAGCAAATATCAAGCCAAGTAATGGGAAATACTGTTCCCGAGAAGCTATCAAATATTTTGAAGAAATTGCTTTGAACGAATCTTTCACTATGAAAATAATGAAACAAATAGACGAAATCTTTTTCATAAATTTAGACGATTATGAATTAAGGATGAGGATTGACCAAGATATTGTTGATAAAGGATATGCAGTTCATGAGAATGCATTCGTACGATATTATCCATTTACTCCATAAAATTGTTATAACGCTAACATTGAGAAGCGTACATAAATATGAATAATAAGAAAATTGTCATAGCGATTCAATAAAAAATTCAACAAAGTAATACTCTTCAAACATTGAATGTATTTATTCTTCAGTCTCCTCTTATTTTTACATAAGCGTATATAATAAATTGTAAATCTCAAAAATTCGAGTTCTAATCTAAAACATCTTGATAAACAACGTTCTTAGTTTTACTGTCCGGTGCATGAATGAATAAACGATGTGCAGTACCGACTCTCGAACATGCAACATATAATTGTCCATGTGAAAAACACGATTCTTCCAAATCTACTCCGCATATTTGAAATGTTTGTCCTTTGTTTATAGTCATGGCAAATGATAAACGCACCGAAAATTGCAGACGTTTGAAATCGAATGGCATGCCTGTTGGAATCATTGGAATACGTGGTATAAGCACATTTCGCTTTGCCATTGAGTATAGTTGCTTCAATCAAATTTGGTATTAGCTTCTTTATTGCCAGTCGTGTACCATTACACATTTTTGGAGGATTGATATTCCGTAGTAATATGATTGGTGAACCAACCTTAAAAATGGAATCAATAATATATTTCATTGAACCTCCTTACAGATTTATATTCTGTAATGATTAAAGTAATGAACAAACCTTTAAATTCAAAAGATGTGGCGGTGTACCAGGTGGTTCCAACGAATTCAGAAATTCAATTGGATAATTCACAGCTTCATCTTCATCCATAACGCTGTCAATGGCTTTATAAGTTATGACTTCACCTGGCTATTTTTCTTGAATTTGGAAGTTCATTGCATTGACGTGCATATTCTTCGGTGCCAATATTGAACGTTCTGCTAACCAATCATGGCTTCTGTGATTCTGAATGATATTTGGGAAAACGCATTCGACCAACTCTTCTTTTGTTTGCAAAATTGTACAAAAATTTTCGGGCAAGGTGATCATTCCATTAGTATTGTCGATTTACATTTTTCCATTTTCGATATCCAACAATTGTTCCGAAAACTGATATGCAGATGAATCGTCTTGTAATAGGACACGCATATTGCTATTCCACGTCAAATTTTTCACAAATCTCCAGAAAGCAGAAGATTTCAGGCATGCATTTATTTCATCGGCAGGAGTTGATCGAGGAAGAAATTGGCAATGTTTGTCGAAAATCACCTGATAACAATATCAAGGCACCACCAAACAGCTGTTGATTTCCGCATAAATTGTACACTCATCCCACAGAAACAGCTTGCAAAATTGTTTGATGTACATAGTTTTGTTGATCATTTAATTTGTCAATATTTGATTGCACAAATTCAATCAATTCGTCACAATTGAATTGTTGTTCACGTTGCAATTCTTGATCCATCAAATCATGCACCGGACGATCAGGTGAAATCATAGATAACTGTGGTAATGCTTTATGCGCAATTTTGAGACACATATCTTCAATGATTATTAATGCTTCATTGTACATTTCCAAGGTAATCATCAAATCTGGATTATTTGACGTACGACGCATCCGAATCAAAATATCTTCCGTCATGTAATCTTGATATTTGTTCTATAATTCCAGTGGATTCGACGGCATGCATGTTGATATTATAATCGAGAAAAGCATTCTTTTTTTTTGTGGTAAAGATGAAACACATGCATCTTGAAGCGTCGATTCCCAATGTGAATCGTTTTCCAACAAATGCAGTAGGTGACATGCCTCGCGATACGTCTCACATAAATGACCGTCAACTATTTTCAAATATTCGAACGATCTCGGTCCTTGAACGTTCATCAATAGCAATCGCAAATAAAAACATTCCGCGTTGTTGGGATGAATCGTATACATTCTCCCCAAAGCATCTGTTGAATATATACCTGTGTGACCATCAAGTGCTGTACCCTGTTTACGTCGTTGGAATTCTTTTGATGATGTATTCTATGTGTAATACTGAGGTACATCAGTATATAGCGAACTTCTGGCAAATGTATCGGTTTCACAAAGTCAAAAAAAAAGCAGTTAAAGTAGTCGCTAGTGGTTGTGCTGCTCTCTGCTGTATATTTTCAGTAGTAAAATAAACACGTTGACCATTTTCAAGATGCACCGCTAGATGAACAACAACAGGATGTCTTTCGTGCAATGGAAACGCAAATATTCGCCAAATTGCTTCATTGCCGCTAACGTATCGGCCCATTTAATATCGGGTAATTTCATCGTTCCTATTGTCAGCATCAGGTACTTCAAAGACAGCCATATCACTTCCTTTATTCACATACTTCCAAATGTATTTGATTGACTTGACGGAATTACAATACTCAACGTTAATGTGAGACTGAAATATTTTAGACAGAAGTTGTGAATATGGCACAACCCAGCGATTATCGACGATGATTTCTTGATGACGAATGTTCATCATTACTGATTGACCGTTATCTTCAGTAGACCGTCGTCGATACAACGGGTATCCATCATTGCCTGTTATTGTGTCGGATGTCAATGCTCTGGGATAACGCTTTGAGCTTTTGCCATCAATCACGCATGGTGAATTTATATTTAGTACGCCATATGGGCCATGAATCATATGTTTTGTGACGACTTCAAATAATTCTTGATCAATTGTTTGATCTGGTATCTTGGCTGATATGATATTATCAATTTCATCTGGTGTGATTTTACGAACCAACCATATCAATATCACCAATATGTGCGTGCGGCAATCCTCTCTTTTGCCATTCGATTGAATACATATAACACCGCACTTCTCCAAATACGCGCAATTTCACAATTACATCCATCAGCGCTTTTAATTTTTGCCGAAAAACACGTGCATTTATATCGTGACGATTTGTTGTTGATTGACCGTCAAACAAATTATTTTGAATATCGCTCCACTTCGGATTACATGTGAATGTAATAAATAAATCTGGTCGGCCGTATTTTCTCACGTATGACATCACATCTTGAGCATATTCGTGCATATGGCGAGGACTTCCAATATAAGATGCTGGTAATATCGTTAGATGTCCAATATCATTCAAATTCCCATCATTTGTTATTGCATCACGCAAATGTATGTATTCTTCTGATCGCAATTTACTTTGATTGAGACGTTTCAAAACGTATTTAGAAGTTTTCAATTCAAAATCGAAATCTTTTATTTAAACGAAATATTTATGAGCACGATATGTATTATGTACCTGTGCTTGGATTAATCATTGGGATACTATATCCATCATGGCCATTCCAGTGCAATGTAGGATACTGTAACGCATCGTAACAACGATGAAGCTCCGAAACACGTTGTAATTGTTCATTTCTACGATGAAGAATAATATCTCGAGATTGAAAATGATCGCCAATAATCACAATGGCCACTTCATCAATGGTTGGTGCATTGAATCTTCTTGAATGCTCTCCAGTTGGAGTTTTATCGGCTCTTATAACGATTCAGTGATTATCAGATGGCAACCGATCCATAGCAGTTTTGAACAATTGGACTAATTCATTGTGCTGATGAAAAAAATCTTGTAGTTCGCAAAGAATTTCTCTTTTTGTGTGAGAACCAATTGTGCAGCGTTGATTTAATTCACGATTTTTATCTCCGATGAAATATATTTGTAAAAATTGATGGTTAGCGTCGGGGAGCGGTAACAATGAACCCGCTAGGTGATAAATTTGACCTTGGATCTGTAATATGTATGCAATGTTATAGGAATAAATTTTTCCCTATTCATTGAAAAAACCATCCATGCAATCACCTTAAATGTCGGCATAAATTGATCTCTTATAATTTTTGTAGCGCCGAAAGAAGTAATTTGATAAGACGAATTGTTCTCTTGTATATGATTTAAAAAATGTTTCGATTCTGGTGATGTCTCAAAAATTAATGATTGTAATGGTTCAGGAGGCGGCTCAAATTCCGGCAATTTTACTTTCCCGTTAACGCAACACATTCCAGCCGTTTCACCCGAGAATTTAGCCGCTTCACAATGTGGGCATATAACATCCATCATTCCAATATATCCATGTACATTATAGTCGATTGAAGGGTCGTAATCAAATGCAGCCGGAACATATCTTCCAAAACACGACGTCGTATTCACGTAGGTCTTGCTGGATTTCTTGCATGATGAGCTTCTTCAAATCTATTTCGGGGACGTCGCACTGCACTTTGTGATACTCTTTGTGCCAACACGCCCCGAGCATTTCGAATACGTCGACTTATGTTTGATTTTGGACATGCCGGCATTTTCTTTAAAATAATTTCTTATATGATCACTTCGTTTCAAACACACATAAAGTTTTCACTGAAGAACTTTCAATAATTATTCTTTTAAATAGCCGGAATAAAAAAGTAAGCGACCGAAATTGAACTATTCAAATAATTTACTAATCAAAATATTGAAAAACAAAACAAAAAAGAATTGTATGAAAAGTCACTTTTTGGAAATTTCCAATTTTTCGACTTTTCCTTATGAAAAGTATATGGTATGGTATATCTACCCCTTTCCAGATCCACAGCGAACAACTTCTGATTTCATGAAGATTGGTTCCGCCGTTCTCGAACGTTAGCGTTACTAACAAACAAACAACCATTTTCACTTCTTCTTCTTCTTAATTGGCGTAGAAACCGCTTAAACGATTATAACCGAGTTAACAACAGCGCGCCAGTCGTTTCTTCTTTTCGCTACGTGGCGCCAATTGGATATTCCAAGCGAAGCCAGGTCCTTCTCCACTTGGTCCTTCCAACGGAGTGGAGGTCTTCCTCTCCCTCTGCTTCCCCCGGCGGGTACTGCGTCGAATATTTTCAGAGCTGGAGTGTTTTCGTCCATCCGGACAACATGACCTAGCCAGCGTAGCCATTGTCTTTTAATTCGCTGAACTATGTCGATGTCGTCGTATATCTCGTACAGCTCATCGTTCCATCGAATGCGGTATTCGCCGTGGCTAACGCGCAAAGGACCATAAATCTTTCGCAGAACTTTTCTCTCGAAAACTCGCAACGTCGACTCATCCGTTGTTGACATCCTCCAAGACTCTGCACCATACAGCAGGACGGGAATTATGAGTGACTTATAGAGTTTGGTTTTTGTTTGCCGAGAGAGGACTTTGCTTCTCAATTGCCTACTCAGTCCGAAGTAGCACCTGTTGGCAAGAGTTATCCTGCGTTGGATTTCTAGGCTGACATTGTTGGTGGTGTTTACGCTGGTTCCAAGATAGACGAAATTATCTACGACTTTAAAGTTATGACTGTCAACAGTGACGTGAAAGCCAAGTCGCGAATGCGACGACTGTTTGTTTTATGATCAATATCATCGGCATACGCCAACAGCTGTACACTCTTATAGAAGATGGTACCTTCTCTATTTAGTTCTGCGGCTCGAACTATTTTCTCCAAAAGCAGGTTGAAAAAGTCGCACGATAGGGAATCGCCTTGTCTGAAACCTCGTTTGGTATCGAACGGCTCGGAGAGGTCCTTCCCGATCCTGACGGAGCTTTTGGTGTTACTCAACGTCAGTTTACACAGCCGTATTAGTTTTGCGGGGATACCAAATTCAGACATCGCGGCATAAAGGCAGCTCCTTTTCGTGCTGTCGACAGCAGCTTTGAAATCGACGAAGAGGTGGTGTGTGTCGATTCTCCTTTCACGGGTCTTTTCCAAGATTTGGCGCATGATGAATATCTGGTCGGTTGTTGATTTGCCAGGTCTAAAGCCACACTGATAAGGTCCAATCAGTTTGTTGACGGTGGGCTTTAATCTTTCACACAATACGCTCGATAGAACTTTATATGCGGTGTTGAGGAGGCTTATCCCACGGTAGTTGGCGCAGATTGTGGGGTCTCCTTTTTTTATGGATTGGGCAGAGTACACTTAAATTCCAATCGTTGGGCATGCTTTCGTCCGACCATATTTTAAAAAGAAGCTGATGCATGCTCCTTATCAGCTTTTCGCCGCCGTGTTTGAATAGCTCGGCCGGCAATCCGTCGGCCCCTGCCGCTTTGTTGTTCTTCAGGCGGGCAATTGCTATTCGAACTTCTTCATGGTCGGGTAATGGAACGTCTGCTCCATCGTCATCGATTGGGGAATCGGGTTCTCCTTCTCCTGGTGTTGTGCGTTCACTGCCATTCAGCAGGCTGGAGAAGTGTTCCTCCATAATTTAAGTATGCTCTGGGCATCAGTGACTAGATCACCTTTGGGGGTTCTACAGGAATACGCTCCGGTTTTGAAACCTTCCGTAAGCCGCCGCATTTTTTCGTAGAATTTTCGAGCATTACCCCTGTCGGCCAGCTTATCAAGCTCTTCGTACTCACGCATTTCAGCCTCTTTCTTCTTCTGTCTACAAATGCGTCTCGCTTCCCTCTTCAACTCTCGGTATCTGTCCCATCCCGCACGTGTAGTGGTCGATCGTAACGTTGCGAGGTAGGCAGCCTGTTTTCTCTCCGCTGCGACACGGCACTCCTCGTCGTACCAGCTGTTCTTTTGCACTTTCCGAAAACCAATGGTTTCGGTTGCAGCTGTACGTAAGGAGTTTGAAATGCCGTCCCACAGTTCCCTTATACTGAGTTGTTGACGAGTGCTCTCAGAGAGCAGGAGTGCAAGCCGAGTAGCAAATCGTTCGGCTGTCTGTTGTGATTGCAGCTTCTCGACGTCGAACCTTCCTTGTGTTTGGTGGCGCGCGTTTTTTGCTGCACAGAGGCGGGTGCGAATCTTAGCTGCAACAAGATAGTGGTCCGAGTCGATGTTAGGACCTCGGAGCGCACGCACATCTAAAACACTGGAGACGTGTCTTCCGTCTATCACAGCATGATCGATCTGGTTGGTAGTTTTTCAATCCGGAGACAGCCAAGTAGCTTGGTGAATCTTCTTATGCTGGAATCTAGTACTACAGATAACCATATTTCGGGCCCCGGCGAAGTCAATCAGCCTCAACCCATTAGGGGATGTTTCGTCGTGGAGGCCGAATTTACCGACCGTAGTGCCAAAGACACCTTCTTTGCCCACCCTGGCGTTAAAGTCGCCAAGCACGATTTTGACATCGTGGCGGGGGCAGCCTTCATAAGTGCGCTCCAAGCACTCATAAAAGGCATCTTTGGTTACATCGTCCTTCTCTTCCGTCGGGGCGTGGGCGCAAATCAGCGATATGTTGAAGAACCTCGCTTTGATGCGGATTGTGGCTAGACGTTCATTCACCGCAGTGAATGATAGTACTCGGCGACGGAGTCTCTCTCCCACCACGAATCCTACACCAAACTTGCGCTCCTTTATATGGCCTACTCGTCTCTGTCCTTGTCCCGTCCATCGCATTTCGTGGACAGCGGTGATGTCATCATTTTTACTTACATATGTAAATATGTATGTATGTACATACATATGTATATACATACAAAATAAAACGTTTGTATGGGAAAAAGAAAAGGGCTGTTTTTGGAGGTTTTCCGGCAACTTTCGTAATTTTTTCTTACATAAGAACCTTCTCCTAATAATAACAAATACAATAAAAAAAAAACAGCCAAATCGGTTCAGCCGTTTATGAGTGATGAAATTACAAAGAAAGTGGCATTGATAAATATATATGTATATAGATTTACTACTAACGGTAATAAGTTTAAACATACATACAAATATTATAAAAATATCACCCAATAAAAATCAGAAATTATTTAAATTTCAAACCTATTTTGTAAAATTTTCCACAGTTTTAGAGAATATTTTTCGTATAAGGAAAATTGTTTTTGTAGTTGAAAGTTTCCAAGAGAATACAGTGGACTCGCGATAATATGAACACCCTAAATTATGAACCCCCCAAAATATGAACACTTTTTGGCTACCATTGACTACTCTAAAATATGAACTTTGGACAAAAGCTCTAAAATATGAACAATATTGTTGTCAATAACGAATTTAAAGCGCTTTGTAATTTGGGGAATTCCCTAGTTATTCGCATTCAATATGCATGTACATACATACTATGTATTTACCCATCGCTCGAAAATGCTTACAGGTGCTCATTACAGGGTTTGATTTTGTCTACGTCAGTCGTCTGTAAGAATTTTTAAGTGTTTTTGGTTGGTGATTGCACGCAAGCATAAGTGCCTCTTTATTTTCTTAAGAAATAATCAAATGTAAATAATTTTGAAACATGCACACAAAAAAGCATACGTTTCTGACTTTAAGAGACAAATCCGATATTTTGGAATGCTTACGAAAAGGTGCAAGTGTTGCAAATTTAGCAACTAAATATGGAATGGCAAAGTCTACAGTATGTGGAATAAAGAAAAATAAAAACGCTATCCTTAAATGTGTTAACGATACATTTATGGGTCCTGGAAAAAGGAAAACTATGCGTTCATCAGAGTATCCAAAGTTGGAAAAATCGTTGTATAGATGGTTTTTGCATATGAGGACAAAAAACTCCCGGTGAGCGGACTGATGATAAAAGAAAAGGCGAAGATGCTTCATTGTACAATTAATGAAAATTGCCTTGACTTCAATGCCAGTGATGGATAGCTCCAAAATTTCAAAAAGAGATATGGCGTTCGGTTGCTTCAAGTTTCTGGGGGAAAACTATCTTCACAGCCCCAGTTGGTCGATCCATTCAAAAAAGCTCTAAAGACGAAAATGGAAGAGATTGGTTTAAGTCGGGAGCAAGTTTACAACGCCGACGATCCGGTTTATTTTGGAAACTTTTATCACAAAAGACGTATGTATCATCATTAGAAAAAACAGCCTCAGGAGCAAAGATGGAAAAGCAAAGAATAACATTCTTGTGCTGTTCAAATGCGGAAGGATCTCATCAACTCGAGCTCCTTGTGATAGACAAGGCCAGAAACTCCCGTTGTTTTAAGGGGTTTGACTGCCCTGTTCATTATAGACATTCAAAGTCCGCTTGGATGACTGCCGCTATCTTCAAAGATTGGTTCCATCGTTCATTCACCAAAATGCAATCAGGATTACAAAATTTTATTACAGAAACAGTCTTTTGGCTTCCGTTGCTGCAACAGGATGTGACTTGCTAGAGTCTATGAAGCAAATTTCACTTAAGGACGCTATTATTACCCTTGAATCTGCATGGAATAAAGTGGATGAGGCTGTGCTATCAAAATGCTGGAACAATGCTTTGAGTATGCTTGAAAATCAAGAAGATCCTGAAGATGAAATTCCTTTGAATGTCCTTCGAAGGAACTTGAATATGAATGTGGGGGACTTGGAGGAGAGCGCAGCCAATCTTTTACAAAACTTGAGACCTGAGGTTTGTTTTATCAGAAACGTAAACTCAATAAAGTTGTATTTACTACATATTTATATTCACTGCAGATTGGAATCACTGCTTGCGACGTTAGAGAATGGAACGAGGATGCTATTGAATTCAATGAAAATGAAATACAAGAAATATCCGACGAAGACGACTATACTGTATAGTAAGACGATTACAGCAAGAGAAGCTATTGACATATTTAATAATGCTGTGGAATGGGCTGAAAGTGAAATGGTTGAACAAAAGGAATTAAATGTATTAAAGAACCTAAGGGAAAAAGCAGTTTTTAAGATGGTTGAACAAAAGAAACAGCAAAAGAGGATTACCGATTTTTTTCAAAAATGAGCTTTAACTTTTTATAAAATTAAAATATGTATAATATGAAATTATATCTAAACTGTTCTGTTTACATGCAACATTGTTTTACTTGTGTAACGAAAAAAATTAATAATACAAGTTTATTTTGAAGTTTAAAATAAAAAAAATTTAATTTAATATAACGAAAAAATGTAGCGTTTTTGCACCTTTCGTAAATATGAACAATCTCGCAAAAATTAACAGTCCTGTTTTTAATTAGTTCATATTATCGCGAGTCCACTGTATACGGTAATTATTACAAATCAACGAAAATTTAAAAAAATTTATGCGTTATACGAAAAAAGTTTTCAAAAATATTGTTAAAATCATTGCGCAGTCTGAGCCGACGAAAACGTGTACTTCCTTATACCAAAATTCATTGGGCTGCGTACTCGCAATTTGTTTTAAAGCTCTAAATACAAAGTTCAAAATTTTGGGAAAACTCATCGAATTTTATGAAATTTTGTGCAGAATGTTTAACGTTGATTTGCGCTATTTGTGTTGAATTATATTTTAATAAAAAACTTTAAAAAAATTCGAAAGGAAAGTATTCTTGCTATGGCAAAATGTTCCCCACGGGGTCATTTGTTTGAGTCACTGTATATTAGATAGATGCGCGTGGCGGCTTTTTAAACACTCCCATTCTTTCTATAAACCCTATTTACTATATATATGCAAAATTTCAAAACTATATTACAGTTATTTGAATTTTGGCCAGAAAATGTGGTCCTAGGAACCATAGTGCGTTGGCACGACAAAAAATAAACATACATACTTATATTTGTTTCATCAGAAGCATACACACTTTTACAAACATACATCGAATATAAGCCAGCGCAAATTGAACCCTTATTCGTGTACAACGTGGCACGCGCAAGTCAATATGTCTTATTTACATACATACATATGTACATATTTGGATACATACCAGAGAGCTGCAACGAGTATGATAAAATCAGAACAAACAGTCGTGCCAAAAACACGATCAAATCAATTCAGTTCAGCATAGACAACATTGTTAATCAATTAGTAGCCGCCAGCGTCAATTGACCTGATGCAACAGGAACAATCTGTTCTTCGGCAATCACGATCGTGTAAATGTATGGCTGGCTTCGGTTGCAATCGTTTGTGTGGCAAAAAATGTATCAGCTTTGAAAATGTGGGCATGTTACAAATTTTCGAAGCGTAAACAATTAAAATTGCATCGAATACGTACATACATACATACATACATTTGTTGTATGTATGTACTCGATGGAATTTCCTTTATATACTTATACTTATACTTATAACATATGTATATACATACATACATGTGTATACAAACATATGTATTTGAAATAGAACAGAAGTGCACTAGAGTAAATCAGTGTTTAGGGGATGAAATACAAACCGAACGCTGTCGATCATCACTTTGGGTATTTTCTGCTCATACGAACGTTCATAAACAAATCAGGTATAAGCTGATCGCTAGTGATACAAAGTTGTTCTCTATCACTGTTTTGAAGACAAACAGTTCGCTTCGTGTACATGAACTGAACTGACAGAATCAGACAGAGTAACAGATCAGTACTTATGTATAAACAAAAATTTATTACTCGTTGCAGTTCTCTTATACATACATTCCATGACAAATACAGTCAATCCCGGTTACGTGCCACTATCAAACATACAGATTTTTGTGGTTTGTTAAAAACAAAACTATAATATGGTACATAATCGAGTGTTTATAATTAAGCGAGTGGTACTTAAAACAATAACTTTTATGATATTAAAATAAAATAGCAAAACGTGAGATGCAGCTAGACACAGGCAGTTAATTGGTATTGGCTTTAAAGCGGAATACTACTTAACCGGGATTGACTATACACATAAATCAGAGGAATATTGAATACTTTCTTTGAAAAATGTTTGAAATTGAAAATCGACAAATAAACTATGTTGTCAATTTTATTTTAATATATTTTCAAACTTTCTCATATATTTTCAGAAATATATTCAATTTATGAATTTTAGCTTTTGCCTTCGTCGCCAAAAGTTGCTTGTAGGCAAAGACATGCTCCGGGAGAGGTGTATGAAATTGGTTTTATGAATGAATCAATTTTGTTCATTGAATGTGCGCTTGCGTTCATGAATGAAAATTTTGTTGTTGTGTAATTTACTATAAATTTTGACTTGGGCAATTTGGCTGCCATATTGATTTCTGATGCTATTTGTGCCGATTGTTGTTTTTGTAGAACAATATTTGTAGTTTTTGCGGGTAACATATTTACATGTGTACGCATATATGTACATATGTATGATGATGTTTGAGACAATTGTAGAACAATCAGGCATGTTCTGGAAATCGCACGATTTAAATTCGGCACCGAATTTACAAATCGCGTGAATTTGGTAACAATGTTCTACAATTCGCGCGAATTGGCTTAAATTCGAAATCAACTACGAAGCAGCTGATTGAGTATTGACAAATAAAATTTGTTTCAAAGAATTTTACAAAATGAGCTTATTTTCTATTGCTGCGTATTTATTGACCAAAAATGAATGGGAAAGAAATGAGAAAGTTTGGCGGGGAATTTCAAGGGATCATTCCAATCCCTTGGATATCCCAGATTCCGTCTAAGTATACTTATATAAAACAAAGTTTGGAGCACAAGAGATGCATTTTGTCCCAATAAAGTTTTGTTGCCTATTACAGGATAAGTAAAGAAGCGTTTCAGGGAATTGTTCGCGATGTCCAACTACTAATAAAACCGTCATCTATTATGGTGGAAATAAAGCTTGCTACTACTTTTAGGTACCTTGCAGAGGGGGGATTTCAGCGCTCGGTAGGAAAAGACACCGACATATCCCTTGCGAGAAGTATTGTATGCAAAATCTTACATGAGATGCTAATTCTTTGGAAAAAGCACTCCGTCCAAAATGGATTCAATTACAAATGAGCGAAGAAGAAACTAAAATGTCGAAAGCACATTTTTTCAACAATTTTAGTATTCCCGGAATAATCGGTTGTGTAGACGGGACACACATAAAAATTACGAAGCCCCACCATAATGAGCAATTGTATTTTAACAGAAAGGGTTACTTCAGCGTTAATACGATGATTGTGAGTTACAAATATGAAATTTGTTGGTGATAGTAATTCACTCCTTTTACAGATTTGCGATTACAGAATGTGTATAACGGCTGTGGATGCCAGGGTGGCTCCAGTCATGACGCCTTTATATTTTCTTCAAGTGGTGCCAATCAATACCTTTCATCCAAGTACATAAGTATGTAGGTGGAGGTCATAGATCTTGGCTACTAGGAGATTCAGGATATGGCTTGGAACCATATTTAGTTACCCCTTATCGTGATGCAAACGCTGGGTCACCACAGCACAAATTCAATTTACAACAATCCCAGGCAAGAAATATCGTCGAGAGAGTAATCAGAGTCCTCAAGAGCCACTTTACCATATGCTATGCCATATGTCCCAGAGAAAGCTGTAAAAATTATAAATGTACGTATGCAGTGCTTTGCACAACATTTGTCGCCATTATAACCTGGATGCCTTTGCTTTGGATGTAGTGGACGATTTTCTGGACGAAGAAGTTGCTGATTATAGTAGCCATCTACAAACTGCCGCTGTATCCATTCGAGATGAAATCACAAATAACTTAACGCGTATAGTTTAATTTTCATATTTTTTTATTTAATAAAAACATCACATTTAAGGAAAACTTTTTGACTACGAGATAATTTAATAATATTATTATTTAGTAAAATTAATTACTCGATATTTTTAGTATTTGGTTTGAACTAAATACTTCTGTCGCCATGTGCTTTTGGAGCCAATCTTGCACTGTGTCTTAATATCGTCGTTTTCGTGGTGTGCACTTTGGTCCGCCGCTGGCAATTTCATCAGTACATGAAAGCATGGCATCCAAAGAATCGCTGGCGACATCAACAGAATTAACGTTAACCCCAAATTAAGAGCTATTTGCGATGCCTTCCAGGGCCATATATATTCCACAAATTTGAGCTACTTCTTCCTCACTGGGTATTAGGGAAAATTTGTTGAATTGCCCTCCTCCAGTAGCTCTGCTTTCGCATTTGTTGTGTGCGATTTTCTTACGGATGCAGCCTTTCCAATCAGACCATACCTATTAAAAAAATGTTAATGCAGTTCACATATACTATCGCGTGATATTTTTCTCACTTTTTTCCAGCCGTTAACATTTTTTTGCGGTGGACCTTCGCTATTTAGCAACTTAGCAAGGTCTGCCCACAAAGCCTCCGCAGCAACGCGATCCCCTTTAACGAAATTTTTCGCCAAATCTGGATTTTTGCCCATAAAATTAAAAAAAATGTTTTATTGACTTTGGCTTTTATGTTTTCCCCTAAAATAAGAAAAGAAAAGTATTAATTTTTGTGAAGAAATCCATATAACTGGCTCAAATGCTTACATTTTAAGTTTTAAAAGCAAATTCAATAATTTCGCGCACTTCTTTTTGACCGATGCAAAAACGTCAAACAATTTGCAAAATCGATTTCTAGAACATGCCATATCGCACCGATTTCATGTTCGGAAAATGTGTATTCGTAATCGCAAAGTGGTATTCAGAACACCGTCTCACGATTTCATTATCATTTTCATGCCGAAACGATTTCTGGAACATGCCTGTAAATGTCCAAATTGACTATCAATGATACATGCGAATATATGTACTTAGGTGTTAAATGATTAAAGGTAGGATTTATATAAATTGATTCTTAGAAAATTAGTATTTTATGATGATATGTTATGTACAATATGTTATCAAACATAAGAAATACTCAAAGAGTAGGTCATATTTGCAGATTGTAAATAAATATTACTTTGAAATAGCATATGTAGTTTAACTAAAATGTTATCACTTTTGCAAGCATTCCTAAAAATTTCAAAACGAAATTCATATCAATAAATATGATTCCATATAAACGTATGTACATATATGCAAATAATGCAGCTGTGGTATCAAAGCAAGCCTCAGAGCATAATTTTCATTGAATGCTCAGCTCTGTTCGCTCAGCACTGTTAAAATTTCTCCTTCTCAGCCAAAAGTGGTGAAATCCTCTAAGAGGATTTTGTTAGCTCTTGACAGTTCACACGCTGGTCCGCAATTGAACCTTCTCTATATTATACATACGTTCCCTGCTAATAGTTCCTTTTCGATGTTTGAGTAGTTTTTCTCGTGAGTATTTAATGTTCGTGAAGCTTATGAAATTGGATGATCTGAAATTGTGATCTGTCTGATCATCTGTAGTTAATTTAAATATTTTTGTTAAAATTGGATACCTTAAAATGGGGAGATTTGTAAAAATATTTTTTAAATTTTCGAAAGTGGTTATATATCTTGGGTGATTACGGTAAATTTTACATCTCTTTTCAGATATGCGACCATAGGATAAGCTATTTTAGAATAGTCTTTCATAAATTTCTTATAGAAGCCGATAATGCCTAAGAAAGATTTTATTTGCTTTTGAGAAATTAGTAACTTTAATTTTTATACTCGAGCAACAAAGTTGCTAAGGAGAGTATTATAGTTTTGTTCACATAACGGTTGTTTGTAAGTCCTAAAACTAAAAGAGTCAGATATAGGGTTATATATACCAAAGTGATCAGGGTGACGAGTAAAGTCGAAATACGGATGTCTGTCTGTCCGTCCGTCCGTAACTTGAGTAAAATTTGAGATATCATGATGAAACTTGGTACACGTATTCCTTGGCTCCATAAGAAGGTTAAGTTCGAAGATGGGCAAAATCGGCCCACTGCTACGCCCACAAAATGGCGGAAACCGAAAACTTATAAAGTGTCATAACTAAGCCATAAATAAAGATATTAAAGTGAAATTCGGCACAAAATCGCATTAGGGAGGGGTAAATTTTACCGTAATACTTTTGGAAAAGTGGGCGTGGCCCCGCCCCTACTAAGTTTTTTGTACATATCTCGGAAAGTACTAAAGCTATGTCAACCAAACTCTACAGAGTCGTTTCCTTCAGGCATTTCCATATACAGTTCAAAAATGGAAGAAATCGGATAATAACCACGCCCACCTCCCATACAAAGGTTATGTTGAAAATCACTAAAAGTGCGTTAACCGACTAACAAAAAACGTCAGAAACACTAAATTTTACGGAAGAAATTGCAGAAGGAAGCTGCACCCAGACTTTTTTTAAAAATTGAAAATGGGTGTGGCGTCGCCCACTTATGGACCAAAAACCATATCTCAGGAACTACTAGACCGATTTCAATGAAATTCGGTATATAATATTTTCTTAACACTCTGATGACATGTACGAAATATGGGTGAAATCGGTTCAGAACCACTCCTTCTCCCAATATAACGCTATTTTGAATTCCATCTGATGCCTTCTCTGTATAATATATACATTAGGAACCAATGATGATAGCGGAATAAAACTTTACACAAATACGGTATTTGAAAAATATGTAAATGACGGATAATGAAATCTCGATTATCACTTTATCATGCGAGAGTATAAAATGTTCGGTGACACCCGAACTTAGCCCTTCCTTACTTGTTTTTGGATAACTTCGGCTTTATTTGGATTTGGTTTTATTCCTTCAGAAGTTAGTATATGGTTAAAATAGTCTGTTTCTTTCTTTAAAAAACTGCATATTTCTAAACGTATTTTCAATTTTGCTTGTTTTAGTTTTGTAAAAATTTTCCGCATAATATCTATATGTTCTGACAAAGAAGTACTAAAAATGAAAATTTCGTCTAAGTATACAACGCATATCTTGTTTATAAAATCTCGAAGTACTGAGTTCATATGACGTTGGAATGTCGATGGAACGTTTTTAAGACCGAATGGCATTCTTAAGATTTCATAACGTCCTAACGGAGTAGAAAACGCTGTTTTCTTTCTATCGTTTTCATCTACCAGTATTTGATGAAATCCTTTCGCGAGATCGATAGAGGAAAAATGTTGTGCTCTTCCTAGTTTATCCATGATACCATCTGTACAAAAACTCACCTTATTGGTCACTCACAATTTTTGTTAAAAAGAAAAATGCACTAAATTCCTAAAAGAATCGTTATAAACTTTTTATTTCATGCGAAATGCACTTAAAGGTTGTTATTACAAAATTTGGTTGAAACAGTAGTTTTAAAACGTTAAATATATACAAGGGGGTAAATAGCGAAAAGGAACCGGGATGCTGCGAAAGCGGAAATAATTCGCTCGACGCCGCGGCGCGCCGTATTGAAAAAAGGTGGGCGAGATCCTTTCTCGTTCCCTTTTGTTACAATTGGTATGCTGGATGGTGTCGTCGTGTTTTGAGGCATGTGCGTGTGTTAATGTATTGTGATCTCTCGCTTGATGAGGTGAATGCGTGCTTTTAGTGATGTGGTGATAGGTGTGTTTCGGCATGATGAAGTGATGTGACGTCGCTACTCATTTAGTCACCATCGATATTAGGTATCGGGAACTTATCGCGAACAGTAATTTCATTTAATCTTCTGTAATCGACAACCATACGCTATTTTTTATTTTCGTCTGCATCCGCTTTTTTGGGGACTATCCACAAAGGGCTGTTGTAAGAAGAGTTGCTGTTTCTAAATATATTAAGGGGATTCTCTTGCTCTTGCAATATTGCAGATTGCAAAAATACTATACCGAAATATACGAGAGCACCCATTGCGGAATCTGGTGATATATGAACGGCTGATTCGTTCAATTCATTGCAAATGACTATTGTGCATGATTATTGTGAATTGGCGTACCTTCTGCATTCATTCTTGACAAAAAAAAACTGTAACAAATCTTTAGAATTTAAATTTACCTTCCTCAACAATTTAACGTCAAAATATGTATTTAAGTAAAATGACAGCTAGCTCAGGGTTGCAATTATTTTTTTACGTGTCATTGCACGACAATATTGATGGAAATATGGAAATCATTTTTACGAAGAACATTACGTACCGTCTCATCGCATACTGTAACTCCAGATCTTTCCTCCAAACCCTATTTTCAACTCTTTAACGGGTTCAAAAGGATTTTTTTTAACTTCTATTAATATTTTGCGCTCTTCTCATGCTGATATCTTTTTCCCTTGACCTTGCCGTGACTTATATTCCAATCTAAATTCGTCCCTATACCTTTTAATTATATCGTGCACCGTAGATTTTCCTTTCCCGACCATTTCAGCAATTTCGCGTACCGATTTTCCCTCAAAATTTAATTTTATAATAAGGTGGCGTATTTCTAATCTTAAGTGTTTACCTACAGGTGCCATCACGTGCAAACTTCAAAAAAAATCGCACAATGTTCATCATGTCAAATATGATAACTGTTGTCAATGTAACGGCATTTTTTTGTTGCTTCTTTTGCACTATTATGACAATATTGTTTAGTGTCCGATTATTTGTTTGTGCTTAAGAATACTGATTTATTCTGCTTTTGTTAAATTTGTTTTGTAAAAATCAATTTATTCTTGTTGTTTTTTTTGTTGTATGAAAAATGAGAGATTGGAGAATACTCACCATAAAAATTGAATCATTGTTGTTCTTTTTTCTGGCTTTTTTCTTTCAATTAAAATAAACTTTCGTATAAAAAACCACTGTCCGTTTATGCGTTTGAGCCACCGTATATTGTTAGTGCAATAATTTGGTGTTTGATTTCGTGCGAAAAAGAAAGTTTATCTCCTTCTTTGAAAAATAATTCGTTAAGTTCTTGAAATAGATATTTTATCGATTGGCTTTCTTCGATATTTAAATGATTCAAGTTTAATACTATGTTCGGACCAAAATTGAAAACATTTTGAAAACACATTTGTATGTTGTCGAATCTAAGTCGTTCGGTCCGACAATGTGTGTTTTCGATGAGTTTTCACTGACAACTATCAATAGCGTCATTCTCTTGCTTTTGCAAGATTGCACGATGACACAAAATGCAAAAATACTATACCTAAATATGCAAGGCCAAGAGAGCACCCATTGCAGAATCTAGTGATATACATATGACGGCACGAAAATAAACATAATAATTTTCTACGTGTGTTTGTTGTTGTGCCGTTGCACCAAGAGGAAAATTCTGCAATGGTTATAATTATAATGAGTGGAATGTAAGTTTTCAAGTAGTTTTCAGCAAAAACTTCGTTTGTTAGATTTTACATGGACGAAAACACAAGTTTTCGTGCGAAAACCAGTTTTTCCCACGAAAATATGTTTTCGTTGTCGGTCCGAACATAGTATAAGTTTTTTCATATCACTGAATTTGAATGTGCACATTTCCGTTCTTTTCACAAGGAGTTCGTTGATCAAAATTAATAAAGTTTCCTAATATATCAATAAATGTATTTTCTACATCAGTTTTAGCTTTAAAAGGAATAAGAAATTTTTTCCCTATAATAGATTCGTTTTTGTTGCTATTAAAATCTATTACTTTCCATGATAAAGTATCGAAGGCGTTAAGTTCTTTAGGGAAAGGTGTTACAATTTTATATTTTATTTCGTTAATTCCGTTGAAAGTTCCATAGCACAATGGTTTGGAAAGTTTTTCCTTTTGAAAATTTTCAAATTGGGCGTTTGGTTTTATGATGCTAGTTGTTGAACCAGTATCTATTAGGCATTTAATTCTGTGATTTCCTATTGTTACTGTTATTATTGGCAGTTGTGAGTTTGAGGCGGTGTTAAAAAAAATTACATCTTTTTCTACACGACTGCAGGCCGACAGTTGTCGCTCTCGCTAACTTCAAAATATTCTTATATTTGCCAAAGACAGTAGGACGACACTAGAGTTGACAGTAGAGAGAGGAGATAGAGTGGTAATGTCATTAATATGTAAAATGTAAAATTATTCAAAGCTCTAACAAACCTGATGTTATTTTACAAATAGAAGCATAAAATAGCTCTATTATGTCATTTGTAATAACAATTGATAATATAAAACAAATAAATTTACCTATTTACTTATTTTTTGCTTAAAAATTTTCACTTTGAACAAAATATTAAAATTTCATTGAAGTGAAAGATATTAGTATGGCCACAACGAAATTGTGTACATGCAGAATGGACAGCTGTGTTGTCTTGCGTACATGCCGGCCATTGTTATGTCGCTGCCTTCTAACAAATGTTCATGTAGAAGGATTCACGACGACATTTACAGTTCACTGTCGTGCTGCCATGTCTGTGTCGAGCTCTATGTGTTCAGTACTTTACGTATGTAATTGTTATTGTTCCCGCTTTGTTGTCTATTTGGTTGTTTATTATCGATATTGGTTTGTCTATTGTCTAAAATTTTATTATCTTCATAAAATCAATAATTTTTTCTTGTAACCTTCGTATTTTGCTTGGTTTTTATCGACATATTATCGATGTCTATAATCTATCGCTCTTTTGTCCTAAATTTTAACAATTTTAATTTTGAATATTTTACGATTATATCATTTAGTGTTTCCGTTTCGGTTATATGTGCCCTTATAGACCCCCGAATCTACATTTTCGGGTTTGTAAATGCCCGGTTTAGTTTATGTCTGCTTTACATTTTTCAGAAATTAAAAATAATTCATTGAGATTACTCACTTTGACCGTCCTACAATAGTTGAATATCTCTGCGTAAGTTTTCCTTGTATGAGATCCTTGTAGGATTTTGGCTTTGATGGTTTGCCGCGATGAGTTGTCTTCCAGCTCTCTCGTTAGTTTTCCAGCGGTGCTAAGTATTTTCTCATTGGTTATAATATTGATGCAATGTTGGATGAGTTCCTGGTCTGTGCCGCAGAGAGACATGTTGCTTTCGACTGCTTTGATAAACGCTTTCGGGTTGTGGTTGTCATCTAATGGCTTCTTTCTCCGGAATTAGTCCATGATATCCTTTGGTGATATGTGGAATCTGTAGAACTGTTGTTGTATTTATTGTTGGTTAATTTGTAGTTGTAGCAGATGTTGAGTTTGTTGTTGTTGCATTTCTTGTTGTTGAGTTTGTAGTAGTTCTTCTTGCTTTCCGATTACCCTCTCCAGCTCGGCGATGGTTTGGCCTAGACTTTTAATTATTGTAGTAGTTGTAAATAAGTATTTTTAGTTGTGGTTTTGAAGATGTGGTCCGCAAAGTATTTCTTTTTGAACCAGTTGCATAAAAGTAACGATGTATACTCCTTTTATTTTGAAAACGTTTAATCGTTCTAAAAAGATACGAAAATGAAAGAGTATTGCTAGACAACCAAATAACAATTTTAATGAATTTACCAAAAATTCAACCAGAAACCAGCCACTAATGTCAAAATTTATACTCTAGAGTGACTAATTGTTTATAAGTGTTAGAAACACAAAATATTTCCACAGAATCGTGGGACCGCATCCTAGTAATTGCTACGATAGAATCACTCACTAGCGGCAAGAAAAAAATCACCAAAATGGTATCAGATGAAAGAATTTCTAACTACTCAATATAAAATATCTGAGCGAGTGACAAAAAAATAGTCAAGCCAAAAAATAAACAAAATAACTCAAATAAAAAATTTTTTAAACCCCAAACCAGCAATAATGTACAAAACAATAGACCCGTTAACAGAAGCCAAACATTCGTGTCTAATCAAACAAGTAATTGCCAATAATTATGTGAAATTTGTAAAGGAGGTCATAATATAAGATCTTGCGAGAAGTTAAAAAAAAAATATCTGTTTCAGATATGAACAATCTTGTCCGATAACATAAACCTTGCATCAACTGTCTGTCCAATTCCTACGGAACAAAAGACTGAAAGCAAATTCAATGGTGTGTACTGTCAACGACGACATCACTAATTGGTTTATACAGGGTCCGGCACTCGAAGTGTAACCAACTTCAAACCGTTCACGCAGCTGTCAGAATGGAATTAGCTGTTTATAAATTTGCTGAATGACAGTTCGGAGTATTGTTCACAAGTGGACAAAAGCGTTTTGCCAAAAGTGAGCGCGAAAAAAGTGATCAGCGATGGAATTCAATCGTAATAGTGCGATTGCTGAATATTTAGCTGGAAAATCACAGCCAGCAATTGTTCGTAAGCACAAACACCTTAATGTGAATAAAGTTTTTGTTTATCGCACCATCACTCGTTACAATGATACTGGTAGGTAGTCATCAAAAGACTGCTACGTCACGTGAGATGGTTCGGAAAGTGAAGAAGTGACTTGAGCGAAATCCACTACGAAGTGCCAATCAAATGGCGAAAGAACTGAAAATATCCGACTGCAGCATCCGACGCATATTGAAACATGAGCTCAAGGTCAAGCCTTACAAGTTCCAAAAGGCCCATGATCTCACACCGAAGCAGCAACAAGTAAGACTTGAGAGAGCGAAGCAGTTGCTTCGCTTGGCCGAAAGCGGTCAAATTCCGAACATTGTGTTTTCTGACGAAAAAATTTTTCCAATTGAGCAATTCGTAAACTCTCAAAACGATAGGGTTTACTTGACCGACCGTTCATACGAGAATCTAAGTCATCGGTTGGCCACCAGGAGGCAGCACGCACCACAAATAATGGTTTGAGCCGCTGTCACCGCAGATGGGCGCTCTCCAATTGTTTTCATCGATCCTGACGTCAAAGTAAATGCGACATATTACCGGGAAAGTGTTCTGGAGGCTGCTTTGAAGCAAGTGGGAAAGTGTTCTAACACCTTCGAAATCTTATAGGGACCAAAACATTTAGGTCTTAACCTAAGCCCGCTCCCATACTGAGTCCGCTTATTGGCGACTAATTTGTCCAGTCTGTGCTTTGTTGATTCTTTCATTTTTCTGTCAAACATTTTTTTTCCTTTTGTAACGATAACATGCCTGATCCCTTGTCGCTTGTCGATCTGAATCTAATTCATTAAAGGCGGCGTTTTCTATCCAGTCATTAATTTCTGTCGTACTCGAAATCCTCATCTGTATCCCAGTTAAAATTTTAAACGGAGAAAACTTTGTACTACGTGTCGGTGTATGGTTAATAATTTGTTGTGCCCTATTTACGTGCATATACCAATTTCCAGGCTCTTCCCGGCACATTTTAGAAATCATAGGTACTACAATTTGGTGTATTCGCTTCGATTGTCCGATGCCCCGAAGAACACCTGTAGCTATTACGATCAGTTATAAATCAGTTATAATACGCTCTGGGTTATCGAAGAGAGCGGCTTGTTTTTCGAGACGATCAACGACTGTCTCGGCTCCAGTGTTTTTTACCGGGTACAACCACACAAACTTCGAAAAAGCATCTACCGCAACAAGAATATAGTTATAAGCTTTCTTCGTCTGTTCCATGGGGCCGACGTGATCTAAGTGAAAAGTGCTTAATGGCTGATCTTCCTTATGTATTGGATTTAATAAACCTTCTTTCCTTCCTGTCTTTGAATCTTTCATGATGCATTCGACGCAATTTTTCAAAATTTTAATTACTTTTGGACTTAACTGAGGAATAAAAAATGTTTTTGAACTGCTAACTGTGTCTTATTCGCAGAGAAGTATTCCTGTTTATGTGCCGTCCGAATTATTTCAACCTCCATCAACGATGGAACTACTATAAGTTCTCTTATTAGATCCTTGCGTAGTAGCCCATGTTTCAAGTAGAAATCCTCGTATTCAGTTGTTTCCAAGACTTTGCACACTGCCCGAATCCATTCGTCCTGTCGCTGAGCTTGCCTTAGAGTATGTAGCAAAGAATCTTCCAACATAAGACACGCTATTATGCTTAACGCATAAACGTGACGCATCTTCGAGCCATTTCGGTGTTCTATTTCATAGTCAAAGTCTTGTAATAGCAACGCCCACAGAGATACTCTTAGTAGAATATCCTCTTTTTTCATGGTCATACTGAACGCTTTGCAATCAGTAATGATTTTGAAATGCAACCTCAAAAGATATACTCTCCACTTCTTAAGTGTTTCAATCATAGCTAACACCTCTAATTTATACGAATGGTACGATTGGGTGAAAATGCAAGTATTCACTGTCTTTTTGTAAGAGTATACCACAAATCCATGTATCAAGATATCCGTATAAACTTCAGTTAGAGCCAACCGTAATACTGGTGCACTAGAAAGAGCAGCTTTTAGTTGCTGCAGCAATGCGTGCTATTGTACCACGCTCTATAATATACCCCAATAATATCAACAGTCGTCTTCAGGAACTGGCATTTTTCCCACCTAATCCTTATGTTATAACATGCCGCCCTCCCTGTTCAACACAGCTTTCAACTTATGTACTCCCTCGTCATAACTAGTAGAAGGAATTATAAGATCGTCCATGTAAGTTACCACGACGCCATCCTTCACTAAATCTCAAAACACTGCGGAAATGTATCGAGTGAATACTGCCGGAGAATTGAAAATATCGAAAGGAACATAAATGAATTCGTATTGACCTTGATGGGACGTATATTTCTTTGAACCTGACTCTATCGGCACGTGGAAAACCCCATTTCGTAAATCTAACGTTGTAAATATTTTTGCGCTTTGTAATCTCTCGATAACATCATCCATGAGTGGCATTGGAAATCTATCCCTCATGATTTTTTCGTTCAAACGTCGGTAATCATATCACAGACGTTTGGTTCCATCTTTTTTCCCCAGCAATACGATCGGCGATGCATACTCGTAAACGCTATGTTGGATTATGCCTTGCTTCATCCATTCCGCAATCTGTTTATCGACAATGCACTTATCGGTGTAGGACATTCGTCTTGTCCCTTTGAAATACCGGAGTATCATCAGTCAAACAAATTTTCAATGAAACTGTGCAATCGTGCTGCTTATTAGACGAGTAACTACAAACAATGGCTTCTATTGCCTTTTCTTTTTCTCCCTCCAGATACGACAAATATACCTGTAAAGTTTTCTCCTACTTTACTTCTGCGACCATATACAGGTCTTCAAAGTCATTAAGAACTTCTATTTTACCTTCACTTTTCCCTACTATGTGGTTTTGAACCTTCGTTTCCTTCATCTTTGCTCTAAATTCTACCTCGCCTTCTTTTATAAACAAATCACCGTGCTTTAATACACTATTCCCGATTATTGCCTCGTAATTAAAGTCACGCTCGAACACAACGTGGAAATTGATATACACTTTAACTCCATCTACGCTAACTTTAATTATGAAACTACAAATAGTGGTAAGTATACTATTTCCTATTCCACGAAGATGATTTATATCGTTGGACAAATCAATCTTCCGTAACTTCATCAAAACATCGAAAGGTATGAGGTATACATTGCAACAAGTGCCTAGCAATGCTGACATCGTAAACCAATTAATAGATATTTCTTTGAAAATTACGCTACCAAGGGACGCCATACGCATCATTTCAAGCGTATTTACCCTTGCACCCTCGCTTTTTACCTCCGTTTTCTTTTTTGGTTACTCTGCAATACCATTGTGGGCACTCAGACAAGTCGTACCACATCTGGCAGCACTGTTTGTCAGTTATTCTATTATTTCATTCTCTTTATATTCTTCTTGGAAATTTACAGTTTCAACTGAATTCTAAGCTTTTAGTTTTAAGAAGCGTCACTTCTTGTACAGACGCCAACAAGTGAAGAAGTCTTTTGAGTTATCTTAATAAATAATCTGTAATTATATATAAATGTGGTGCATAAGTCGCCACATAATTGGTGACCCCTACAATTGAAGAGCACACCACAATTGGTACAACTACAGTGTAACAACACTACATCACCTTGCCGCCCAGTAGCGCCTACGAGGCCGCGCAACTGCAACTGGCGCAAACGGCCAACGCAATACGCCACCTGTACGCCTACGGCCTCGGCAGCGGACAAGATATCCAATGGGCATCCAGCACCGATCTTACGAGCCTCTCGCCAGCCATCATCGAGGCGCCAGCCGCCGGCGATGGTACCACAACCTACTACACTAGCGCCAGCGATTTTTATCAGCCGAATTTGACTGGTTCAGCGCAACAACATGGCCACAACCATCAACAACAGCAAAATCCGCACGTACAAATGCAACTTCAATCGCAGGTGCAACAGCAACAGGGCAGTAACAGCAACAACGGACGCTACAACTGCAGTTGCCATTTCAACATCACCTATATTAAACTTAAATCACTATCTCTTCAACAGGACCTGTCGCTGAAGCAGCGCACATAATTCCTCCATATCCTGATGTACGAACTACCCAACTTCTGACCTCATCATCAACCAATATCACAACCTCCGACCACATATCAATTGTCGCAGGCAATACCAGCCGTCATCATGCAACACGCACAACCAAAAATGACGCTACAAACACTGCAGCACATGTCAACGTGAATCCGGCACAACGCACTTTGCATCAGTCGCCGCCTCCACGCTACATGCAACACTATCAAGTGCACAACGCCACAATCAGCCCCCGCCCAGGTTGCCAACCGGCCGCCACGTTACGCTTCGGCACCCTACATTTCGCACTACCAACAATGGTAACCCATCGCCAACTATTCATTTACGACCGCACATCGAGTACGAATTTCCTCGTCGACAATGGCACGGATTTCGGCAACTCTGCTTTCTTGTAAACTAAAAATAGTAACTTCTTTTCGACTGCAAGCTGCAAACGGTAGCAAAGTCGGAACCTACGGAGTTAAGGCGCTCAACTCAGTCTCGCACGTTTAGGCTCCTATGCAACCGTCATAGCCCTAACCGAGAACTGCACAAATATCCAATCGGTCGCTCGTAGACCCTAACCCAGTCTCGCGCGTGTAGGCTCCTATGCAACCGTCATAGCCCTAACCGAGAACTGCCCAACTACCACTTAACCATACCAATTGGCCAGTGACAACAGTACGCCGCACAGCCGTACTCTCACCGAGCAAATAAATTCCCAACTACCACTTAACCATACCAATTGGCCAGTGACAACAGTACGCCGCACAGCCGTACTCTCACCAAGCAAATGAATTCGCTACATACATCAACCAGCCTAACTGCACCAAGCACCCGGACTAGGACCTAGTAAAGGAACTCAACCTTAAATAAGTCCAGCAGGACTTTATTTGAGGGGGAGTACTGTGGGCACTCAGACAAGTCGTACCACATCTGGCAGCACTGTTTGTCAGTTATTCTATTATTTCATTCTCTTTATATTCTTCTTGGAAATTTACAGTTTCAACCGAATTCTAAGCTTTTAGTTTTAAGAAGCGTCACTTCTTGTACAGACGCCAACAAGTGAAGAAGTCTTTTGAGTTATCTTAATAAATAATCTGTAATTATATATAAATGTGGTGTTTCATTCGCCACACCATGTCCTGGCTGATTACACCCGCTTCCTCACACCTATAACAACTTTTCCTGTTAGGTCCCTGATCTTTAGTAATAGAATTATTGTTTTCACGCTTGGTTTGAAATGTACTCTTTTAATTCTTCTATCGAACTAGCCTGATACAAATTAGCTTTATTGGCCTACCTATGTCCATAAGGCTATGAAGATACTTGCGGTAGTCTTCATTTGGGCGCTTTCGCCGATGCCTAAGCGCTCGATGTGTTGCCCCGTACCACTAAAGGTTGAAAGAGATTGCGTAGAGTGAAGACCGGAGACCCGGACCCCATCCCTGACAACATGTTGTTTTGCACTGAGCTAGTTTCGCTGTCTGAGCTATCGTCTTCAGTATCTACGGTCAATCCAAAATGCTCACAAAGTCTATCCTGTAATGTGGCTTTACGGCCATTTGTCGATAAGCCCGGTGCCAACAATTTTTCCTTCAAATCGTTCAGTGTCAATAAAAAAAATCTGTTGCCTGTCCATATCGAATTTTAACAAAAGCAAATGTTATAGAATTTTGAATACAAATTAGGTATTTAATATATAACAAATTGAATAAAATGTAGGTTTTATTTAAAAGAATGCCATCGAGTATCTTTGAAAATTCACTACACTCACAACCTCGCCAATAACTTAAAGAAAATCCGATAAATTTCGTATACGCAAATATTTGTGGTTTATTATTTCGTTATTACGAATATACTTAATATAAGTAACAATAGCTAATATACTTATGTATATTATAATATTTTGTTGTAAGATCGCGTGGACGAAGTATATTGACATTCGGGATGGTTGAAGAATTAAGTAGCGCGCAGGACCGTTGTCGTTATCGAAAGTATCGGGTGATTTTTTTGAGGTTAGGATTTTCATGCATTAGTATTTGACAGATCACGTGGGATTTCAGACATGGTGTCAAAGAGAAAGATGCTCAGTATGCTTTGACATTTCATCATGAATAGACTTACTAACGAGCAACGCTTGCAAATCATTGAATTTTATTACCAAAATCAGTGTTCGGTTCGAAATGTGTTTCGCGCTTTACGTCCGATTTATGGTCTACATAATCGACCAAGTGAGCAAACAATTAATGCGATTGTGACCAAGTTTCGCACTCAGTTTACTTTATTGGACATTAAACCAACCACACGAATGCGTACAGTGCGTACAGAAGAGAATATTGCGTCTGTTTCTGAGAGTGTGGCTGAAGACCGTGAAATGTCGATTCGTCGCCGTTCGCAGCAATTGGGTTTGTGTTATTCGACCATGGAAGATTTTACGCAAAGATCTTGGTGTAAAACCGTATAAAATACAGCTCGTGCAAGAACTGAAGCCGAACGATCTGCCACAACGTCGAATTTTCAGTGAATGGGCCCTAGAAAAGTTGGCAGAAAATCCGCTTTTTATCGACAAATTTTGTTCAGCGATGAGGCTCATTTCTGGTTGAATGGCTACGTAAATAAGCAAAATTGCCGCATTTGGGGTGAAAGAGCAACCAGAAGCCGTTCAAGAACTGCCCAAGCATCCCGAAAAATGCACTGTTTGGTGTGGTTTGTACGCTGGTGGAATCATTGGACCGTATTTTTTCAAAGATGCTGTTGGACGCAACGTTACGGTGAATGGCGATCGCTATCGTTCGATGCTAACAAACTTTTGTTGCCAAAATGGAAGAACTGAACTTGGTTGACATGTGGTTTCAACAAGATGGCGCTTACATGCCACACAGCTCATGATTCTATGGCCATTTTGAGGGAAAACTTCGGAGAACAATTCATCTCAAGAAATGGACCCGTAAGTTGGCCACCAAGATCATGCGATTTAACGCCTTTAGACTATTTTTTGTGGGGCTACGTCAAGTTTAAAGTCTACAGAAAATAAGCCAGCAACTATTCCAGCTTTGGAAGACAACATTTCCGAAGAAATTCGGGCTATTCCGGCCGAAATGCTCGAAAAAGTTGCCCAAAATTGGACTTTCCGAATGGACCACCTAAGACGCAGCCGCGGTCAACATTTAAATGAAATTATCTTCAAAGAGTAAATGTCATGAACCAATCTAACGTTTCAAATAAAGAACCGATGAGATTTTGCAAATTTTATGCGTTTTTTTTTTAAAAAAATTTATCAAGCTCTTAAAAAATCACCCGATATAAGCGAAAAATGTCCGTTGAGGGCGATGATCCAGTCCTTTTGTTAGTTGCTGCTGTCCGTATAAGTGGTGTCTTCATGCATGTTCTTTTCAGTTGTTGCGTGTGATGTTATTCTTAAGTGCAATATGTTAGGGTATGCTGGTGTTTCCCAAATAGAGTGACGGGATGCTTAAACTCATTTAAACACAAATAAAAGTAATCCTTAAAATATACTTTGACAAGTTTTTGTCTTTATATAGCAATTTGAATAAAGAATTAATTCTTGTAAATTAAATTTGAATTTAAGACAATTAATTTCCACAATTAACCTTTTTGACAACTTAGTTAGATTTTTTTTATTTCAAAGCTCATTTGAATTAACTTATAATTTGATTAAAATTCTTAGTAGTTTTTTTTATTATGTAAAACAAATTTTAAAATCTGATTTCTACTACTTATTTTGAGTCGATACAAAAAAAATCATACAATCTTATCGATAACTTTGTGAATATATTCTAATTAATTAATGTTTAACATATACCTGTTACACGCTTACTCTCTTTGTACATATCAAGAATGATAGAATACAAGATTACGACACTAGTTTACAGTTAGTTTTTTTCGGTTTAGCTTTTGACAATTCTTACAAAAACAAATATGTACATTGTTCAACAATTTCGTGACGTAACAGTTTTGCGTTGAGAAGAACAAGCATAGAAATGCATACAAATTGTAAACAGAAAAGTAAACACTTTTTGAAATTCCCAAAATAATATTAATTCATTCGTCTTTGCAGGAAAAATTTCAGTGGAATGTTTAGAATATTGTTGCGAGAAAATATGTATATATGTAATTAGTTTTAGGCACATCCACAATAAATAGAGTAGCATGTGTGGAAATTGTTCAACAGTCTTACAGCAGACAGCAACGTAAACGGTCACAGGTAGCGCAAACAAACCCAAACATACAAGCTTAGCAAGGCCGTATGCCTGTTTAGCTATAAACAATCTATTTAAAACAGTGCAGTGAACATCACAGTGCAGTGAATATTACAGTGCAGTGTTTAGTGTTTAGTGCAGTGCACAGTGAAAAATTAGTGATAATTGACACTTAAAACAAAAAACATAGTGAAAGGGAATAACATCGCGAGTTGTGACAACTCAGCGATGAATTTCCCAAACCCTGCGTCTCTTAGCGAGGTCGAGCTTGCCGCCCTCGTTAAGGACCTCCGCGAGTATCTGCTCAGAGTAAAGCATATACTCAACAATCATAACTCCACCGTCACCACCAACTCCAATCCCAACGACAACAACGACGCTACCACCTCTCCCTCTCCCGAAAACGCTCAAATGAGCATCGATCCGCCAGATGACACCGTATTCATCGAAGTTCGCCGCCGGAAAAAAACCAAACGGGAAAATCCCAAACGGGAAGAACCCAAACGGGAACTACCATAGCGGCGCCGCACCACATCCCCCCCTGAAACCGTCGTAATTGACGATTTCCTTTCTTCATCCTCCTCCGATGAAAGTGAGGATCTAACCCCCCCTAAGGAGAAAAGAATCGTGGGAGAAGGTGAGCTCCGGTCTGCGCAAAGCAGACATAAAAATCAGATCGGCTAAAGTGGTATCTGAAGCCATCATCGTCTACCCCGAAACCGTTTACGGATTTCGGGAGCTAACTTCTGCCCTGGAAAGGCACGAAATTCCATATACCACAAATCAGCTTCATCAAGACAAGGACCTGATTGTCGTGATCAGAGGCGTCCTCGAATGCCTCGATGACGAAACTATTCTCAATGAATTGAGGATGAAAAATGCTGCGGTGAAGAGCATTCACCGCATGCGAAGGGGCACAAAAATATGGCCTCTGATTACGGTCAACCTTGACCCTTCGCACTCCTCATCGAAGGCGATTTTTGACCTGAAAGCAATCGCTGGCCTCAGCGTCAGAGTAGAGGCAAAGCGGAAATCCAAAGTCATACCGCAATGCCTCCGATGTCTGAATTTCGCCCACACGGCAAACTACTGCCCATGCCACGGCATCCTGCGCTCTCAAAGAGCAGAAAAACGCGAAGCCCACCTGCATTCACTGCAAGGGCCCTCATCGCGCCACTTATCGGGGTTGCCCTAAAGCCCCCCAAAAACACCAACCCGGACCTCCAAAAAAGGCCCAAAAGACTACCAAGGCTCTCCCACAAAGAGCTACCCGCCCCGCGGCACAGACCACACCACCATCTCAACCCCAACTCCAACCACGAGCACTAGGGCCCACTCGCTCATACGCAGAGGTTGCCAAAAACGCAACCAAAAACACAACGCCCAATCCTGTCCCAAATATTGCTCACTTAGAGAAGCTTTTTCGGGACTTCCTGTCCACCGTCTTCAGGAACTAACCGTGGCCTGATAATCCTAAACTGGAACGCCAACGGGCTTTGCACTTCCAAAAGGATCGAACTGATCCAGCTAATAGAAGACAAATCCATTGATGTCGTTTGCATTACCGAAACTCACTTAAACTCCAAAAAATCCCTTTATATCCCGAACTTCACAATCTACAGAAACGACCGCCCAGATTCCAAAGGGGGCGGTGTCGCCATCTGTGTGAAGAACTCTATCCACCACCTAGCTACCAACACTGGCCCCTCAACACTCGAGGCTGTAGGAATTGATGTATTCCTCAATTCACACAGGCACAGAATCATCACTCTCTATATCCCTCCTGACAAAAGCCCTCTCAACATTTCATCCCTCTTCAACTCCTCCACCCCTACCATTATCGGAGGCGATTTCAATTCTAAATATAGGATTTGGAATCGTTCTACGAATAATACTAATGGATTAACCCTTTGGAGAAAGTCTCTCCAACACAACTTCAACATCGAAGCTCCATCCGAACCGACCTACCACCCTACAAATCCCAGGTTCCAAGCAAGCACCCTGGACTTATTCCTAAAAAAAACGTGACCCTCAACAGAGATCCCTGGACTCTCCCGGAGCTCAGTTCAGACCACTCCCCGGTCTACCTGGAGCTCGCCAATCGCCCTCTACTTTCCCCTCGGTTAAAAATCAAAACCGATTTCCTCCACCTGAAATTCTTCTTGGAAACTTCCGCTTTCACTTGCACCCAAATCAACTCCATAGCTTATCTTGATAAGGCGGACGCAAGTCTAACGGAGGAAATCCAAAGCTCAATAATCTCAGCCACCTCCTCAATAGAAGCTACCACAAACCCAAATAATCTTCCCCTACGTATCCGAGCACTCATCGCCAAGAAAAACAAAATCCGCAAACTCTGGCAAAAGCACAGACTCCCCGGCTACGCCAAACTTTAAATTCCACTCAAAGTGAATTAAAGGTTCTCCTCCTCCAAAGAAGTTCTGAAGACTTCAACTCCTACATCGCTGAAGCGGAACAGCACCCTAAAAGTTGCTGGAAGGTTATCAGATCCTTAAGAAATCGTAAACTTCACCTCCCCGCAATAATTACAGACGGGATCTCTTATCAACAAGACAAGGACAAAGCCAACGTCTTTGCTCAATCCCTAAAAAACCAATGTTCCCCCTTTCCAAGCCTCCAAAAACTCTCTTCTTTTCACGAAGAAGTGTCAGCAACTGTCCGGAGCACAACCTTCCAGACGGTCGAGTTTCAGCCCACCTCCCCCAAAGAAATCTCCGAGGCTATCCGCTCCCTCAAAAACCGGAAAGCTCCAGGCTACGACAGTATCGGTAACGGTGTCTTGAATATCTTACCGCGGAAACACCTTGTTGCCCTAAACAACATCATAAACGCGATGATGCGCTTCCAATATTTTCCCCCGGCCTGGAAAGCCGCCACAGTCGTCTTTCTTCCCAAACAGGGAAAACCTCTAAGCGATCCGGCAAACCATCGCCCCATTAGCCTACTCTGCACCCTCAGCAAAGTAGCCGAAAGCATAATTCTTTCCCGACTGGAGAAATTTGTTTCGGAAAAGAAAATTCTTCCCGACTTCCAACATGGGTTTCGAAAGCAACACGGAACCGCACACCAGCTTCTGCGGGTCTCCGAATTTGTCGCTAACAACCTCAACAAAGGAAGACACATCCCTATGCTCCTGCTTGACTGTAAGCAAGCATTCGATCGGGTCTGGCATGACGGGCTTATTTACAAGCTTATAAAACTAAATTTCCCACAATACCTCATTGGCTTAATTAAATCCTTCTTGTCTGACCGGCAAATCACTGCTAGGGTGAATGGTGAGCTCTCCGAAGCTCACCCGATCACGGCGGGAGTTCCTCAGGGGTCCAAACTCTCCCCAGTGCTGTTCAACATTTATTGTTACGACATCCCAACCGAGGAGAAAATCCTCACAGCACAATATGCGGATGATGTCGCCTTCTTGTACGCCTCCCGTACAATTAACTTCAGCACATCCGCCCTCAATAAATTCATCCCCACCGTCCTCGACTGGTACTGGTTGTGGAGATTCGACATCAACACAACCAAATCAGAGGCAATATTCTTTTCACGGAGGAAACGCATACCTCCAAAAATCTTGATAAATAGGTTCCCCATAAAATGGAGCCCTTCCGCGAGATACCTCGGTGTTGTCTTCGACAGGCGGCTAACCTGGACGAAACAAATCACAGCAGTTCGAGGTAAAGCCAATGGCGCCTTCGGCGCATTAAAACCCTTTTTCACCAAATAAAAGGTTTCAGGTTTCCAAAAAGCGAGCTTTTAATGCCATCATTAGAAGCATCTGCTCCTACGCCATCCCTATTTGGGGCTCTGCCTCACCCAGACAACTGTCCAGGCTTCAGTCCACATACATGCGTCTACTCAGATCAGCCCTTAGTTTCCCGTGGTATGTTAGAAACAAACATATCCTAGTGGAAACAAATCTCCCTTCCATTCAATCGGCAGCTATTTCTTACGCTGCAAATCTCCGGGCGTCAGTTGCATCTCACGCAAACACCAGCATCAACTGTCTTGCCACTCTCAGGTGCAAGAAAACCGACCGTTTCAGAAGGCCATGTATCCTGACAAATCCTTCCGCTCCCACCTAACCAAAACCTCGAGCTTCGCGTATTAGCGTCAGATTTTTTTGAGGGCCACCACCGCTCGCAACTGAATCTTCCTCCTTCTCCCGCAATTTATCTTCTAGGTTCATAACCATATGGTTGGCAACCAGTGTGGGGGGGGTTTTAGTCGGTAGGCGCATCAAGCGAATCCGACACTACCCGCCAGGGTGTCTTTCGGAGATTTCCCCCCCACATCTCTTCAAAAAAAAAAAACAAAAAAAAAAAACAAAGGAAATTGTTCAAATGAAGAAAACCAGTGTAAGTGTACTGTTGTATTTATTTAAATTTCTAAGCATAAATATATTCATTTTTTAAATGAAATGTGTAGTGGCTTGTTGTAATAATTATTATGCAATTAAAGGATCGAAAACGAGTTTTTTCAGTTTTCCGGCCGATTTAAAAGTTGCCAAAAAATGGGTGTTATTTTGCAAAAGAAATGATATATTTAATACTAAATTAATAATTTCACAATTCTTTTATCATAATTTCATACATCTGATACATCTGAACTTATAATATATGTATATATGTATTTATATACAACACAAGAAACGTATAATAGACAATTTTATTATCAATAGGCCGATATATTTCTTTAGAAATGATTCAAATCTTTTCAACAACAACTCAACAATATTCAATCGCTTCACTAAAACTTTTCATTAAAATCGAAAGAATTAATAATATTTTGCGAATTTACAAAAGTGTTTACTTTTCTGTTTACAATTTGCAAGCCATTTGACAGTTTTTCACTCTTGTTCTTCTCAACACGGAACTATGACGTTTCGTAATGGCGGTCGTCGTAATCTTGTATATGCTAAACTGTTCCAATTTCTCCGCTGCTCACTTTAGTGTTCTCACTCGCATATACTCTGCATAGATTAGTGGTCGGCATTTCTTAAGTGGTGAACACATAGAGCGCGACAGACTGCAGCAGCACGACAGTGAACTGAAAACGTCGTTGTTCATCTTACTACATGTACATTTTGAGAAGCAACAACTACACAATGACCGGCATGTACACAAAACAACGCAGTTGTCCATTTTGTATGTACACAATTTCGTTGTGGCCATACTAATTCCTTTCACTTCAATGAAATTTTAATATTTTGTTCAAAATGAAATTTTTTATGCCAAAAATAAGTAAATAGGTAAATATTTTTGCTTTAAATTATCAATTGTTATGACAAATGATATAATAGAGCTATAATATAGCTATTTTATGCTTTTATTTGTAAAATAAAGTCAAGTTTGTTAGAGCTGTGAATAATTTTACATTTTACATATTAGTGGCATCACCACTCTACCTCCTCTTTCTATCTTTCATTCTACTGTCAACTCTACTGTCGTTGGCAAAAATAGGAGGATATTGAAGTTAGCGAGAACGACAACTGTCGGCCTGCAGTCGTGTAGTCGTGCAGCTGTCAAAATAACAGTGCCCATAAGAACGTGTGTATTTTTATATTTGACAGATGTAGTTTGCAGTCTGTCGCGCTCTATGTGTTCACCACATTAGCACAATTGTGCAAGCTAACTTCACACGTACGCTTACGCTCTATCATTCAGTCGTTGTCGAGCCAGAAACGAATTAACATCACAGTATATATAGTAGATAACCTTTTCGTGGTAGCTTTGTGAGGGGTGAATAGCTGCCATCTTGGATTTTCAGAGGTAGCAACGCAGTGCTGTATATATTGAGGCAGTAAATACTTAGCAAATTTATTCTAATAAATAACAAAATCTATAAATATTGTTGCTTAATATAAAAGGAAATTGATTATAAATGACATATACTTACTAATATTTGATTTAAACGCCATAGTGTCTCATGTTTCGCCCATAAAAATATCATTTACTGATAGTGAGATATTCATTATGTAGTGAGTTCTTATTAATAAAAAACAGCGCTATTTTTAGATTTCTCGGTGGTGAGTTTTCTTCTGAATGTATTTGTTTACAATTGACAGACAACAACATAAAACGGTTTGTATTCGTAAGTTTTTGAAATATTATTACCAATAATTTTAATTTAGAAAGAAGATATTTAGGCATTTGAAGCTGAATTTTTAATACATCGTTCTAATTCTCATCCGTATACTATTTACGATAAAACTGATAGAAACGGTACAATATTTATTTCTTTATAAGTATGTGAAATTGCATATAAATTTTTGAACTATTAATTTTTTTTCAGTCCCGTCACGAAATTTCATTGGAAATACCCTAAAAAAAATCCCTGAAAATTTTAGCCCTTAATATTAACATTAAGAACTGGACGAAAGCCTGTAAAAATTTTCCATAGAAAATACACTACAATCGTTAGTTTTTAGCTTTAAATTCCTACAGATCAGAGGTATTTTATGGCATCGCTTTGACTTTAGACGCATATCTCAAAATTGTTCACTCTACAAAAGTGCCCAGAGCAACAAAGTCGTAACTCACAACGGCGAGGTAGTACGGGGCTCTAAAACAGATTTTTTTCAAGAATTTCGCATTTTTTTTGTATATATCTCGTAAATGATACAAAAATATGTTCTAATGAATATAAACTTTATTATTAACACTAATATGTATTCTTATTAAAAACTTCGACATATCTTTCTTTTCAAACTCAATTTCCAGTTGATGTTTTCCTATAACGGCTAACGAGTTGTCAATTTGTATATGTCAAACGACAAATTACCACCCAGGATTGTATCCTACTGCATGCAAACATTTAGAAATACTTGAAGCGTGTTTAAAAATTGCACAAAAAAAAAACAACTGATTTAACATTAAACAACAAGTAATATCCCAATAAAATTGAACAGATATGTAAAGTAATTCAATATAATAACTTAAATAACGTAAACACTTGCATTATTTTATATCTTTTAAAGTCTCGATCATCAAAATTTAAAATTTATATGTTGTTTAAATGCTAACACAACACCCTTATTACCATGAAAGTAGCAAAAAAAGTGCAACACAACACCCTAAGATTTTCTAGAGGTGAGTATATGTATGTAAACAAAGAAAAGGTTTATTACTGTATATACTGAGATTAACATCACGCAAGACTATAGTGCAAAACCAAATATGCCCTACGAGAAATATTTTATGATTCTAAATGCCTTTGGTGCCATGCAATGCCTTTATTTTCCAAGTCTTTTAAAGATAATAGGGAATATATCCTTAAAAGACATTTTGTTAATTTTCATTATACTCTTAATTATTTATAAAATTTGCATCATTTTAATTTGTGCTCACCAACACAGTGACAGATCCTTTCATGCCGACCACTGATCTAGAGTCTAGATTCTAGACGCTTTCACAAACTGTACCACTGCTGCTTGCTTAAACTGCTCACTCTCTATTGCGCTTAACAAAGCAAAAATCACTTCAGTTTCTTTTATTATTTTATACCATGTTCAGACCGAAAATTTAAAAGATTAGATTACATTTAAGCATTTCATAACCCAACAGTGTTCTTACTGCCGTTGAAAAGATTAAAAACAGCTGTTTTTGCCATTCAAGAATTTACATCGCTCAATATTTATCAAAAGAAAACATTGTCATATAGTATTTTGTAATAAAAGCCGTATTCTTTTAAATATATTCCATATAATAGAAATAATGGATGCATTTTTTCATTTGTTAAGTCGATTTTCAGATGAAATTAGATTCATTGCCTTAAAAAAATTTGTTTGTTTACATTTTTTCCTTTTGTAGTGTCTAAATCTGCTGTGTGTGTGCAGATTTCCAGTGCTGACAAGTAGATTGCGCAAAATCAGAGTCGCACAGAGAGATTTAGCGTGGATCAGTTTGAAGTCATTTCAATGAAGTGATTTGGAACTGTCATTTTTATATGTCGAAATCTTGATAAATTTTTAAGATTAGTGGGATAATCCTTTCAACAGCCGAAATCGTGTGATTAAGTGTCGGTCTGAACATGATATTAGCTTGCACACGCGAAGGGGTTTGCATCTGACACCACTTGTGGGAATAATAATGTATTTAAACACTTTATTTAATATTTTCAGAAAAAGATTAGTTTGTTTTTATTTCTCTTCTTTTAACTTATAAAAATAGTTTGACACTTTGTTTAGTATTCCGGAAAAATAATAACTTGTTTATATTTTAGTAGTTTAACACTTTATTGAATAATTATGGAAAAAAGTAACTTGCTTATATTTTTCTTATTTCAAGAGTACGCGTAAGTTGAATGTGAAGTCTCAGAATAGTGTGTGTGTTTCTTTTTAACCGTCGCTGTCTTATGTCCGTTTCGTCAAGTTCGTTTATTCAGTGTGTATGTTAAGGGTTGCACGCGTGCGCAGGTCAGGTCAGGGTTGCAATCCCACATATATATACATATATATGTATTTTAGCTGTATTTCGGATTATGACATACGTGATCGTGATAAAAGAAAAATATTCGGTTTTTGGCTCATGGGAGCTATCAGCAAATAGTGGGAAATAATTTTCAAATAGGAATTGCGCAGCCCACTGTTTCGTTGATTTTAAAGGAAAGGCTCCCAATTTTGGAATTCACTCTTTGCAGTGCCTGGATAAAAACGGACATAAAGGAATAAATAACAAAAAGGAAATTTTTCACAAGATCCGGAATGTAACGGGGCATCTCGACAGGATAAAATCTATGTCTTGCTAACTGTATTGCGGTGCCTATTGCCTGTGGAGACTCCACATTGCTTATGGTTTACAATATATCGCAAACTAATTCGTATGCTATATATCGTAATCTATAAGCTGTCACTTCAGCAGTTTGACAGCGCAGTTTTCATTTCTATGAAAATTTTGAAGAGGCAACATATTCCATTTGCACATATGCCGACGGCATTTTCATTTCGGTAATATGAAAATTAGTAGAGCGAGTATTGAGACGGTTGTGTTATATTATAAAAATAAAGTACATTTTTAAAATAACATTTTTTCAAAAAATTAATATTTAGTTTAATATTGTTAATATACAGAAAAATTATGCAAATTGGGTTGGGAATAAGCGAAATCTTAAATGTAATAAACTTATACTAGCAAAAATCAAAATATCATTGCTCGTTTTAAATTTATTATTTTAATTGGTATATAAAATGTATGCCACAATTATTACATAGTAGTCCAAAAATATGAATTCTTATTTGTCCCAGAAATACATTTGTAAACAAAAGGATCTTTATCCTTTTTTTCCACATAAAAGGGCTCAAAACATGCGCTACATCAGCTACCTACTCAAATGCTACCTTCGCAAATGATAAAATAAATTTTTCAAGAGCTCAAAGCATGCGCTACATCAGCTCAAACCTACCTACCCTATGCCTTTGCGCAAATGATTATCTTATGATAACAAATGCCCACATACAGATTTGGCAATGGCAATAGCAATAGATTTGACAGTTAGCAAGACATAGATTTTATCCTGTCGAGGTGCCCCGTAATGACCAAATGTGTTTGGTTGCGTTGATGAACGCATGTTTTGATTATTGCGCCGTGCGAAAACGCGAAAACACACATTTGTATTTAAATATAAAGGCATTTTACAGCATGAATGCGATGATTGTAAGTAGCAACTAAACAAATCACTTATAAATTATTATTATTTCGTTTTAACAAATCATTTTATCAGGCGTGCGATCAGAATATGGTGATAAGACGTGTTTATTCAAGGTATGGAAGACCTAGTCACATCTCATTTGTGTGGAATAATAGCCCATTAAAAACATATTTTGAGCAAACATACCAAACAGAAGATAACAATTGGTTTACTTAGGTAACTACAATTTATATGTGCATGTACATACATAATTACTAAAATTAAATTTCTTTTATCCACCACACGAGTATCTATGGACGGCTTTCCGAAACGCTTTATCAGTAATAGCGGAATTAAATTTTAATAAAAAATATGCAAAGGAAAGGAACGTAGTTGAAAGGACAATTGGAGTGCTAAAATGCCGTTTTCGTTATATACAGTAGCAGACAGTGAAATCCGGACAACCCGTCGGTTTGTATTTAAAGCACGATTGTAACCGACAAGTGTAATTTTTAGCGGAAGGGTTTATTCTTTCACTTAAATTAGTGCTCTGAACACGTTTTATAACAACTTTTACTTTTATTTTTCAATAGTTTCAAAGTTTATTTCGTGCTCGTGCTTGGTTAAAGCTCAAATATGCCAAATTAAAAAAAAAAATATGCGAACTGCCGAAAAGTAATATTTTGACAATTCCGGAAATTAGTAATGGAATTGGCTTCAGCAAATCTTCCATCGGCGAATTTCTAAAAAATATCGATAAAACCAAGTCTCTTAAGAGAAAAACTGGCTATGCAGCAAAGAAGAAGACAAGATCTAGGACATATCTGGTGATACGTTCATCAGCTTGAGGGGTCGCGCAAGAACTGTTCGTCGAAGGCTTCAAGAGGTTGATTTGAGCGCCAAAAAATTGGACTAAACTTGATTGGCGAAAATAGTATTTTTAGATGAGTCTAAATTTAAAATTTTTTGCAGCGACGTTGTGCCCTGTTGGCAGAGTTCTCAGTTCAACTGTTTATTCAAGACTTATTATACAAAATGGATTTCATGTTTCAGTAGTTATATATGTTACATATACAATATAGTGTATTCATATGGAATATATAACTTATTCGTATTACATTTCCGGACAAAGCCCTCTTAGGAAATATATTACTTGTTACATTTTCAACACTCTTTCTCAAGTAAAATATTTCTAGACGTTAATATTTAAGACCAAGCATTTCTACAAATTTAACATGTTTTTGTTTTTGCAAATTTTTAGTAAAAATATCAGATACATTTTCATTTGTTGAAACATACTCTTACTCTATTTCTCTACGATCAACCACATCTCGAATGTAATGATATTTTAGCTCTATATGCTTGGTTCTCTTATGAAATATAGGATTCTTCGAAATTTGTATTGCGCTTATGTTGTCGGCTTTCAACAAAATTGGCTCTTCGGAACTGCAACCTACTTCCTTCAATAAGCGACGAAGGTATACTGCTTCTTTTGCTGCTGTGCAAGCAAGGCAATGTATTCTGCCTCAGTGCTACTTAAAGCGACGACATCTTGCTTCTTGGATTGCCAAGAGAATGTACTGCCAGCTAGAAAGAATGAATAGCCGGTGTATGACTTCCTGTCTGTGATTGTTGCTTGCCCAATCTGCATCCGCGTAGCCTTCTACCGGTTTGTCACTTTTGTGATAATAAAGCTTTAAATCTACGGTTTTTGATAAATACCGTAGAACATTCTTTGCGCCAGCTTCATGTTCGGAATGAGGATCATGGTTTCTTTGAGCCAATAAACTAACTGCATGCATTATATTAGGACGTGTTGAAATCGCTAAATACATTAAAGATCCAATTAAAGACTGATAGTTTGTTATGTCCACCTTGGAGCAGTTCTTATCGTTACAGCTTATCTGAAAACCAGGATCGAGAGGTGTGCTTACTGGACGACATGAGTTCACTCCGCATACACTCAACAACTCTTTGATGTATTTTTTCTGACACACAGAAATCGCACCTGTTTTACCCTCACGTTCTATTTCGAAACCAAGAAAGAACTTTAGTGTATTACCATCATGTAATTTATTTATTTATTTATTTACAACAGTTTACACAGCAATAAATTACAGCATAAACTTTAAAATGACACTAGCTGCAAGGCTTTCAGTCATCGTTTTAATACTAAGTTTTGTTGCTTAAGTTCGTAGTACTAGTAAATAATTATGATATTTTAACTATGATATCTTAAACTATGCTAAATTAGGTTAAGGATGTTATTATCTTTAAGGAAATTGTAAATATACATAATGTTGTCATGACTGGGTGTAGATAGTGCCTCCATTATGGAATTGTTACCAGAGCACTCAGTCGGCCTTGTGTTCGGACATTGCGAAATTAGATGCTTAACTGTATTTGGGCCATTGCATAGCGGGCAGCAATATGGGTCGCTCCTTGTTAGAAGATGAGAGTGGCTAAATATAGTATGGCCAAGCCTTAGGCGTATGTACGGCTTCAGGATGTTGCTTGCCGTGTTTGCAGGGTAAGTTGGAGTGATTCTCCTTGGGTTTATTCCAATGTAGTGATGGTTTTGAGATACCCAGTCCGAGAATTCCAGATTTTTTCTTCTTATCTTAATATGCCTGTACAAATCGCCCTTGCTTAAAAAGTCGAGCATTAGGGTAGGGGATCTGCTAACTTCTTTTGCGACAGTATCAGCTCGTTCGTTTCCTGAGATTCCCACATGGCCTGGGATCCACATGAGCTTGATTTTGTTTCCAGCCGCAATGAGGGAGTTTCTGATTGATGAAATTATCTTGTGGGAATTTGCAGGTGATTGAATTGCCGCAATGCATGATCTGCAAATCAAATATTTTCCTCTATTTTTTTAGCATGCTCAACAGCAAGTTCAATAGCAAGTTCAATAGCTAAGGCTTCGGCGGTGAATATTGTACACATCGGATCAAGGAGCCATTGGCATATTACGTCTCCATCCTTATCGACAACGGCTAACGAGGTGTGGTCTGATGTCTTAGATCCATCCGTAAAGATAAAACGCCAATTCGATGTACTATATTGATCGCGAATGTATGCAAACTTTGCTTGGTAGACTGCGTTGGGTGTACTTTGTTTAGGCAAGTTTAGTAAGGCATTCTCAAAAGATACTGGACTAATGGACCAAGGAGGAAATCTCTCAGAGCTCTTTTTGCTTCCGTAAAAAGATGTGAAATTGTCCCTGACATATTCAAGAGATCTGGATACTGCCGATGGTATTCTGAGTGGTCTTTTACGTGAATTTGCTCTCGTGAAGGTATTTGCTAATGCCATGTTTGTTCCGTCAAGTTTTTTCGCAAGAATGCAATATGTTGAATCGGCCACTCTACTGGAGATGCTCGGCAAGCCGGATTCAGCAAGTAAAAACTTCGTTGGTGAAGTAGGGAATGCTCTAAGGCTCCGACGGATTGCTGCATGATAAGGCACAGAGACTTTACGCATTTGGGATGTTGCGCAGTGTCCGTAGATAGGTAAGGCGTAGTCGATTTTGGATAGCATTAGTGCTCTGACAACATTGATGAGAATGACAGGGTGTATATAGCTATGTTTACAAGTGAGATACTTAATAATATTTAGTCTATGTACAAGAGAATTTCTTATATAGTTGCAGTGATCTTTAAAAAGATACTTAGAGTCTATGATTAATCCTAAAATCATCAATTTTTCTTTTAGCATAATGTTGCAGTTATCAACATTTAATGAAATGTTGCATGGTGACTTTTTACGACAAATATGAAGAAGATTTGTTTTTTCTAAAGAAATGTGTACGCCTGAAATTGAGGACCAAGATGAAATATTGGAGAGAATGTCAATGAAGGTATTTTGGACAGCAGCCGTGTCATTTACCTTTGTATATATCAGTACATCATCTGCGTACATTTGATGGTCAATGTTTTTATAATTAGAAAGAAGTTGACTTAGCTCATCAAAGGCGATAATAAAGAGTAAAGACGAAAGAGGTGAGCCCTGTGGCGTACCATTTGAGAGCTTGTGGGTTACTGAGTGGTGTCCGTTAATAGTTACTGAAAGTCTTCTATTTGTCAGGAAAGATTTTATAAAGTTTAGAGTTCTGGTGCCCACTTTCCAGTTTTGTAGCTTTCTTAAGACTACGTGAATTCCAATACGATCAAAGGCTTTTTGGAAATCTAAAGACAACACAGATACATGATTTCTACTGGATAGAGCCTTTGCGACGAAATTGTCTAGGTTGAGCAAGGCATCAACTGTGCCGTGCCCTTTTTTATAGCCGACCTGTTGAGAGCTTATTAGTTTATTTTTTTTGGCGTACCATGACAGCCTGTTGCCTACAATTTTTTCCATTACTTTTCCAAGACAGCTTAGAAGGGAGATAGGACGATAGCTATTGACGTCAGTGGGTAATTTTCCGGGCTTTAGTATTGGGATTATATTGGAAGTTTTCCAGTATTGTGGATAGACCCCAGAGTCAAAAATATTGTTGTAAAGTTTAACTAATCGTAGTTTCATCGACTTCGGTAAATTTTTGATTAACGGATAAGATATCCTATCCAAACCAGGCGTTTTTCCTTTAACTGACGTGAGCGCATACTCAAACTCGGACATCGTTATTTTTGACTCTATCGCTTTTGCGGACAAGGAAAGTGTATATTCTATTTCTCCTATGCTATTTAGGACTGTTTCTTTGCTAATTCGGAAGTCGATGCTAAAGTTTTCATTTGCGCTCTCTCTTGAGTAATGGTTTGCAAAGAAGTTCGCAATTGAATCAGGCATAACCAAATCTTCAGCTGGAGTAACCAGACGTGTAACTGATGTGCTTTTGGAGCCGCCAGACAATATATTCAAATCTCTCCATATCTTTTTAACAGAGCAAGTGGGATTTATGTTAGCAGTGAACTGCTGAAAACTTTTTCGTTTCGCTTCCTTTGCTTTGCGGCGAAACAAAGCATTCGCTTTTTTATAGCTAACTAATTTTTCAATAGTTTGACAACGTTTATATTCATGCCAGCCCGATTGTTTTTTTGAACGGAGAAGTGCTAGTTCATTGCTCCACCATGGTACATTGTGTGAGGTTTTATTTCTATTTGTTTGCGGGATAGAGCGATTTGCCGCCGCGCGGATAATTTTTTGTATAGTGGCAGCTTCTCTGTTGATGTTGCCAGAAACTGGGGTACTGTTGCTACCTATATGACATAGACCTGAGAATGTACACCAGTCAGCAAAGTCTGTTCTGAAGATTGGTTTTGGATTAAACGATTGGCGAAATTGCCGAGTAACTATTTCAAAAGATATAGGGTAGTGGTCACTACCGTGCAAATCACTTAATACTTTCCAGGTGACATTTGGAGCAAGAGCTGCTGAGCACAACGTGAGGTCTAAGTGTGAGAAGGTGCCGTGGGTAGAGAAGTGTGTTGCGTTACCATTGTTTAGGCATATAAAGTCGGAAGCCAACAGAGCATCCTCAATCAGTTTTCCTCTACAGTTTGATGTTGGAGATCCCCATATTGGGCTCCAAGCATTTAGGTCACCCGCAAAAATTGCCGGAGCTGTGGCTTGTTGCAATAAGTCCAAGATATCGGTATTTGTAAAACTTTGTGTAGGTGGAATATATGCGCAGATTATATTGAGCTTGAAGTGTATGCCAACTTCAACGGCGATTGCCGATATTGAAGACTGGATATCCTTTCTTTTGTAAGGCAGGCTCTTTTTTATCAGTATTGCAACGCCTTGCTTACTAGACGTTATATTTGGAGAGTTATAGAATATGCTTATATATGATTTGGGACAGAAGGCGTTAACGTTGTATGCTAAATGGGTTTCGTTAAGTAGAATTAATGATGGTGAAAGAGACTTAATCAAGAGCTGGAGCTCATGGTAATTATTGTAAAATCCATTGATATTCCATTGTAGAACTGAGAACATTGGAATTTGAAAAGAGAATTGAGATAAGATAACAAAGAGAAAGTGGTTAATTGTTTTTATTCGAGTTTATTTTTTTTTTTTTTTTTTTTTTTTGTTTTTGTTATGTTTTGAGAGAATTTATATATATAATATATAGGAATATTAATTGAGTTGATCGCTGGCAGATAATATATCTGCATAGTCTTCGGTACTCATTGTTGAGTCCTCCGCCAGAGCGAGAGATAAGTTCATAGAGTTAGTGATGATATGATTTGCGTTGCTGATGGGGAGATTTGTTGGGAAATTTAAAGTAGAGTTTGAGTTGGATTCAAAGTCTGTATTGTTGTTCGTGGTATAGTGATCGTGCTGTTGCTGTGTGGGAGTAAAATGGCTCTGATGTGTGGCTGAGATTAGGTTGAGTGCGTGCTGATCTTTAATGTGAGAGGTTGATTCGTTTATTAGTTTGGTGAATAGGTTGTTGAGAGTTTCCGGAGCACTCTCAGATAATTGGTCATCTGATATTTGAGGGGCAGATAATTTTGAATTGACAGGTTTGACAATTTCTGATGAGATTATTTGCTGAGTGTTTGCGTTACTTGAGACAGTAGATGAGAATGAAGGTGCATTTTTGGGAAGAGTGACAGTTGAGTTGTATATTTTTTTGGCTTCACGTATGGTGCATTTTTTTGTTGTTTTGATTTTTTGTATTTCTTTCTCTTGCATGAATTTTGGACAGCTATTCGAAGAGGCCGGGTGATTGGCATGACAATTAGCGCAAAACGTACGTGTGCAATTTAGGGGGTTGTGGGGAGGTAGGCTGCAATTATTGCATGCTGCTTTTCCTTGCAATGCTTGGCGGTGTGTCCAAGCAACTGGCAATTTTGCATCGCATGGGGTTGGGAACATACTGTCTCACATTAACCTTACGCCAGGCAATATCAATTTGCTCCGGAAGGCTATAAAGGTTGAAGGTTAGTAGTACTACACCGTTTGGTGTCAATTGATTGTTTTCGTGTTTTTTCTGAAATTTGTATGCAGCGACCACTCCTTGTAGACTTAGTTCGCTTACAATTTCTTCTTCACTTACATTGTTCAGAAAGGGGGCAAATACAGTGCCTTTAGAATGATTTAAATTGTCGTGATATTTGACTTTTATGCTACAGATACCAGGGAGGTATTTCAATGCAATGAAACGATCAGCTATTTTTTTATTTTTAACTAATAACAAGATTTTACCATCGCGGAGCTCACTTACTGAGTTGATTTCACTACTCACAGCACAGATGGCCTTATGTACAGCAAAGCAGGAATATTGCATAAGGGTCTTATTTTCTTCAGTTGATTCAATAGTGATATACTTGGGATCATTACTATTATTTTTTACTGTCGGTAGATTGGGGAATGTAAAGAGATCGCTAATGTCGAGTTTTTGTTTGGATTTCTTTTCCTTCTTTTTTTTTTTTACTCCGGAGCCATCGGCAAGCACGGCGAACCGATTGCTCCCAAGGGAATTGGGCCCGGGGGCCATTTTGCACTAAAGCACTGAACTGTTGTAGTAACACAAGTTTTGTTTACGTTTAGATGTAGATTTTATAAATAAAAGAAGTTGAAGGTGAAAAGTGACAAAGCACGTGTTTTACACCAGAAGTAGTGAGAGCACAAAAATCAGAAGCACACACAAATATACAACCGCTCGCTGTGAGTAATAGTCGGAGACTGATCATGTAATTTAAACTTTGACCTTAGTATGCGTTTTATATTCGTAATTTCTTCTTCACTAGGACATGCTAGTTTTAAGTCATCAACATAAACTGCTATGTAACTGTACTCTTTGCCTAGCTGCTTGACATATAAACATGGCTCACTTTTGCACGGATTGAAACCTAAAGTTTTTAATGCTGTATCGAGTGTATTATTCCACTCTCAACCTGACTGTTTTTGGCCGTAAATAGCCTTGTTTACTTTTAATACCTTGTTCGAATTTTTACTATCTATAAAACCTTCCGGTTGTCTTATGTAAACTTCTTCTGTTAGGTTGCTATTAAGATATGCATTTGAGATATCCACTTGATGTAAATATAACTCTTTCTCAACAGAAATTGCAAGTAGCATACGAATCGTTTCGTATCGAATTACTGGCGAAAACGTTTCCCAATAATTAATTCCCAGTTGCTGACTACAACCTTTTGCTACTAACCTTGACTTGAACTTTTCGATATTTCCATCTGTATCACGTTTTATACGAAAAACCCACTTTGATCCAATTACTTTTTGACCCTTCGGTAGGTCTACTACCGACCAAGTGTTGTTGGCTAATGCCGCATATTCATCTTGCATAGAACTCTCCCACTCAAAGAAATATTCGCTTGCTAATGCTTCTTTGACTGTACGTGGCGTTTCTATATCTTCACCATACTGAAGATAGTTCAACTTCTGATATTCCTTTCTGGGACGACCAACCTTCCCCGTATGGACAAATCTTGGCCTACCGCGCCCTCGACGTATTTCACTACCTGAGTCATGAACTTCATATTCTCTTCATTTTCAGCTTCTTCAGTTCGGCTTACAAAATCTTCAACCTGATCGTTTTCCTCATTGCTTTTGTCTAAGTTTATAATTATTGTCGCTATATCTACATTGTTTTTAGTGGACACACCGATCGTATCATTGTTTTCAATAAACTTTGCATCGCGTCGAATATCACTCGTCTAATTTCTCTATCATATAAACGATAAGCTTTTGCAACTTCAGAGTATCCGATGATCACATACTCTTTGCCCTTTGCGCTAAATTTACAATGATGCGTTTTATCTAGCGAAAAGGCTCGTGCACCAAAAACTCTTAGATGCTTTACCGACGGCTTTTTAAGATACCATGCTTCATACGGTGTAAAATTTTTCAACAACTTTGTAGGCGCGCGATTACGTATATACACAGCTGTATGAACAGCTTCGCCCCATAATTCTTCTTCCAACTCAGCATGTACCAATAAGCTCCTAGCCATCTCGACGATTGTGCGATTAACTCTTTCTGCCACCCCATTTTGTTGTGGAGTATATGGCACAGTTAATTGTCTTTCAATTCCGCATTCATTTAAAAATTCACTGAACTTATTATTTGTGTACTCTGTACCATTGTCACTACGCAACTTTTTAATTTTGTTCTTCGTTTGGTTTTCCACCAGATTTTTAAATGTTTTAAACTTTTCAAAAACTTCACTCTTTTGCTTTATACAATATACAAAAATCATTCGCGAAAAATCGTCTATAAAAGTGAGAAAATACCTTGCGCCACCAACTGATTTTACATTAATCGGACCACAAACGTCCGTATGCACAAGTTCTAGTATTTGTTTAGATCCTATTTCATACTTCTTTGGAAAAGGCACTGCACATATTTTTGATTTATTGCATGTAATGCAAATTGTTTTAGTGTTAATGTCATTTTTATTTAGTCCATGCACCAAATTATTTTCGGCGATTTGTTTTAAACTTTCAAAGTTTATGTGACCATACTGATTATGCCACATCATATTGTTTAACATAATTTTTGAAGTATTCGCTTGCGCATAAAAAAGAAACAAGTTATTTTGCAATTTTGCTCTCAGTAGAGCTGTCCCTTTTAAGCTTTTTACTTCAACATAACACTCGTTGAAAAACACTGTATGTTTATATTTTATAGCTTTGCTCACGGAATAAAAATTCATTTTGAGTGAAGGTACAAACAAAACATAACGCAATTCTAGTCCACATTCTTTTGTCCTTATTTTTACCGTACCTACACCTTTCGAGTAAATGAAATTATCAGCTGCTAACATTATTTTTTCTTCTTTTTCGACAAACGAAACAAACATGTTCATATCGCAGCACATATGAGTGGTCGGTCCGCTGTCGACGCACCAAGCATGTTTATCCTTTTTAACTCCCACATCCGTTGCATACATAGCATATGAAAGCTCATTATCATTATAGGCTTGCTGTTCTGTCTTTCGCTTACACTGTGCAATCGTATGTCCTCGCATACCACAACCAAAACATTTTCCTTTGAAGTTATTTGATTTTGCGTCTGCGTTTGTTTCTGCTTTTTCAAGTGTTTTGTTGCTACTATGCGCTGCTTCTTTAACACGAACGTAGACCGCTTGCGCCGATGGCTCTTGATTCATTTGCTGTTACCTTCTAGCACCTTCTTCTAAAAGCTTGACTTTTAGTACACTGAACGATGGTAATTTGTCACGAGTTTCAATAGCTATTACGAAGTTTTCATACTCTGCAAGCAAACTGGACAGCAGTATAATAACCTTTAACTCTTCGTTTAATTCTACATTGAGCTCGGCTAATTTATCTACCACCTCGACAAACGATGTGAGATAAGACGACATGCTTTGGCTTGCAGACATACTGCATCCAAGCAACTTTTTGTACAACGAAACCTTTTGTAACGGTCCACTAGGCATGTGCTCTTCTCGAAGTTTCTCCCAAGCCTCTGCTGCCGTTTTGCATGATTTTATATTAGAAATTTGAGTTGGTTTAACACATAAAATTATGTTCACCAATGCTTTTTGGTCATCGTGGTCCCATTTTTCCGCGTTTTCTTCACATCGTTTAATATTGCCATTAACTATATGCCATTGGTCCATATTGACCAGTATACTACGCATTTGCACACACCACACATCATAGTTCTCTTCACCGAGTTTTTCAATTTGGAAATTAGAATTCATTTTTAATAAAAGTTTTTTTTTGATTTTTTTTTTTTGTATTTTATTAAACTTGCGCGTGTTCTGGGTTAACTGGGCCCATAACCTTTGTTGGCAGAGTTCTCAGTTCAACTGTTTATTCAAGACTTATTATACAAAATGGATTTCATGTTTCAGTAGTTATATATGTTACATATACAATATAGTGTATTCATATGGAATATATAACTTATTCGTATTACATTTTCGGACAAAGACCTCTTAGGAAATATATTACTTGTTACATTTTCAACATGCCCTACGTGGGAAGGAGAACTGGTGAGCGGTTCAAGGACGAAGGTGTTCAAAACTATTAAGCAGGGAGGCAGCCGAATGATCTAAGGCTGCTTTTCCTACTATGGCCTTGGGCAACTAGCCCTAATAGAAGGAACCGTCAATAGAATAAGTATCAGAAGGTACTTGAAACTAATTTAATACCTTCAATGAAAAACCACTTTTCACGAGCGGATTTTTCAGGATAACTCTGCGCCCTGCCATCATGCCAAAATAGTAAGTATCCATTTTGTTGTACAACTAGAGTTTAGTGCTATAATTTTAATAACAAATTTTATACTTATCCTTTTTCCTTTCTTTAAGGTGAAGAATTATTTATCAAAACTCGGGGTCTCGACTTTTGAGTAGCCAGGTAACAGTCCGGATCTCAATCCCCTTAAGAACCTTTGGTTTATAATGAAGGCTCAGGTAGCACAGAAGAGACCAAAGAAATTAGCAGAGCTGAATGGAATTCTCGAAGAAGCGTGGTATAACGGTATTAAATCAGCAACAATAAAAAAACATCATAAATTCAATGCCCGAGCGTATAAAAGCCATTATAAAAAGCAAAGGAGGTCTGACAAAATACTAAAAAGAGTGCTTTCGTATAGATTATTATTTCTTTTAACTAAAGCTATAAAATCATTTCTCTAATGTAACTAAAAAAAATTATCACTGTTTATATTGCTAGTTACCAAAGTGATACAATATCTAAATTGAATAAAAACAAATTTTTATAAGTGCAATCCACTACGCTGACTTTTTTATGCTTAATACTAACGTATTAAATATATATTATTGTTCCAAAATAAGAAATTAAAACATTCTAATAAAATAATAAGGAAAAACTATGATTTTTTAGTTGTCCGGATTTCACTGTTCTGTGCTACTGTACAATACTAGGTGAACGTAAACTATATATTCCAAGTAAAGCAACTGTGATTACACTGGTCAACAAATTTGTATTTTTTTTTGTCACATGAAAATTTATATCAAATTTTGAATGTACTAGGGCCACCAAATAATAATATATCAATGAAAAAAAAATGTTCACATCATGTTTTTTTGTGACATCAAAACATATATTTTCGTAAAAAGTACAAATTTCAGCTACACTTTCCTAATATCTAATAGATACTTGATTTTCTTGAATATTTGGCTTTCCGGTAGGTCCCTTTTAAGTTTCCAACAATAGTCTGCTAGCATTCCTGGACTCCATTTCCCTTGATAACACTTCTCCATTAAGGAAATGTCTTGATGGAACCCCTACCCCCCCCACCACACCCAAATTTGCCGGAAAGAAATCCAGATGAGAGTCCAGCATATTCATTTTTAAGGACATATTACACCCAAAAGCTTTAAATGACCTTAAATAAACCTTTGTAATTTTCCGCTTTATAGTTACCTAGAAAATTTTGAACAACATTCACAAAACATTTCCAGGCGAGTTTTTCCTGATCATTCAGTTTTTCTTCAAAGCTCTTATCCTTAATCAATTGCCGTATATAAGGGCCTACAAATATTCCCTCCTTGATTTTCGCCTCGCTGAGTTTAGGGAATTTCTCTTTTAGATATAAAAATCCATCTCCATCTTTCAGACAAGAATTCTCATTTTTTGATCGATTTGGAGGCATCGGCACTAAGTAGGATGGGTCTCTTGGCCGAAGACAAGTTTGCATACTGGATAGTGTGTTCGGATTTGGTAGTAGTACCTTTTGTTTGAGTCAAACAAAAATAACAATCACTTACATGATCCTTTGGTTCCGTCCAAATCATTGGTATAGCAAATGACAAATGTCTAGGTTCTTGTTTAGCCCAACCTAAAAGGAGCCTCACACACGTTACACAACATTTATGGGGAACCCAGAATTTCTTTTGATTCCTCACAGGAAAACCAAAATAGTCTAAATAGCACTGTTCAATTAGTGATGTGAAGTTTCGACGCTGAGATGTAAACGTTAATTCTCCACACACATAACAAAAATTGTCCGGGTCGTTCAAACACTTTCGTGGCATATTTACGATCTAGATAATGTAAATAAAATGTAATTGAGTTACACAGTCGACTTAATGCAGTTAGTATGTAAACAAAGAAACGTATATGAAGTCAGAAATGAATATGTAGCTGTCACAAGAAAACTGGATGTGATAGAAACAAAACTGTTGTATATTTTTAATGAGGGTACACCAACATAAATAAAAATCATAACAAAGTTCATGTGACAAAAACAGTGTTTACCAGTGTTATTAATGTATGGTATGTTGTGCTTAACACAATATTAGTAAAAAATGTAAATGATCCTGAACAAGAATCTTTTGTTGATATAGTGGTACCACTGGAACTAGTTTTAGGAAACTTCAGTGGAACAGGAGCAGGTCGTCGCCGAAGATAAATTGTGAATGCATTGTCATAGTGCAACTATATGTTTTGTAACCAACAATAAAATAATTAAAACTAATTTTAAAATTCTGGAAATACCTTTTTTATTTTAAGTGTTTATTTCTTTTAATTCCAATTCCTTTAATTTTAAGTTCAATTTTTTCTATATGTCACCTTTTTTCAATATTCTTGCGTTTCCGCTTGTTTCTTCAAAGCCTTAATACGCAAAATTTCCTCTCCTCTGTTTATAGGTACCTGCCTAAAGCTAAAGCTGACGATTAAAATTTCTCCCGCCTATTTAGGCTGCACCTCGTCACTTTCCATATGTGTGCTGCTCTCTTCTAAATTTGTTGGTGCAGCTGCCTTGGTTCCAAATGCGGCTCCGTTTGGATTTAACGCCTTCTGTGAGCTGAGCAACTCGTCCACTGACTGCTCTAATGGCGTTAAGCTGCGTTGGGTGTAAGGTCCTCCACCTGTGGCTACCATCTCTTTCCTAATTTCTGAAATTTCTCTTTAATTTCAGTTTGTAGTCCAACCAAATCTAAGTTATACACAAATTAATACAGATATATACATACATATATCCCATAAAAATTGCTTATTCTTACCTTATTTCATACGCTGCCACTACGTATTGGAGGGCCGATATTATTAAATTCAGCCGCAAAAGCTTTCCGCAACTATTTTGTTTTTTGAGGATCAACCTCACTATCTTCTCAAATTGCGTCTGGCTAGTTCTTTTTATTCTGAAAATAAGTACATTTTAAATAAATTAAATATTTAAAAGTGTACTAACGTTTTTTCAATTTCGCTTGCGAATCAAATTAAGGCTCGCCAAATTTTGATAGTTGAAGCAAAGCGAATTTCATAAATTCGCAAATGGCAATACCAAATATTAATTTTCGCTAATTCTTTCGCCACTTCACTGCGAATCTGCTATGCGCTCGCTACTTGCAATTCGAAATAGCAAAATTTGCCTGAATTTCATTGGCTTCGCTAGTGACCATTCCAGCATTAGTCTCCATGTTGAAATATCCCTAAATGGGTCGAGCCTAAATGGACTTCGTCTGGACCGGTAAAAATGATTATCTGTAGTACTAGAATCCAGCATCTCCGTATCGAAAAACCACCAACCACATCGCTCATGTTGTGATAGATCGGAAGACACATCTTAAGTTTTCTAGTTTTTTTGTAATTACTTTATGGTTTAGCATCATTTAAAAAGTTCATGCAACTTACGAATAGGTATAAAATAAAGTTATACATACATATGTGCAAAAGAAATTTTCGCCAAGTAAACATATCAGTAGAAAAGTGGAGATAAATTTTACAGTAAGTACAGTACATGAATAAAAATTTAAGACACCAATTTTTTTCGATTTTTTGTATTTCCACGAAAATCCTGAAGAATTAAGTCAATCTGACAAGTAAGTTGGCCAAATTGTTTTTTCTGCGAAAAAACACAGGAACTTTCTGAAATATCCAGATAACAATGGTGTTACTAAACGCAATGGTTGTAAAGGCAGAGAACTTAAAAATATAGAGAAGGTGCAAATCGAAATCTGTATGATGGAGTCGATTGCGCGACTAACAGAGCTGATAGAATCACATTAGGGATTTCGCCGTTCTCGCTGCTATTTAGCAGAATTGTGCATGTGCAATGGCAGAAATATATGTAAAACGACTGAGAATAAATAAAGCGAATTGCTTTGTAGAAAAATATACAAACTCACACAGAAAACGTAAAAAAGCATTCTCTGAGTGACATATGCATGCTTATATTGTATTATATGAACCATTGTCACATATGCGTGATTATTTTGTGTTAAAAGAACCATTGTTTTCCGAAAAATGGTAAAGATTTTATGTTATAAAATTAAATAAAACATAATTTTCAATAAATTATTATTTCAAAAATTATATTAATTTCGACTATTATAAAATGAACTTAAATGTGCTCATATAAACACTTCCATTCGTTCCTTTCATTTCTTCAAAAAAAATTAATGACCTTCATGAAATATGCATATTCGCATTATTTCGTTATCATTTCCATATTTGTACCAATAGAATTTCTATGGCATACACATATGTACATATATTATTTCTTTGGTACATTTGTCGGTATGTTTACGAAAGCAAATGCGAGCCACATTCATATGTACATATGTATGTGGGCACATTAACAAGATGCATCACATCTGGCAGCACTGTTTGCCAGTTATTCTATTATTTTTCTATTACTTCATTCTCTGTATGTACTTGGAAATTTACAGTTTCCAACTGAATTCTTATTTTTAGTTTACAGTTTTAAGAAGCGACACTTTTTGTACAGACGCCATCAGAAATACAAGTGCTTTTAAGATCTCTTCAATCAATAAATGTTTTTATATTAAATGTGTGTCTTAATATTTCCACATAATTGGTTACCCCGACGTGACCAAATTGGATCAAACTTTGTCTCTCCACGCGTTAAAGTACAAATGAGTGCAAACGTTAATATTAATTGCAAATTCACGCTCGTTCTAATTTCACACTCATCAGTGTCTAAAAAATTGTGCAAACCAGTGACCACGTGCTCTCAATCGATTCATTGACATGCCATTAGAGCATTCGCCAAACACGTCCACCAGTAATTCAAACGTCTTGACGTCAGTCTCCTTGAACATGACCACAAACGACCCAACTCTGACCATCGGTGACGTCGCCGATGATGCCCAGAACACTGCATCAATTGTAGCTGTGTCCAGTTGCAAACTCCCGCAGTTCTGGTCCATCCAGCCTCGTTTGTGGTTTGTTCAGGTTGAAACAGTGTTACAGGTGGCCCGTATCACAAATGACGCATCACGTTACAATCAAATCGTTAGTGCCTTGGACACTGATGCAATGTTACAGCTAGCGGACTTCCTGCAGAATCCACCAGAGACCGACAAGTACGCGAAGCTGAAGGACGAGATATTGAAGCGGTTTTCAGAATCCAGCGACCGCCAGCTTCACCGAGCGCTTACGAAGGTTCAACTCGACGATAAAAAAACCTAGCCAGCTCCTGCGCCAGCTCATAATTCTCATGGGCGACAGAGCCTCAGAGGACTTACTGCGTATGAAATGGTTGGCATTGTTACCACCATTAACCAGCCGGTGTCTCAAACTATTCAGAGATGCCCCTCCAGATGAGCTTGCTGAAGTTGCAGACGAGCTAATGGAAAACCAGGCTGGCCATTCCGTTATGGCTACACATCACCAGCCTGCCCAGGCAGCACACAGGGGCAACAAATTCGAAAATACTCTGCTCACCAGCATGGCAAAAAACTTGTCAGGCCTTAAACTTGCCATAGCCGACCTGGTGACCTGTATCAAGGACCAGGGAATTAGTCGAGACCGACCCCAACCTGCATCAGGCCGTTTCCAGCAGTCATCATCGAAGGAAGAGCCTGCCTCAGACAAGAAGAAGTTCTGCTATTATAACCGTCTCTATGGGTCCAGAGCCAAAAAGTGCGAGCGTCCTTGCACCTTCGACTCATCGGCGGAAAACTAACTTTGCTGTCGACCATCCAGGCGGCCGGCGACAGCATAGAGGCTAATACACCACCAACCAGAGAGCATCGCCTTCACATTCATGATCGCACAACAAACATGAGATTTCTTGTCGATTCTGGATCAGTGATCTCTCTCATGCCCAAGTCCGCCATCACTCGCACGCCCACAGAAGATGATCTGACTCTCTTCGCAGTCAACGGCACCGTTATCCGAACCTACGGTCGAAAAGTCATCACCCTTGATTTCAATCTTCGCCGTACATTTGTTGGTCTTTTATAATCGCAGATGTCAAGTCAGCCATTCTCGGTGCAGACTTCCTGGTCCACTTTGCATTGCTTCTAGATCTCAAAGGACGATGTCTCATCGATACAACCTCGTCATGCACAACTCAGGGCACACTATCTGAAGTCACGGTACACAGCATTTCAACAATCGATCGCTCAATCTGTCCTGGTGCACTTGACGCCAAATACCTGCAATTACTCAACCAATTCATCGACATAACTCATCCCAGCACCAATCCTGTCACAGCCACTGACAGTCAAGTCGCTCATCACATTGAGACAACTGGGCTACCAGTATTTGAGCGCCCACGGCGTCTCACCGGCGAGAGATACTACAAATAGCTAAAGATGACTTTGACCTCCTGCTACGTCATGGCGTGATCCGTCCATCAACCAAAGAAAACAGGTGGATGGCGCTCCACAGGTGACTATCGATAACTAAACGCAAATACAGTTCCAGATCGATATCCAGTCCCTCATGGGAATGACATTCTCCAGCGTCTCCACGGATTTTCTCCACCATCGACTTAGTCAGGGCTTACCACCAGATACCCATAGCCAAGTCAGACTTTGCCAAAACAGCTGTAACCACCCCTTTTGGACTTTTCGAATTTCTGGGTATGCCAAACGGACTACGCAATGCCACGCAGACTTTTCAAAGACATATGGACAACATCCTCAGAGATTTAGACTTCGTGGGCTGCTTCATAGACGATCTGATTGTCTATTCTTAGTCCCACGAACAGCACCTACGACATCTCACCACCATCTTTGAAGTCCTGCGTGCACATCATCTCACCATCAATCCAAAGAAGTGCCAGTTTGGCAAGTCTGGAGTCATCTACCTGGGGTACACTATCAACAAAGACGGCTACACTCCACCCTTCGAAGGCACGAAAGCAATCGCCGATTACACAAAGTCAGAAACCGTCAGCGATCTACGTCGTTTCCTGGGAATCGTCAACTACTACCGATGAGCGATCCCTCAAGCGGCTCAGATACAATCACCACAGACGGACTTTCTCAAACATGCCAAGAAGAAGGACAACACTAAAATCCAGTGGACACCTTTTGCAGATCAAGCCTGGCAAGACTGCAAGAAAAGTGTCATCCAAGCCACGCGCCTGGCCTCGCACCAAACGCCATCCTCTCATTGAGATCCGACGCCTCGGATACAGCCATTGGAGGCGTTCTTGAATAGCGACACAAAGACTCATGCCAACCACTGACGTTTTTCTCCCGCAAGCTCAGTCCAGCAGAGACCAGATACTCCACGTACGATCGTGAACTTCTAGCCATCTTTGCCGCCATCAAGTTTTTCAAGCACATTCTCGAGGGAAGAAACTTCAGCATCTTCACCGACCACTAGCCAATCATCTACGCATTTTCTCAACGTGCTGACAAGGCATCACCTCGCCAACTACGTCAATTGGACTACATCTCACAGTTCTCAACTCAGATTTTCCATACCAAGGGCACAGAAAACGTCGTAGCTGATGCACTTTCGAGAAATAATGCCATAACCATGCCAACCAAACTTGATGCTGAGGCCAGCTTAATGATCTCCAATCCAGCACATCTCTCAAGATGCACCTGCTGAACATTGAAGGTCATGATATACTATGTGATGTGACCAATAATATTGTGCGACCTTAACTTCCACAGCCACTTAGACGCCAGGCCCTTGACATCATCCATGGTCTTTCTCATCCTAGTGGCAGGGCCACAGTCAAGGACTCACCGGAAGATTCGTCTGGCCAGGTATTAGAAAAGACGCACTCCTCTGGTCCAGACACTGCATACCATGTCAACATTCCAAGGTCCATCGTCAAAATCGCACCACACCAAACCACATTGACGTACCAGACAATCGCTTCGAGCACGTCCACCTGGATCTCATAGAGCTGCCCAGAGTCAAGGACCTTCGCTACTGTCTGACGATCATTGACCGCTTCAGCAGATGGCCACACGCCATACCACTCAACAACATGACAGCTGAGACAATTGCAGACGCCCTTTACACTCAGTGGATTTGTCAATTCGGTACACCATTAACAATCACCACTGATCAAGGTCTGCAGTTCGAATCAGCACTGTTCACCTCACTCTCACGAATGCTGGGCACTTATGGTATCAGAACGACACCGTATCATCCTTAATCGAATGGTCTGGTGGAACGGTGGCACCGCACACTCTCACGGCTCTCATGTGCAATAATGAGACACCTTGGCCGGACATGCTACCGTCAGTTCTACTAGGACTCTGAACCACATACAAACCAGATATGAAAGCATCTCCTGCTGAAATGCTTTTTGGGACTACACTGCGTATACCCGGTGATTTCTTTGATACAGCAAGCACACCAGGTGATCCATAACCATTCGTGAGGAAATACAGGCAAATCATCCAAGCAATCAGGCCAACACCAACAGCTCATCACACCAAACACAAGCTGTTCCTACTCCTAACCTTGACACGCGCACCCGCATCTTCAAGAGAGTAGACTCCATCAAGAAGCCTCTGCAACAACCATACACTGGCCCACATGAAGTCATCCAGCGTGTAGACGACAAAACCTACATCATCAGAATCAATGGGGCAGACAAAACAGTCTCAGTCGACATGCTGAAGCCAGCATACATTGAGTTAACAGACAACTCACAACCAACACCTTAAAAGTCCAGCAGGACTTTATTTGAGGGGGAGTACTGTGAGCACACTAACAAGATGCGTCACATCTGGCAGCACTGTTTGCCAGTTATTCTATTATTTTTCTATTACTTCATTATCTGTATGTTCTTGGAAATTTACAGTTTCCAACTGAATTCCTATTCTTAGTTTACAGTTTTAAGAAGCGTACCGACGCCATCAGAAATACAAGTGTTTTTAAGATCTCTTCAATCAATAAATGTGTTTATATTAAATGTGTGTCTTAATATTTCCACACATACATTCATAATAGCAAGTGTCGCACGCATCTTTCGCATCTCCGTTGTCACGGTCAACCAATGGCCGACACTGGCATTTTGTCAAAGAGTCAAGTGCTGAACACATTGAGCGCGAATACACACGTTCTTATGGACACAGTTATATAGTTGTGAAGCTGCCTCAATAAATGTGTCCCTAAGAACGTGTGTATTCTAATTTTTGACAAATGTCGCTTGCAGTCTCTCTCGCTCATTATGTTCAGCACTTGTGTGATGATAGAAAATCCTAGCGTTGCCGAAAAAAATAAACGAATGGCCGCCAATTGTCACCGCTTCCCTTGCCGCTTTACAGCTCCGCCTACAAACCAGCGTAAATATGTATGATGTATACGTATGTAAGAGCGTGAACCCATATCGACGCAGATTTTTGCGAGTCACGGAAAAATATTTTGGACAAATATTGTAAATCGACAACGGCTATGTTGCCACTTTTGTCACTTCTTTCTGTGAAGAAGCATCAGAAAGTTTTTCAATTTATGATTTTTAGCTTTTGCCATCGTCGCGTAAAGACGCTCGTTGGCAAAGGCATGCTCGGGGAGATGTTACGGCATCTGTTTTTATGAATGAAGCGAGGTCGCTTGTGGAATTTGCGCCTGCGTTTATGAATGAAATCGTTTTTGTTGTAAAATTTACTACATTTGAGCTTCGCCAATTTGGCTGCCATATTGACTTGTGGTGCTTATGCTATTTAGGCAATTGTTGTTTTTGTAGAACAATGCTTAAATATTTTGTTGGTGACATATTCACATATGTACGCATATGTATGTTTGTATGCCTATGCATTAGTTGTTCGGAAGTGAATGCAAATATATGTACATATAAATATATATGAATGCATGAACATGCAGAACATGCGCGCGCATTGGCATGTAATACATTATATTGATAAGTGATAAAATCATGATTTGAATTTCTGAATGCACACATGCGTATACATAATAAGATTTTGATATGAGCATGTGCAGAGATATAAGATTAATATAACAGAAGATGTACATACATGCATACATACATACTTATGTATATATTGTTGTGATAAATTTAATTTCTATTAGTAGGAAATATAATATAATACAAAAATATTGATTAGAATAGTATATTACGTAAAAATCAAAGAAAATTATAAAATATGCAAGTCCAAATTGACTATGAATATTACTATGCATGCATTCATACAAAATATACTCATATCATAATTATGTTTACATGTCAATATTGAATTGACGACAGCAAAACGCAAAAGCATACATATTTGCATAGATTGCGATTCCCAAGTTGAAAGAAAAATTTAAGCATGAAAATATCACAATGCGGTTGTTGGGAGCATCATAAGGAGCATGCGTACATATATTTATGTCTCTTCATATTCTTGGGCATGTGAGACAAGAACATAAAAAATTTGTTTATGTTCTCTGTGTGAGAGGTGTGTTTTGTACACATTTTTCGCTATTCAAAATGAAATAAAATATAAACGAAAAGCAAAACAAAATTCTTCGTTGAGAGTGTATTTCTGTCTCTTCCTATTCTCTGCTTCGGCATATATGTATGCCATGTCATCATATGCCGTAAATACGTATACATATTTCTGTCTCTTCATATTCTCGGTTAGAATATGTGAGAGAATTGTAAAAAATGTTAAAATTGCGAGGCGAATTCCGACCTACAATGTTAACAAATGCGGCGAATTCCCTAATGTGAATCTATCAAATGTTCGCAGTCGAACCTGCACCTTCTCTATACTTTTAAGTTCTCTGGATTATACATACGTATACATACATACATATAGCGACAAGGGAAGCGGTGACAATTGGCATTCGTTTATTTTTTTCGGCACAGCTTGGATTTTCTATCATCACACAAGTGCTGAACACAATGAGCGCGACAGACTGCAAGAGGCATTAGTCAAATATTAGAATACACACGTTCTTAGGGACACATTTATTGAGGCAGCTTCACAACTATATAACTGTGTCCATAAGAACGTGTGTATTCGCGCTCAATGTGTTCAGCACTTGACTCTTTGACAAAACGCCAGTTTCGGTCATTGGTTGACCGTGACAACGGAGATGCGAAAGATGCCTGCGACAATTGCTATTATGAATGTATGTACATATGTATGTGGCTCGCATTCGCTATCGTAAACATACAGACAAATGTGCCAAAGAAATAATATACAGTGCACTCGCGGTAACGTGAACTAATTAAAACCAAGGGAGTTGACGTTAGTGAAAATGTTCACGTTAGCGATTGTCGAATTTGAAGACGCAAAATAAAATTGCTAAATTCAGGATTTTTACACATTTAAATGTAAAAGTATTTTATTATTGCCATTAGTATGTTCATGGGTATGAACATACATATTAAATTGCGAATAAAATTTCACATTAGATTTATTCATTAAAAAAATCCGTTATCTTTTTCTGCTGCTTTTTCCTTTCTAATAGCTGAAATACTGCTTTCTCCCTTAAGCGTCTAAGTACACTCATGTCGCTTTGATCAACCATTGCATCTCCAGCCCATTGCAATGCCTTGTTAAAGATTTCAACTGCCTCACTTGCGGCAATTTTCTTTATGGGGTCTTCGGCAATACAATCATCATCGTCACTTTCTTCAATTTCATGGATTTCGGTGATTTTATGGATTTCGGTGGCATCATCAACACAAGAGTCATCGTTCCACTCTCGAATCATTGGCAATGTAAACTCAACCTAAAATAGAAAAAAAGTAATAATGATATCAAAGTGAGTCGTAAAACTTCTACCTGAGGACTCAAGTCCTGAAGAAGATCAACTGACATTCGTATTAAAGAGTTTATTTCTGCACTCCATTTGTCTTTCAGGATATTTAATGGAATGTTATATTCAGGGTCCTCCCCTGTTTCCCATTAAACTTAAAAATGTTTTTCCAACAAATGGCAAGAGTTTCTGTGCTGACCCGATCCCATGCGACAGATAAAAGAGTAACAGCATCTTTCAACGTTACATTTTTCATTGATTCAAGCAAATCTAATTTTTTGCTGCTATTGAAGCCAACAAACTGTTTCTGTAATATAACTTCGTTATTTTAATCGCATTTTGATCCATAGGTTGGATAAGAGGGGTGACATTTGGCGGCATAAACATGTCAATTATATTTCCACCTTCAGTTTTTAATTCTGCTTCACTTGGATGAGAGGGAGCGTTGTCAATAAGTAATAGTGCCTTTATTGGTAAGTTCTTCCGCTTTAGAAACAATCTTACCTGGCCAAAAGCAAGAATTTATAATAATTATTAATTAAGCGAAAAATTGTTTACCTGTGGCACAAAAGATTGATGGAACCAATGTTTAAAATGGCAGACGTCATCCAGGCTGATTTCGAGTTCTTATAATCCGTAGGGCAACCAAAGTGTTTAAAGCTGCGTGGATTTTTTTACCTTACCAATTACTAAAAGTTTAAGTTTATGTGCACCCGATGCATTTGCGCAACAGAGAAATGTTATACGCTGCTTCTCCGTCTTTGTTCCTGGAGCAGGTTTTTCATGCGATGATACATAGGTCTTATCTGGAAAAATCTTCCAGAATAAACCAGATTCGTCAGCATTATACAATTGGTCATTACATAACTCCATTTCCTCAATTTTTTGTTTTAGTTTCAGTTTAAATGGATCAACCAATTGAGGCTGCGATGAGAATTTTTCTCCAGATACTTTAAGCAATCTAACTCCGTATCTTTTCTTAAATCTCTGGAGCCATCCGTCACTAGCATTGAATCCGGTCGAGTTTTCTTTAAGTAGGGAATGCAATTCCTTAGCCTTTTCTTTTAGCATTAATCCACTTACAGGACAATTCCTTTCGCGCATCCGGATGAACCAAAGGTATAGACTTTTTTCCATAGCTGGAAGCTCTGACGATTTTAAAGTTTTTCTTTTTCCCGGTCCTTGGTATGTATTATTCACGCATTTTAAAATGGCTTCTTTTTTCTTTTTAATACTGCATATTGTTGACTTAGCGACATTATATTTTTTGCTAAGTTAGTCACACTTGTTCCTTTTTTCAGACTGTCTAAAATGTCTGCTTTTTCTTTTAATTGCAAACACTTCGATTTTTAGAACTCATTCCGATTGATTGATCACTCCGCGAAAGAAAAAACCTTCAACTGAAGTAAGTCGTTGTCATATGGTAAAATTTGCGCAAATTTTTCAATATTAGGGATTCCCCGAACTTAAAAAATAAAATTTAATGTATTCAGTGTTGTCCGTATGTTAATAAAAAGTGTAGTGAACAAAAATTTTGTTCACGTTACTGAGCTTTCTAAGTAAGTTTGTTCACGTTACAGAGTAGTCAATGTAAAAAAAGCGTGTTCACGTTTGCCGGTGTTCACGTTAGACGGTGTTCACGTTACCATATTTCATGAAGGTCATTAATTTTTTTGAAGAAATGAAAGGCGAGTGCACTGTTTATATGAACACATCTAAGTTCATTTTATAATAGTCGAAATTAATATAATTTTTGAAATAATAATTTATTGAAAATTATTTTTTATTTAATTTTATAACATAAAATTTTTACCATTTTTCGGAAAACAATGGTTCTTATAACACAAAATACTCACGCATACTTATGTGACAATGGTTCATATAATACAATATAAGCATGCATATGTCACTCAGAGAATGCTTTTTACGTTTTCTGTGTGAGTTTGTAAATTTTTCTACAAAGCAATTCTCTTTATTTATTCTTAGTCGTTTTACATATATTTCTGCCACTGCACATGCACAATTCTGCTAAATAGCAGCGAGAACGGCGAATTCCTTAATGTGATTCTATCAGCTCTGTTAGCCGCGCAATCGAACCTTCACACAGATTACTTTAAGTTCTCTGGCGCAACCCACACCGAATGGAACCGAATGGAATGGAACAAGACAGGACAGAAAAACACGTTTCGTTGCTTATAGCGTTATCTTTTTCTGCTGGTTTTTCCTTTCTAATAGCTGAAATACTGCTTTCTTCCTTAAGCGTCTAAGTACACTCATGTCGCTTTGATCAACCATTGCATCTCCAGCCCATTGCAATGCCTTGTTAAAGATTTCAACTGCCTCACTTGCGGCAATTTTCTTTATGGGGTCTTCGGCAATACAATCATCATCGTCACTTTCTTCAATTTCATGGATTTCGGTGATTTTATGGATTTCGGTGGCATCATCAACACAAGGGTCATCGTTCCACTCTCGAATCATTGGCAATGTAAACTCAACCTAAAATAGAAAAAAAGTAATAATGATATCAAAGTGAGTCGTAAAACTTCTACCTGAGGACTCAAGTCCTGAAGAAGATCAACTGACATTCGTATTAAAGAGTTTATTTCTGCACTCCATTTGTCTTTCAGGATATTTAATGGAATGTTATATTCAGGGTCCTCCTCGTTTCCCATTAAACTTAAAATGTTTTTCCAACAAATGGCAAGAGTTTCTGTGCTGACCCGATCCCATGCGACAGATAAAAGAGTAACAGCATCTTTCAACGTTACATTTTTCATTGATTCAAGCAAATCTAAATTTTTTGCTGCTATTGAAGCCAACAAACTGTTTCTGTAAGATAACTTCGTTATTTTAATCGCATTTTGATCCATAGGTTGGATAAGAGGGGTGACATTTGGCGGCATAAACATGTCAATTATATTTCCACCTTCAGTTTTTAATTCTGCTTCACTTGGATGAGAGGGAGCGTTGTCAATAAGTAAAAGTGCCTTTATTGGTAAGTTCTTCCGCTTTAGAAACAATCTTACCTGGCCAAAAGCAAGAATTTATAATAATTATTAATTAAGCGAAAAATTGTTTACCTGTGGCACAAAAGATTGATGGAACCAATGTTTAAAAATGGCAGACGTCATCCAGGCTGATTTCGAGTTCTTATAATCCGTAGGGCAACTAAAGTGTTTAAAGCTGCGTGGATTTTTTACCTTACCAATTACTAAAAGTTTAAGTTTATGTGCACCCGATGCATTTGCGCAACAGAGAAATGTTATACGCTGCTTCTCCGTCTTTGTTCCTGGAGCAGGTTTTTCATGCGATGATACATAGGTCTTATCTGGCAAAATCTTCCAGAATAAACCAGATTCGTCAGCATTATACAATTGGTCATTACATAACTCCATTTCCTCAATTTTTTGTTTTAGTTTCAGTTTAAATGGATCAACCAATTGAGGCTGCGATGAGAGTTTTTCTCCAGATATTTTAAGCAATCTAACTCCGTATCTTTTCTTAAATCTCTGGAGCCATCCGTCACTAGCATTGAATCCGGTCGAGTTTTCTTTAAGTAGGGAATGCAATTCCTTAGCCTTTTCTTTTAGCATTAATCCGCTTACAGGACAATTCCTTCCGCGCATCCGAATGAACCAAAGGTATAGACTTTTTTCCATAGCTGGAAGCTCTGACGATTTTAAAGTTTTTCTTTTTCCCGGTCCTTGGTATGTATTATTCACGCATTTTAAAATGGCTTCTTTTTTCTTTTTAATACTGCATATTGTTGACTTAGCGACATTATATTTTTTTGCTAAGTTAGTCACACTTGTTCCTTTTTTCAGACTGTCTAAAATGTCTGCTTTTTCTTTTAATTGCAAACACTTCGATTTTTTAGAACTCATTCCGATTGATTGATCACTCCGCGAAAGAAAAAACCTTCAACTGAAGTAAGTCGTTGTCATATGGTAAAAATTTGCGCAAATCTTTCAATATTAGGGGATTCCCCGATCTTAAAAAATAAAATTTAATGTATTCAGTGTTGTCCGTATGTTAATAAAAAGTGTAGTGAACAAAAATTTTGTTCACGTTACTGAGCTTTCTAAGTATGTTTGTTCACGTTACAGAGTAGTCAATGTAAAAAAAAGCGTGTTCACGTTAGCCGGTGTTCACGTTAGACGGTGTTCACGTTACCGCGAGTGCACTGTATGTACATATGTGTATGCCATAGAAATTCTATTGGTACAAATATGGAAATGATAACGAAATAATGCGAATATGCATATTTCATGAAGGTCATTAATTTTTTTGAAGAAATGAAAGGAACGAATGGAAGTGTTTATATGAACACATCTAAGTTCATTTTATAATAGTCGAAATTAATATAATTTTTGAAATAATAATTTATTGAAAATTATTTTTATTTAATTTTATAACATAAAATTTTTTACCATTTTCGGAAAACAATGGTTCTTATAACACAAAATACTCACGCATACTTATGTGACAATGGTTCATATAATACAATATAAGCATGCATATGTCACTCAGAGAATGCTTTTTACGTTTTCTGTGTGAGTTTGTATATTTTTCTACAAAGCAATTCTCTTTATTTATTCTTAGTCGTTTTACATATATTTCTGCCACTGCACATGCACAATTCTGCTAAATATGGCGAGAACGGCGAATTCCTTAATGTGATTCTATCAGCTCTGTTAGCCGCGCAATCGAACCTTCACACAGATTACTTTAAGTTCTCTGGCGCAACCCACACCGAATGGAACCGAATGGAATGGAACAAGACAGGACAGAAAAACACGTTTCGTTGCTTATAGCGGAACCGTTGGCTTTCATAGTCAAAATTACGCATTTTCTTTGTGCTTGTGTTAAAATGAACATTGACGCGGAGAAAATGGCGTTTTTGGTCGAGAGGAGCCCGATATATAATTATAAAAATAAAGATCACACAAATAAGTTAATAACAGAAAAACTATGGGACGAAATAGCTACAGAAATGAATAGTGACGGTGAGTTTAGTTTATTTTATTTATACCATTTGTAGATACATACATACATACGTAATGTTGATAAGTATTTAAAAAATATAGTGAAAATCAATTGTAGATATGCAGTACAAAACTAAGCCAAATTAGATAGCGTATTTATTTTGCCAAGAAACTGATCCAGTGGTAGAGTTAAAATATGATAGGAACTGGTCACGTATGTAACGCGCACCATTTGATGGCCTTGTGTTTTCAATATTTTCATTTGTAGCCTCTTGGACTAAATACTCCATAGCATCGAGTTCATTATATATTTCATGAAGCAAATGTTCTCGTTCCCGAATCATATTATGTAAAGCGCAGCTAATATAATAGTTTCTACTTTATTAGGCGACAACAGAATTTCTGTATGAAAAATTCGAAACTTGTTTGCAAGCATACCAAATGCGCATTCCACTACTCGTCTTGCTCTTGATAAACGGTAATTGTACATTCTTCGCTCATTTGTCAAGTTCCTTCGTGCAAAAGGTTTTAGAACATTCGTAAGAAGTGGATAGCCTTCATCGGCGACAAAAACAAAAGGTATGCATTCACAGCTTTCTGGACATATGTAGCTTTTAGTTATGTGATAAATTCAATTGTTTTTGAATAAGTTTTTTTTTTCAAAATTAGAGTGTTTGAAAACACCACTATCGCAATTTCGTCCAAAGTCGCCAACATCAACACAAATGAACTGCCCATATGCATCAACTACAGCTTGTAAATGTATTGAATGAAATTTTTTATAATTAAAATAATCTGATCCTGCTTTTGGAGGGCACTTTATTCTTATGTGTTTTCCATCTATAGCTCCTGCACAATTAGGAAAGTTCCACATTTTTTCAAACGCATCCGCTATATCGGTGACAATATTTCCCAGACAGCTTTGCAGGTTTCCATTACAATGTCTTCAATTGTAGAAGCCTCACATCGAAAAAAAATACGAAAGCGACTTAAATTATTCCCCAGTTGCCAAGTACCTGAAATTATATTTTAATTAATTGAAATTTTTGTATACCGATCACAATTTAAAAATTCCTAATTTTATATCTTGCAGTAGCAACATGCAAAAATAAATGGACAAATTTACGGAACTCATACTCGAGGTATTTGAGGGAAGAAAAAAAAACCATCTGGATCGAGTGGTAAGCCGAAGCGGAAGTGGTACTTGGCTGATGCAATGTATTTTTTAAAAGAATTTGTTCATCAGTATCGTGAAATGAGCAGTAATTTACCTGTAAATAGCCCTGATGTCGAACAACAAACTACCGACATGTCGCAAAATGATTTTACCGATGCTGTAAGTACTGACAAAAGCAGTCCAATACCTGCGAAAAAGAGTAAGATATCTATATCTGAGATGATAATGATTGAGTTCCTAAACTCCAAAACGAAGCAGAAACCAAAATAAAATGGAAATGAATTATTTTTTAAAAGTTTGCTGTCTGATTATGAAAAACTCTCCAGCAAAAGGCAAATACTATTCAGAATGCATATGATAAATAAAATGAATCAGTTACAAGAAGAAAAGGAAAATGAATATTTAAGTACTTCAACGTCATCATCGGTCATGGGATTATCTAATATAGTATATGATTGCAAATAATTATTTGTGTAATTAATAATTTATATTTTCATATTGATCATTGTAAAATTTTACCAAAGAAGGGATTTTGAATTAAAAATACATTGATTTTAAGTTTAAAAAGCTATTTGTATTTACTTACCGTAATGTTATAATTAATCTTTCCGCAGGAGTTATGCTTTTGCGGTAGTTCGTATTTTGCTTAAAAATTAAATGTGTTATTAAAGTGAGCAAATATTCGAATGTTGACACCTGCATCCTTGTGAAATTTCGAAATTGTCTCGTATGCATTCTCAGTTCAGAAATCAAATTTGTAATAACATTTTCTGAATCGCGCTTCTGGTTGTACGGATGCACCCACCATTATCTTTTATTTCTTTCACTTCGTTCACAAAACTGAATTATTGAAAATAGGATTAGCATCGTCCGAATCCGACGACATCTTTGCAAGAACTGATTCGTTTTCTTCTTTTTTCGTTTTATTTCAAGGCACACCAAGCGAGACAAAAAGACAAAATAACGCATTGTGCTTCGCTTGGTGTGGGTTAGAGCACAAGATGATTTTGTGTTTTATTAGTTAAAGACGTTTTTGACTAATCCGGTGTTAGTTCAATCATTTAAGCTTAATTTCATTTACATATAAATGGGTATATCGAATTGCGAGGTGAACTTACTATAATGACTGGACTATGTGGGCTCAGCCTAAAACAAAACGGTCTAAATATGACTAAACAACGTGTGCGTCAAATATACATATATAATGTATATAGAAAATATTTACATATGTTTCATATATGAAGTTCTAGTGTCGAAACCACGCCAAAAGCAACGTCATAAAAATATACGAATTGCATTTGATGAAAATTATAAATTTGGGGAAGAATTCGAATCTGTGATTTTCATTGACGAAAAGAAATTTTATAGGAGTGAAGTCAACGCAAATGAAAAGAAAAAAACGACTGGCGCGCTGTTTTAACTCGGCTATAATCGCGTAAGCGATGCCAATTAAAAAGAAGAGAAAGTCAACGGAATGATTGAAAATCTTGATATTCGTTATATGGGGCTAGGACAAATTTTCAACCGATTTGAACCATTTTAAGTACAAAGATACAGTGTTATTAGGAAACCACGATCTATAAAGGGTTTGTGCGGAAAGTAATAGGAGTAGATTTAAAAAAAATTATTGAACCAATCATTACAATTCTTTAAAAACTTTCTAAATAGGCTCCTTCTGCAGCGCTACGATGTCTTGTCGGACCCGATTGACCCTTCGTTTGAGTGTCTTGAGGACTTCCACGTTAAATTTGGCATTGACGATTTGTCCAGGAGGAACATGTCAAAAAAGATAATAAGCATCGTTTTCACTTTGTATTTGCTCATTCATCAGCGATTTATCGAGTTTCACACAGCATTTAATAGCGCACCTATGCTCTAACGAACACTGCATTTTCGACTTGCACCACTCACAGAGTCACAGACTGACGGATAGACAGACAGACATAGTGATCATTTATATACATATGTATAATCTTATATCTATCTCTATTAATTTTAAGTGACACAAACCACTGAATAAAACTATTATACTCTGTAGCAACATATTGCAAGAGTATAATTACATGTATCTACTATATTTGAACTTATTTTTAATATGAAAGGTTAGGTTAAACTGGTAGGTCAATACGACACGCATATAACAGTTTGGTCCTTTGATATACCAGATATAGTTCACTTGTTAAGTCTAAGAGAAGTAATCATCGTTTAGGACGCGAATTTTAACAGATTCTACGGCCTCACTGCCTCTTCCAGTGTATCATACGGTAGAGACTTCAGATCATTACAGCGTAGTGTTGCCAATGCGGGACAAGTGAACAAGAGATGCTACATTGTTTCCTTGGTGCCCTGCTGCAGGCATTTCCTGTAGTCTTCTCGATCTGTCAGCCCCATCTTGCGGGCGTGTCTTGTCACCAGACTGTGAAAAGTTGGTATTCCTACAGTCTTACAGCCTCTTCTATTGAGTGCCAATAAAAATGCTGTGTACTTTCGGTCTACCATATTGCACATGACTTTTGCAGTTTTGCACCCTGGTAGCTCGTTACATCGGGGTTTGATTTTCATTACCATGTTGCGGTCGAAGTCGTCGTATAGACAATGCATGGGTTTTCCAATATTGTTCATGTTTTCGAATGTTAGCCTTACACCATTCTTGGCAATCTCGTTCATCATTTCATTGCCCTGCTTATTTCCTCCAACACATTCCACTAATACCCTGCTTTCCAAGTCACTTCTGCGATACGAGGTTACTGCCTTGATTGCTGCTTGGCTGTCAACGTACATGTTGATTTTGAAATTAACTGCAAGTGCATTGGAGGAAAGCTCCACTGCTTTCGCAATAGCAAAGACCTCAGCCTGAAATATACCTTTTCCCCAGTTGAAAAGTGGGGTCATGTAATCGGTGTTTGCACAATCACCATTACCCACTGAGCTATGCCCGAAGGTTCTATATGTAAATTCTCCTGCAGCCAGCAGTCAGCCCGCCGATTTTGCTACGCAGTTTTCAGCGAAGTTGTCTATTGGTGGAGGATGGGAGTCATGTGTAGAAGTTCACGCAAGTGAGGAAAGTGCTTTGATAGCCTTTCACTTGTGAGTGGCTAGAAGCGATTATTTTACATATGGCTTAAGCAGCTCACGACTTCCGGTCTTCGACCAAGTATCCTTTGGGTATCCTAAGAACATCCGCTTGAAGGCGAGCTAAAGTGAGAAGGCGAAACATCCCCTAAATAGGGTTGGTCGCTGGGTTTGGGATCCGCCACGTAAAACAAAATACCACAAATGAAAAATAACTACGAATTGAGGGCATGCACCTGGAATGTCCAGTCCCTTGATTGGGAAGGAGCCACTGCCCAGCTGGTTGAGGTCCTCGTTAGAGTGAAGGCTGACATCACCGCCGTCCAAGAAATGCGATGGACGGGACAAGGACTGAGACGAGTAGGTCCTTGTGACATTTACTACACCTATGAGAGCTGCCCCCGCCACGATATAAAAATCGTGCTTGGCGACTTTAACACCAGAGTGGGCAGAGAAGGTTGCAGCCAAGATTCGCACCCGCCTCTGTGCATAAAAAAACGCACGTCAACAAACACAAGGAAGGTTCGACGTCGAGAATCTGCAATTACAACAGACAGCCGAACGATTTTCTACTCGGCTTGCACTCCTGCTCTCTGAGAGCAATCGTCAACAACTCGGTATAAAGGAACTGTGGGACGGCATTTCAAACTCCGTATGTACAGCTGCAACCGAAACCATTGGTTTTCATAAAATGCAAAAGAACAGCTGCTACGACGAGGAGTGCCGTGTCGCAGCGGAGAGAAAACAGACTGCCTACCTCGCAACGTAACGATCGACGACAACACGTGAGTGATGGGATAGATACCGAGAGTTGAAGAAGGAAGCGAGAAGCATTTGTAGACAGAAGAAGAATGAGGCCGAAATGCGTGAGCTTAATAAGCTGGCCGACAGGGGTAATGCTCGAAAATTCTACGAAAAAATGCGGCTTACAGAAGGTTTCAAGACCGGAGCATACTCTTGTAGAACACCCAAAGGTGATCTAGTGACCGATGCCCAGAGCATACTTAAATTAAGGAGGAAACACTTTTCCAGACTGCTGAATGGCAGTGAACGCACAACGCCAGAAGAAGGCGAACCCGATTTCCCAATCGATGACGATCGAGCAGACGTTCCGTTGCCCGACCATGAAAAGTTCTATCAGCAATTACCCGTCGGTAGAACAACAAAGCGGCGGGGGCAGATGGATTGCCGGCCGAAGGAATCAAACACGGCGGCGAAGAACTGATAAGGAGCATGCATCAGCTTCTTTGTAAAATATCCCCAACGATTGGAATTTAAGTGTGCTCTGCCCAATCCACAAAAAAGGAGACCCCACAATCTGCGCCAACTACCGTGGGATTAGCCTCCTCAACATCGCATATAAGGTTCTATCGAGCGTATTGTGTGAAAGATTAAAACCCACCGTCAACAAACTGATTGGACCTTATCAGTGTGGCTTTAGACCTGGCAAATCAACAACCGACCAGATATTCACCATGCACCAAATTTTGGAAAAGACACGTTAAAGGAGAATCGACACACATCACCTCTTCGTCGATTTCAAAGCTGCTTTTGACATCGCGAAAAGGAGCTGTATTAATGCCACGATGTCTGAATTTTGTATCCCCGCAAAACTAATACGGCTGTGTAAACTGACGTTAAGCAACACTGCAAGCGCCGTCACGATCGGGAAGGACCTCTCCGAGCCGTTCGATACCAAACGAGGTGTCAGACAAGGCCACTCCCTTTCGTACGACTTCTTCAATCTGCTGCTGGAGAAAATAATTCGAGCTGCATAACTTAATCAAGCAGGTACAATCTTTTATAAGAGTGTACAGGTGCTGGCGTATGCCGATGATATTGATATCATCGGCCTCAACACCCGCGCCGTAGGTCTGCTTTCTCCAGACTGGACAAGGAAGCAAAGCAAATGGGTCTGGTAGTGAACAAGGGCAAGACCAACTATCTCCTGTCATCAAACAAACAGTCGTCGCATTCGCGACTTGGCTTTCACGTCACTGTTGACAGTCATAACTTTAAAGTTGTAGATAGTTTCGTCCATCTTGGAACCAGCGTAAACACCACCAACAATGTCAGCCTGGAAATCCAACGCAGGGTAACTCTTGTCAACAGGTGCTACTTTGGACGGAGTAGGCAATTGAAAAGTAAAGTCTTCTCTCGACGAACAAAAATCAAACGCTATAAGTCACTCATTATTCCCGTCCTGCTACATGATGCAGAGGCTTGGTGGACGACAACAACCGATGAGTGGACGTTACGAGTTTTGAGAGAAAGGTTCTGCGAAAGATTTGTGGTCCTTTGCGCATTGGCCACGGCGAATATCGCATTCGATGGAACGAACGCCGGCTAGGTCATGTTGTCCGGATGGACGAAAACATTCCAACTCTGAAAGTATTCATCGCAGTACCCGCTGGGGTAAGCAGAGAAAGAAGAAGACCTCCACTCAGTTGGAAGGACCAGGTGAAGAAGGACCTAGCTTCTCTTGGAATATCCAATTGGCGCCACGTAGCGAAAAGAAGAAACGACTGGCGCGCTGTCTAAGCAAGTAAAGAGGAATATGTGTACAGGTGGCACGTTTAGTGCCAGTTAAAGAGTTGCTTTTGGAGTTATTCTCAAAGCCACCATTATGCGCAGTGCAGCGTGCCTTTGAACCCTTGGCGATGTCGTCCGCATAAGCCCTTATCTTCGGGGCCTTACCTTCCAGGTTTCTTAGCAGTTTATTCACCACTAGTGTTCATAGAAGCGAAGATAGCGCGCCACCTTGGGGAGTACCTCTGCAGACTTTCTTGGTCATTTTAGCGTCGTTCCATTCTGCTTTTATCCGCCTAGAGGTCAAAAGGCTTCTGATCTAGCGTTGTATAGCAGGATTAACAACTGCTCAAAATAGATTCCGTAGAGAATGTCTCTATCTGTTGAACGCTCCAGAAATATCCAGGAATACTCCAAGAGCGTATTCTTTATTGGCTAAATTAGTATCAGCCTTCCCACTTCTGCCCGTCAACAACATCCCACACACCTTTATATGCAACACTGATACGCCACATTCCCCACATAATCATTTGTTACTCACATTATACACCACGCTCTAACACCCACACAATGACATCACACACTCATCACTCAAGAGAACAGCACACACCAACACCTATAACTTTCGCCGAACCTAAGTAGCAAAAGGACAGACAACATGATGGAAAAATCACTTTGGCGCTACGACATCGGTCGATCCACACGATTCCTTTGGCGAGCGTTTACCTTTAAATTAAAATATTTTGTACCTTTTTGTGAGGCGAACACCTTGTTCAGAATTGAAACATTTTTTATACCCTTGTTGTGAGAAAATAAATTAGAAAGTTAAATCAACAATTAAAGTGTAAACGGGTCTTTTTTTATATTCAAATTTAATACATATATGGTGAGTGCGGGAAAAAGTGGCATATAAAATACGAAAGGTGGTACCAATATCAATCAATATACATGCATACAAAAAACAAAAAAAAAAAGAAGTGTCAGCAGCAGTACAAAGTGCTTATTACATAAAAGAACAAATTAGAGAATATATAAAACTAAATAAAAATAAACACACTTAAAGCAAATTATACGGTCGCGAATAGGAATAGAGGAAAATAGAAAGTGGAATAACCAGCTGGCATCCAACGAAGATAAGGAACTGGACAACACACTCACACTCACTTCTGATCGGTATAAGCCAAAAATCCCTTGGGGAAATCAAAGGGAGTTGTATCGTTTCCATTTTTTGGTTTAAATTTTTATGTATATATGTATGTATGTATGCTAGTAACTACAGTTGCATACAAAACCGTTTAAGCAACATTTTTATTTAAACGGATATCAAATACTTCTTTATACGGTATAAATTAAAAAACCGATATTAAAACACAAAAAAAAAATTGATATTATACCGCCTACGTACTCGTATACTTACTTTCGTTTATGCAACCACTCACTAAAAATATGATATTATCGCAGTATTCAAGTATTTATAGTACTTGTAATTTTCCGGCAATACTCCTTCTGCTTCCTAAAGCAGTAAGCTGGATTGCTCAAAGTAAGCAATAGGCGCAATAAAAATTCAAAAACTCTAAAGCAAACATCAAAGAGAGAGAGAGAGAGTATAAACATACCAGAGAACGTATGTATATTATAGAGAAGGTTCACGATGTCGAGCTTTTAGGGATATTTCAATTTTGGGATATTTACTGTTTTGGATGAGTGCATTTCACCACAGAAAACTATTAGCCCATTTCACCACTTAGCATCAGGGGACACGAAAATAGCAGAATTGAGCAATTTCAGTGTTAAATGAGAAAAATAATCATAATTCCAATGTTAAGGAATGTACGCTTACAGATTCCCTTTTTTACTATGCGCAAACGATGCTGCATATAATTTATACATCGGTATACATATGTATGTACATATATTTGTTATGAAAGCACAGAAGTATGTATGTATATATTTTAAGATTGAGCTATTTTATGATGAATTCCATAAAATCTTTGCAAATATATACTTAATTCAATAAGATTCGTATTACTACCTAAATATGCATTTCATATAGGTTTGGTACGACATACATACATATGTATATTTATATACTTAAATAAATATTTGCTTTGGTCATTCAACTTTCCGATATCATGTTAAAAGACCAAGCGGTCGCACATTTGTGCATATATCATTATGTTTGCATGTAGACAAATATAAAAGAACCATACGCATAATGTTTGTAAATTTGTCTACATGCAACAAATGTATGTAAATATGTACATTCAATGCTTCATGCGAAATTTTCGTTGACGCGAACAACCAATGGCGAAGCTCATATTTGTTGCTTTCATGTCAAAGAATCAATGTGTCGAAAGAATGACGCGACGACAAAGCTTCACAACATTGTGTTGTTGGTAGAAAATCCGAGCTGTGCCGAAAACACAAACGAACGATCGCCAATTGGCACTGCTTCCCTTACCGCTGTAGCAGCTTCTCGAACAAACCAGCGTAAATATGTATGTTTCTTGCATACATGTCGACTCAGATTTTTGCAAGCCGCGTAACAATATTTTGTACATTCCTTGACAAATACAGTCAATCCCGGTTATGTGCCACAATCAAAGATACAGCTTTTTGTGGTTTGTTCAAAAAAAATTTAATATGGCACATAAGCGAGTGCGGATACTTAATCGAGTGGTACTTAAAACAATAATTTCTATGTATTTTAAAAAACAAACCGTGAGATGCAGCAAGATATAGGCAGTTAAGAGGGATGATTTTCATATAAGCGGAGTACTACTTAACCGGGATTCACCGTACGCATAAATCAGAGGAATATTGAATATTTTCTTTGGCACATTTCTTGACTTGAAAATCGACAAATAAACTATGTTGTCAATTTTATTCTATACTTATATTTGCGGGGTTGTCGCTTTTTCCTTATCATACAAATATCAGAAATTGTTCAATTTACGATTTTTATCTTTTGCCATCGTTGCGAAAAGACGCTTGTTGGCAAAGGCATGCTCGGGGAGATGTAATGGTATTTGTTTTTATGAATGAAGCAAGTTGCCTGTTGAAAGTGCGCTTACGTTCATGAATGAAAATATTGTTGTTGTGTGTTTTTCTACAAATTTGGGCATCGACTTGGCCACCATATTGACTTGTGACGCTGCTCATGCTATTTGAAACCATTGTTGTTTTTGTAGAACAATATTCGTAGCTTTTGCGGGTGACATCTACATGTGAACGTATGTATAAGTATGTATGTTGTGTATGCATTATTTGTGTGGGAATGTCATGCGCACATATTTACATGTGTACTCAAATTTGTATGTTGGTTGGTATACATTATTTGTTCGGCAATGTCGTGCACATATGCATGTACATAGTACATATAGAGTAGTGCGCGCACACTTTTTGCTGATAAATGATATTACGATTTGAATTTGAATTGTACTTACATACAAGTTAGCAACAGTAACATTTAAACACGCGCATCCGTTCTACTCGCGAAAAGTGCTGACGATGCGTCTAGCGCAGTGTGGCGTGATTCCCTGGAAATCCAGCGGAATGTGGGAATCGATGTCAGCAGAACTGCAGGCACATTAAGTTATGTTAAGAATTATAAAATTTGTTAAGTTTAGAGTTAAGCGAGCGGTTGAACAATAAAGTTCATGAGACCGGAAAAATAAATTTTTTTTCTTACTTTTGACAAGTAAATTCATAACTTACATACATATGTGCATATGTAATTATGCGCTGATATGTAGATGCGTATGAAAATTAAATGACATATTATTGTAATATGTTTATATATTAAGTTTTTATGATATTATGATAGTATCTCATATACATATACATACATATGTATATTATATTTACAAACATATTCATATACATTGAAATTATAATACATACATACATATATTCTCAAACATAAGAAATATTTTAATAAATAACTCTTAATTGCACATTAACTACAAATATTGTTTTGAAAATAGCATAATTTAATTAGAATGATATATGTAAATTATGCATATATTCATAGAAATACGCAAAATGATAATCACATCAATTAACATGATGGCATGTGTATAAAAATATAAGAAAAGGCTCACATACGTCTGTAATAGCTATGCATATTTCTGAGCATCATTTTCATTAAATGCTCAGCTCTGTTCACGCGCCACTGTTAAGATTTCTCCTTCTTAGCTAGCTGTGGTGAAATGCACTCATCGCATTTTGTTAGCTTTTGACAGTTCACACGCTTGTCCGTTGTTGGACCTTCTCTATAATATACGTTCTCTGGCTTAAATACCTGCACATTACAGTCTTATTCTGTTTATTCGTATTGCCAAAATAATAAAATTGTAGGCATACATACATACATATGGCATACATGCGGCCTGCACTTATATGTACAAACGTCTATACATACATAAATCCCACACATATAGGATATAATTAAACGATTAAAAATAAGAGTAAAAACTATAAATTTAAAGGAAAGTTATTGCAATATTTCGCAAAAAATAACTGTGCGGCAATTACAAAAATTTTTTCTTCTAAAGAAATACAGGTTTATATACTTAAACCATATATATTATTGACATGTATTCAAAGTCCTAATAGGCAAACAAATTTTAATAAAATCCCTCTCTCTTTGTGAAAAAGAACAAGAGAAGTGCACATAACACCAAAGCATAAATACATGCACATAAAAACGCACATACAAACTTATCTACAAAAGGTATTGACCCATGCCGTCACATATGGCAAACCAATAAATCCGGAAGATAAAAAATACTCGCAATACATTTAAAAAAAAATTATTATAATAATATTTTTATAATAATAATAATAATTATAATAAGAATAAACATAACGCCATCGCAAGTAAATACAACGGCAAGTAAGAAGAACTATAAACGCGAATTTTATTAATTTTATCGAAAATAAAAACTTTTATTTACCTAAAAGAGTTTTCGGTTGATAAAGTTCTCAGTATACACTGAAAGAAAATATATATAAAATATTCTACAAATTTATATTCTCTAAATGAATATAGATTTAAAAGAATCTAAAACATCTCAATTCTTGAAAATTCCCAAAATGATTTCTGACGATAAGAGTCCATGTACCTGCAGAAGCTACACGCTCTAAGCAAGGTGCGACAAAAAAAAAGAGGGGGAAAGACATATCATACTATAATACATTTCTGAGAGTGACTGTCTAATAAAATACTGCACTCGATTTGCTTCTTCGCCGATTCAAGACAATTCTGAATCGGCGTTAGAAATAAAAAGCCAAACAATTGAAAATTTTTGGACACGTCTCCAAGCAGCATATGACGCAATTGTAGATACGACGAATTTGAAAACGACTTAGACCAGTTGAAGACACAAAAATTATGGTCGCAGATCAACTAAAACTTATTAAATCAATCGCACCTACTCCCCATTCGAGAGTAGAGCTGCCACAAATACAAGCCCAAGAAGCAAGTTCTGGCATTCACCTCAAAGTGCCAGCATGCGATACAGAAATATTTCATGGAGGTTATGAACAATGGCCGTCCTTCCGAGACATGCTTACTGCCGTGTACATAAGCCATGAAAAATTATCGCAAGCGCAAAAATTGTATCATCTCCGATACAAAACAAAAGGTCAATCAGGCATAATAGAAAAACACTTCGCATTAAATGACGACAATTTTAATTTGGCTTGGTAAGCTCTGAAAGCAAGATATGAAAAAAAAGAATATTGGTCGACAAGCAAGTAACGATACTCATGAACTTGCAAATATGCACATATGCACCGCAGCATTACCAGAAAAATCATTACTTTTATGGGAGCAATCGCTCTCATCAAGAAGAGACTGCCCAACGTGGCAGCAAATGAAAGATTTCTTAACTACCCAATATGAAATTGCAGAAAGGGTAGATAAACAAAAACAGTCAGAACTAAAAACGTTCAGAACATCCTAAACAGAAGCTTCAATAGACACCGAATCAATAACAACAACAATTTAAATAGAAGGTTTTTCAAAGCACAATCGTTCACATCTGAACAGAACAAACATACATATGTATGTCATGCGAACTATGCATATGAGGGCATAAACTTAAAACTTGTGAGAAGTTTAAAAAATTAAATGTAATCGAAAGGAACAGCTTTGTCAGGTCAAAAAGAATCTGTACAAACTGCTTGTCCCACGCACACAACCTTACTAATTGCGAAAGCAAATTCAACTGCGTATATTGTCATAAAAGACATTATTCCATGTTACATTACAACATGTCTCCCAACACACCTCAAAGTAGCGCATTCTCAAGAAAAGCCACCGAAACACAAAATCAATTTCGCTGCTCAAAGGCATTAAAAACTCAAACGCTACACAGCGAGAATCAAAGTAAGGTATTACTACCAACAACAGTTGTCTCCATCGAACACAGAGGAGAACTGTTTAAACTTAGAGCCTTAATAGACCAATGATCACAGCTATCATTTATAGCGTCTAAGCCACAAAATAAAATAAAAAGTCCAACAAAGCAAGCAACATTTGAAATTACGGGAATGGGCGGAAGAGTAGTACAAAACTTTAATAAAATATGCCCCATTACCCTAATTTCCTCCCAAGCAGATAAGCGCATTCAAGCAGATGCTATTGTCTGACCGCAACTAACAAACATGCTTCCAAGCTATCAAATAAATAGCAAGCATTTGGATAAGGTTTCACACTTGACTCTAGCAGATCCCAACTGCAACACCCAAGCTCAAATAGATCTTCTATTAGGCAGCGACCTTATACCGCAAATTATACTAGAAGGTGTTGAAAAAATCTCAAACACCCTTCTGGCTCAAAACACTATCTTCGGTTGGATACTAAGTGGACTAGTTACTGAAACAGTTTCTGCCATGACAACTGAAGTTGAAGAAACATCCAACGAATACCTTAATTCACAATTAAGGAAATTTTGGGAGTTAGAAGACCTCCCCCCATTTCGATTACAACACCAGAAGATCAGTATTGTGAAGACTTTTATAAAGCCACAACTACTCGATCAGATAATGGTCGGTATGTCGTACGACTACCACTAAAACAACACACTCGCCTTAGGTCACACTCGCACTCTTGCAATACAGCAGTTTCTAAGTATGGACAAAAACCTACTTAGAAAAGGTGAGCTCAAATAAGATTATGATGGTGTCTTAGAAGAATACCTCCATTAAGATCACATGGTGGAAGTAAGCCCATGTGAGAAAATCATAAAAGGCAATATTATTCATTCTACCTGCCACATCATGCAGTAGTAAAGCCTGACAAAAAACAACAAAGGTTAGAGTTGTCTTCAATGCCTCAAGAACCACTAGCTTGGGGAACTCCTTAAATGATATTCTATTTACAGGACCTACACTCCAACCAGATTTAATGCTCCTCAATATACAAATACGTATTCAATGGGGATGCCGAAAAAATGTATCGACAAATAGTCGTACATAAAAACGATAAAGAATTTCAGCGAATTATTTTCCGAAAATCTGCCAATAGTCAAAGCGACTTTAAATTAAAAACAGTAACCTTTGGCGTAAACTGTGCTCCATGCTAAGCCATTCGTACACTCCACGAACTGGCAGAAGACACAAGGTCAGAATTTACTCTGGCAACACAAGTGTTAAAAACACAGATGTACATATGAAGACGATATCCTGTCTGGAAGCCACAGTCTTCCACAAGCATACGATACCTATCACAGGTAATAAATGCCCTCAATACCGCAGGGTTTCCTTTAAAAAAGATTACAGCCAATCACCCAAATATTTTAAAAAATATTCCTAAAGACCATTTGTTGAATACTAATTTCCTTATATTCGAAAAGGAAAGTACAACAAAAACACTATGCATCCAATGGAATGCGATATCTGACCAGTTTTCATATACTACAGAGTAAATATCCGCATTTCATCCATATCCGCGAAACTTTTCGACGCCGCAGGATGGCTTTCGTCAATTTTGATACCAGCGAAAATTCTGATCCAAGAATTATGGCTAGACGGAACCGACTGGGATGAACAAGTGAAGCCTCTTCGCTTAGAAAAGTGGTTCCAGTGTGCTAATAACCTAGAAGACATTTCGTGTATACAAATTCCACGGCGGGTAAACTATTCCCCCGAATACAAAGTGGAACTACACGGTTTCTGCGACGCCTCTGAAAAGGCATATTGTGCCACTGCTTATGTGCGCAAACAAAGCGATATTGCAACCACAAGCCACCTACTGGCGGCAAAAGTAAAAGTCTGACCTCTAAAAACGATAAGTCTACCACCACTTGAAATCTGGCACTCTGCTATTAGCAAAGCTAGTTTCCATGATGCAGACCCACTTGAACATGGCAAAATACAAGCTATATCTATGGTGCGATCCCGAAAGCCTGGTTGGAAAAAACCACCCCATGCGTGGAAAACATATATTTCTAACAGAACGTCTCAAATACTTGACCTAGTAGGTACAGCCACTTGGCGGCACGTAGCCAGTGCTGACAAATCCGCTGATCTAGGTACAAGAGGATGCAGACTTCTACATCTCGCCACTTCCATCCCCTGGTGGAATGGTTCCCAATAGTCAACAGAATCTCACGGTTCTTAGCCACAATCGCCCATGCGCAACATAATTGCCCCAGAGAGTCGAAAAATAGACATTTATCATACAACTTGGATGATAGTGACATCCCTGAACGATTCTCATCGTTCCCAAGAGCACTCAGAGTAGTCGCTTATATGCTTAGATTCATAGAGCGACTCAAGCATAAAGCCAAAAGAGCAACCTATCCCCAGTGCGATACTTTGACGTACCAAGACTTGCAAAAGGCAAAGGTCGCTCTTATCGCATCAACCCAAAGGCGCTACTTCAGCCGTGACATATTATTATTAAGAGAACAGAAGCCGATTGAGCTCACTCTTAGTATTAAATCCATTTCTAAACACGAAGGGGCTGCTTGCTTGCTAATTCAAGCCGAACATATAATGAACGCCTCCTTATAATAATACCAGAAAGGTGTCCATTTGCCACCTTTTTCATCCCATATATGAACATGCTACTGCTCCACGCCGAACATCGCCTCATGCAACAGTTGGTCCGCCAAGAGTTTTATATACCCAGACTTAAACCCCAAAATAAATAAGTGCATTTTCATGTGTAAGATTTGCACTATGCATAAGCTTCGCTCTGCCATTCACCACCTAAGATGTCGATTTTGGTGGGCCTATTTAGATAAAGGCGTCCATGCTAAGATCTCCCACCCTAATGAAAAACTATGTGGCTGTCTTTGTTTGTTTCACGACAAGAGCAGTACACCTTGAGCTATGTACTAATCTGACGACGGAGGCTTCTCTCGCGGCATTTGCTCGTTTCGTAAGACGACGTGGCGATAATGGCAAAACATTTATCGAACAGAAAAACAGTTTGTAGATTTCATAAAATAAATCTCACATCACATTGTCCAAAAATACACTCCGCAAAGTATCAGTTGCCAGTTCATCCCCCCAAGAAACTCATTTCAAGAAGCTAGCTGGTAACTATAAATTCAATTTTGAAGAATTCACGACATTGTTAACTAGAATTGCAGCCGTTTTCAATTCACGGCCTCTCGCAAGATCCCTCAGACTTTACTGCCTTCACTCCAGGCCATTTTCTTAAAGGAGCGCCCATTCTGGCCACTCCTGAGCCAGGCGTGGAGACGCCCTCCTTACTAAACAGATGGCACTTATGCCATTAGTTCACAAATATATAATTACAATAACCTTTTCTACAGATAAATATGGATATCGATGCGGCAACAGCACCAATGCCAACCATCCGTTCGGCTGTCTTTGTTACACACCCTGGGGTTGCTACACTGCGCCATATTTAAAGGGATACCACCTCAGCAACGCCAGCAGGTTGCCCGAGCACTTGGCCATTGCCTGAGTTGCCTGTCACCTACCCACACGACACAGGAGTGTACGTCCGGCTATAAGTGCCAAATGTGTATGCTTCCGCACCATACTATGCTACACCACGTCACCAGCCCCGAGATCGCGCGACACTCTGCCCCACGCAACCGCGAAGGCCAATAACCCCTCAGGACTACTCGCGTTCACCACAACGCAACATGGCGGCACCGTACTAGGTCACAAATCCGCCGTCCAACCGGTCTCAGCAACGTGGTAGCTACGCTGCAACAACTCCAGCGGTTACTAGGCTAAATATTTTCCTTCCCACTTCTGCCCGTCAACAACATCCCACACATCTGTATATGCAACATTGGTACGCCACACTCACCACATAATCATTTTTTACTCACATTATACACCACGCTCTAACACCCACACAATGACATCACACACTCTTCACTCAAGAGAACAGCACATACCAACACCTATAACTTTCGCCGAACCTAAGTAGCAAAAGGACAGACAACATGATGGGAAAAATCACTTTGGCGCCACGACATCGGTCCGATCCACACGATTCCTTTGGCGAGCGTTTACCTTTAAATTAAAATATTTTGTACCTTTTTGTGAGGCGAAAGTTTTTCCTTTTTTTTGCGAACATCTTGTTCAGAATTGAAATATTTTTTATACCCTTGTTGTGAGAAAAAAAAAATTAGAAAGTTAAATCAACAATTAAAGTGTAAACGGGTCTTTTTTTATATTCAAATTTAATACATACATATATGGTGAGTGCGGAAAAGGTGGCATATAAAATAAAGAAGGTGGTACATAAATCAATACGCTTATATTTAAAAGCCTTTTGATATTAAATATCAGTGTATGGAATGTAATCTCTAGTGATGTGCCCTTCATATATGCGTGCTACGCCTTGGACAAGCTTCTAAGAGGCGCGGCCGTAATGAGGGCGTCCAAGATTTTCTCTAGCGTTTTTAGCAGGAGGGAAGTTAAACCTATACGTCTTAACTCTTTTCAGTGGGTTAGGTTGTTCCTACCTGCCATCGGTATGAAAACTACCCTAGCCTCTCTCCATGAGTGTGGCACATAGCTGGACTTCAATCATCCTCTAAAATTCGCCTTTAGCCATGTCACGGATATACATAGTGCATTCTGCAGCATTGCTGACATATTTCCGTCCATTCTGGGAGATTTGAATGAGCGGATTGCCAATTATATTTTATTTTCCTTAAAGATGTGTTCGGGCACGTTTACTGCACTACTACCTTCGCAGCTAGGACTTGCCGCGTCCTTACAGCCTGAAAAGTTCACACTGACTAGGTCTTCCAATGAGTCCTGGTAGTTGTTCGTCTACTCTTCGCTACTCTTGCGAATTAGACCGGACGAGGCGGGGCTTTTGTATTATATTTTCTTAAGTTTTGCCACCTCCTGGGTCTTTTCAAATCCACTGCAAAGAACGGCTCTTAAACCGGCACTAAACCTGCTTCCTCTAGACTTCTTCACTGAAAACTGCGCGGCAAAATCGGCGGGGCAACTACTGACTGAAAGAGAATTTTCATATAGGTCTTTATATTTGTTCCCGTTTTCTGCTAGCTTGACTCAGTTGAAGCAATTCCTTATTTTGTCTGCAAGACCCAAGCTCATTGTTCCACCAGAGAGGCTGTACTTAGGGCGTTCGTTAATATAGTCTCGCCCTTTTCAAGCTCTTCGTGTGAATTGTAAGGTCTAAATCTCTTGCTTAATAGTATCTGCCTGTAGAGATGCTAGTTTATATTCCTGCGATTTCTTCTAACCTCGTTTCATATTATTACTTCCGATCTAATGGAGAAAGAGATGTACCTATGGTCAGAGAACGACGGTGTGCTTAGGACTCTCCAGTTTTCTACCAGTGCACCTCTACTTTTGTATAGAGTTATTCCTAGAACGCTTCTGGAAGTAGGTCTTACGTAGATAGGCTCCTCACCTCGATTAGCTACCACTAGACTACTTTTTAAAATATAATTAAGTAGAGACTCACTTCGCCCACCACCAACGCCTGCTTCCTTCTGCTGGATATAGCCACCAACCTTTGCAGCTCTGCCTTTAGCGCCTCTCAATTATGTGTCGTGTAGCAGGACGAAAAGAGTAGAGATTCATCCTTGCCACCCCCGATGCAATCCACGGTTCCTGGACTAAAGTCACTTCGTAGCCGCACTATTCTCTAGAGAGAGAAGAAGCTCGGTAGATGCGATTTTACTCATATAGAGGCTCACTTGGAGTACCCTCAGCTCTTGGTTTAGGACCATCAGGCTTATGACTGGGTTTTGCCTCCACCTCCTGCTGGACAAGTGAAGTAGCCATGATCTCTTCTATTCCGAAATCCTTTTCTACTTCAACCGTCTCCAGCGTATTTTTGTTGCCGTCTGTGGGGTGGCGCCTCTTAAAGCGAAGAAACACACGTTCCACGACATCTTCCCGAACGTCACACAGAAGATCCTCGGCCACCTTATTGATCTTGAGGATGTTGCTCTGGCCTCCATCTTCGTTGATGGATTTCGCCACGCTTTACCTTCCCTCCTGTGACATTTGTCACAGCGGGTTACTGCTGTCAATTAGCGCGACAGTCTAGCTTCCCGTCTAGGTCTTTGCACTTCCTTTTTCTGGAGGGCGATTTAAGTTCACTTTTCGATAAGCGCTGCTTCTTTCCAGCGATGTGCTCTTCAATTACTAGCACACGCCGGGTCAGAGGCATTATACCCATTACATGTGGCGAAGTGTGTCCAGCCCTTCTTCACTTCCTCTCTAGCCCAATCCAGCAGTTTCACGTCTTCTTCCTTCAGGCTGGACTTGCCTTCGTTGCGGTTACATATTCCGACCGTTGCCTTGTATCTCGCTTTTGCCTTCAAGCTCTGCTTGCTTGACGTCTTCCGGGGCCCTCTCTTGTTACCAGAGGGGGAACTCTCGGCCTGAACAGGAGAGCAAAGAAGTTTTTCTTCTCTTTCCGCGTTTGTGCTAACAGCGCTTTCATGGTCCGAGTCTGCATGTACTGTGGCACCCGTGCGAGTTATGTGTACACTATCACCCCAACCAGACACCACACAACAAACTATTGTAAATTAGTCAAAATAAAAGATTAAAGAAAAACAAGTAAACATTACTAGAACAAAAAAAAAAAGTAGAGATAAAGAACAAAAGAAAATAATGCAAATGCGTACAAACATGTTTTGGTCCTTATGTTTGACTGTAAGGAAAACCCAGACATTATCGGGTAAACCACACAAGCATGTTTGTTTGCATTCAATAGAAAATAAGATTATAATATTTTGTCAAAAAAAGTCTTGCGGTATTTTCGCTAGTTGGCGCTGAAAGCGCATAGTTCTAGTTTCATTCGTCGCATCGGGTCATGCTATACCTTTTTGGAAAGCTCATTTCACTAAAACGTGTTTGATTGATTGTCGTTTCTTTCAAGTCGTTCGTGAGTTATAGCGTCGCAAACATGGAGCAAAATAAAGAGAAAATACGGCATATTTTACAGTACTACTCCGATAAAGGCAAAAATGCATCTCAAGCCGCCAATAAAATTTGTACAGTTTGAGGACCCGATACCGTCACCGAAAATAGAAAAACAAAGAAATGGATTAAGAAAGTTGTAATCACTTTAGTAG
>NW_024395977.1:2176019-2181955 GCF_016617805.1 Bactrocera tryoni
AGTAAAGTCTCCATTTGTGACAAGTTACTATTCACAACAGTCCCTAGTCTTTAGTCACAAAATATTGTCACCTGCTAACTATCAGGTCACAAAACTAAAAATAACTCTTTTTTGCCATTTTGAATATAGAGACTTATAGAGATCATCATAGATATTAATCGATTGCCATTCTTTCATATTTTGCAAATAACTCAAACACGAAAAATAAATCTATTATACTATAGGAATAAATTTCATAAATATTCTAAAACAAAGTGAACATATATTTTTTAATGATAATTATGCTTTTTGACTATGTTATAGCAGATTTAACATTTGTTTTCGACATATTTACTTTCATTCAAGTTTTTAGACCTGTTCATTTTGTTCAAAATTGAGAGGTTTTTTATGACTCTCACGTAATTCAGTACGTCTCAACTCACAAAAATTGTCTCTAATTTAAAATCTCAATTTTAGAGACTTGTGACTGTATCACAGTACAGAATCGCACGGTTAGGAAACATTTACTACTATAAACAAATATGACTCATTTGAGGACGAGACAAGGATCACAACTTTTTGTATAACTTAAATCGATGTATAAAGAAAAATTTATCCCTCAACAGGTCACTTTTAAAACAATATAGTACAATATTACGTAAAACCACTTTGTTTTTTAACATATACCTTTTTCTCAATACTCATTTTGATTTACAGCGATTAAACACGATTTTATATTGCAATTTAATTTGTTATGAGAGATAATTTTTAAGCTATTTGTACTGCACAGTCCGCGTGTATCTATTGTCTCCCTTCTTTCGCTATTCGTAGCGCGTAAATAGTTTTGATACAAACATTGGCAAATTTCAAACTTTTATTTTTTTATTTTTGGTCTATGAAACCGTCCACTGTCTGACAGTGTGAAAATGGATGAAATCCAAATATAGCGGTGCTGTTAAACACAACCGAAAGCGCTATAAATGAATAACTAAATACGCCAAAGGCCTAGATTTTTATACTCGTGATGGTATGAGAGGGCTTAATAGGAGCGGGCGTAAGAACTGGACGAATGGCGTGTCACCGACCACTTTTAGGTAAAATCACATACATATATCGGGATCCGCCAGACCGATTTAACCAAATTCGTTATGGGACGTTCGATTGATAGTTTTATTTTACTATGTGAAAATGGGCGTATAACATAATTTTAAATTCCTTTTGAAACTTTCACTTTCTGCACTCAAGTTAAGCATTAATTAATTTATCAGGATAAAATTTTACGCGAATAGTACTTTTGAGATGTGCCAGTTAAGTTTTTAACCTAAATATTGGTCAAGGTGTGATATATATTACTGAAATACAAAGCTTTTCATTTCCTGGTAGGGGTATGTAGGTGTGTCAAAAATGGATTGAATTGCGGCAATACTTCCCTTAGCCCCCCATATACTTTACATAAGATTTCGAACTTCAGTTGCCCCATACTGCATATATCAGCCAATATGCAGTTATCTTAATGAAATTTAGAAGGCGTTTCCTTATGTGTTTTATATGTGCAGAGAATGAACAAAATCAGGTGAAGCTTCATGGACTCATATAACTAAAACCTCATGTGAAATGCCCTGCCTGGTTTGATCTTGCAAATTACAAAGTATGAAATGTCACCACTTCTTTAAATTTAATTTCATTTCGTAAACAATATTTAAGGAAAATACCCATTGTTGGGTTATAGTTGTTATTAAATCTTTCATTTCCGTCTTTGGAAAGCAATTGTCCGATGCATCTTGCATTTGAATTTGTCGGACTGCAGGCAGAATGCAGGTCGCAATTACTATCTGAAACAAAAAATTCAAAGAGATTCATATTTCTTAATAACTTATCTTCTATTTAAACTAAGAAAATTCTAAAAATAGTGTGAAATTCTACAATTTTTAAAAATCGAAAAAAGTGGTTTTTCATCAACAATTTTTATTTTATGCTGTTTAAAAATGTGTTTAAACTTGACTTTTCTTAGTTTTTTTTTGGTTTGAATAGAAGATACAGATACTTTTATTTAATTTAACGAAAAAGATAATAAATTTTGTCCCAAATCAATACAACGTTTAATTTGGTTTTATCCTGCCCGCCAATTAAAAAAAATCGAAGAAATGGAAAACCGAGAAATCGCGCGTCAAAGTCTGTAACTTTTTTTACGCATAAAATTTGCAAAATCTCATCGGTTCTTTATTTGAAACGTTAGATTGGTTCATGACATTTACTTTTTGAAGATAATTTCATTTAAATGTTGACCGCGGCTGCGTCTTAGGTGGTCCATTCGGAAAGTCCAATTTTGAGCAACTTTTTCGAGCATTTCGGCCGGAATAGCCCGAATTTCTTCGGAAATGTTGTCTTCCAAAGCTGGAATAGTTGCTGGCTTATTTCTGTAGACTTTAGACTTGACGTAGCCCCACAAAAAATAGTCTAAAGGCGTTAAATCGCATGATCTTGGTGGCCAACTTACGGGTCCATTTCTTGAGATGAATTGTTCTCCGAAGTTTTCCTCAAAATGGCCATAGAATCGCGAGCTGTGTGGCATGTAGCGCCATCTTGTTGAAACCACATGTCAACCAAGTTCAGTTCTTCCATTTTTGGCAACAAAAAGTTTGTTAGCATCTTGGTTGACATGTGGTTTCAACAAGATGGCGCTACATGCCACACAGCTCGCGATTCTATGGCCATTTTGAGGGAAAACTTCGGAGAACAATTCATCTCAAGAAATGGACCCGTAAGTTGGCCACCAAGATCATGCGATTTAACGCCTTTAGACTATTTTTTGTGGGGCTACGTCAAGTCTAAAGTCTACAGAAATAAGCCAGCAACTATTCCAGCTTTGGAAGACAACATTTCCGAAGAAATTCGGGCTATTCCGGCCGAAATGCTCGGAAAAGTTGCCCAAAATTGGACTTTCCGAATGGACCACCTAAGACGCAGCCGCGGTCAACATTTAAATGAAATTATCTTCAAAAAGTAAATGTCATGAACCAATCTAACGTTTCAAATAAAGAACCGATGAGATTTTGCAAATTTTATGCGTTTTTTTTTAAAAAAAAGTTATCAAGCTCTTAAAAAATCACCCGATATATGTACATTTGTATATATTTTGTTTTCTTTTATTATCTTCCGCTTTGGCTTAGGATTTGAGCGATCCTGCTTGTTGCTTTTATTTATAGCCCAAGGGGTATCGCAAGATATACCTGACTTAAGAAAAATTTTATTTTTTTTGAATTATAATGTGGTGCCTAACGACACAGGCTAAGCAAAAAGCGGGTACTGTACTTTTTTGCAGTTATTATTTTTTTGTAGATATACATATATCGAACTGTTAAGAACCGTTAACGGGGTCCCGAAATACCGTCAAAACTGTACCTTAACATACATACATATATATGTGCATAACAATTGAATTTATATATTTTTATATATAACGAAGTAAATATGGAACGGACTCACTTTTATTTCCGCCAAGGGTTCCGGGTCATTGAACCTTTACTTTGTTTATTTCTGTTCTCTATTCAGTTATTTTTTTTCTCCTCTTATGTACGTCCAGCGCTGTCCCTGATGATTTGCTCTCTTTGACTTTGTTGTTTGTTGGTGTAGTTTCCCCTGACAATTGCTATTTATGCTCATTGTGATTTGAATATACATATGCTATCGCCTGTTTCCTGCTTTAGTTTTAATGTTAGTATGTTTGTTGAACTTTGTAATTTTACCGCGCCCGTTTTTGATAGAGTCGAAATCCGGATGTCTGTCTGTCCGTCTGTCCGTCCGTCCGTCCGTGCAAGCTGTAACTTGAGTAAAAAGTGAGATATCTTGATGAAACTTAGTACACGTATTCCTTGGCTTCATAAGAAGGTTAAGTTCGAAGATGGGCAAAATCGGCTCACTGCCACGCCCACAAAATGGCGGAAACCGAAAACCTATAAAGTGTCATAACTAAGCCATAAATAAAGATATTAAAGTGAAATTTGGCACAAAGGATCGCATTAGGGAGGGGCATATTTGGATGCATGGAAAAGTGGCATGTGCTACTAAGTTTGTACATCAAACTACTATAGATATATCCTTAAACTCTAATAAGTCGTTTTCTTTAGGCCTTCATGCCAGTTCAAAAATGGAAGAAATCGGATGTAACCACCACCTCCACACAAAGGTTATGTTGAAAATCACTAAAGAAGTGCGTTAACCGACTAACACGTCAGAAACACTAAATTTTACGGAAGGAAGCTGCACCCAGGCTTTTTTTAAAAATTGAAAATGGGCGTGGCGTCGCCCACTTATGGACCAAAAAGCATACCTTAGGAACTGCATGCCAGTCAGTGAAATTCGGTGTCACACTATTTTCTAAACACCCTGACGGCATGTGCACAATGTCGGGTGAAATCGGTTCACTAGCCACGCCTTCTTCCAATATGTACGCTATTTTGAATTCCATCTGATGCCTTTTCTGTATAATACGAGTATATACATTAGGAACCAATGATGATAGCGGAATAAAACTTTACAAAAATACGGTATTTGAAAAATATGTAAATGACGTATAATGAAATCTCGATTATCACTTTATCATGCGAGAGTATAAAATGAAATATAAATATAAATATAAATGCGAGGTGACACCCGAACTTAGCCCTTCCTTACTTGTTTAATATAATCTCATAGCCTTTAAGACAATAAAAATCTAGCAACATTGTTTTATCGATAATTTACAAAATGCTCATTGGCGCAGAAAAGTCGTGGCTAGTCAGTAAAAGTGCGTAACAAGTGTAAAGTAGCGGTAAGTTATAATTACAATTCTTTTTATGAACAAGCACTTTCAAAGATATTTCTTTATTCCTTCAATCAAAATTCAGTATACACAATCTCCCTAAGGCAGAAATCGCTCCTCTGAAGAATATTAGTGAAACTGAAGAATCATGCCGTGAAATTGGTCGAATTGTAGAACACATTCTTCCATACAAAGGTGGTAAAATTACATAGATACCGACGTTTTGTATCTAGGCAGCGTTCCAGACGACAAAAATATTATGACGTGAAACACGTAACATTTTGCAGAGTGTGAAGCAAAATCAAGACCTGCATCAGTGCCAAATGTTAAAGAAATTTTAAAAGGTCCTCAGCACGGACCGTTCGTAAAATTTTAAAGAGGCAATTATCATGGTCGCGTTGCTAAAGAACCGTTCATATCGCTAGTTAATAGGCAAAGCGTATACCATAGTACCTAGAGCAAGCCCGGGTTTGTGAGTATTATTTTTTCCGGCAGAGCAAATTTTGCGTTTTTGGGATCAAAGACATAAAATTAATGAAAAACGGGCTGGCGATAAAACGATAACTGTAAAGCATGGTGGTGGCAGACTATGATATGGGGGTGCGCAACAAACCAATGAATTGTAGGTCAGATCGATTTAAGTCCTGGACCGTATACCTCGATATTTAAAAGAAATTTGAAACAAAGCGCGGAGGAATTAGGTCGGTGACTATTTCCAACACGATGCGGCCAAACGCCGCAGACGTAGTTAAGCACGGATTACTCTATAACGTCCCAAAACAACTGAACGCCACCACAATCGCAGATTTAGATCAATGAACACTTGTAAGTTCACTGGAACAAAAATCAACCTGATTAACACAAAAGCTATGCTCAAGGATCGCCTGCGAGAATGGGCTAAAATCTTCGGCAGAACTACCTCAAAGCTAGTCGACTGTGCAAACACCTGTCAAGTTCGTATGAGACACCAACTATTAAATTTCTAGAACAACCGAAACAAATTTCTTCAGTCGACTTATGTACCTTGTACGCAGACTTTCAGTGAATTTCTCGTCGCCTCGTTTTTGTTTAAATGTTATTGAAATTATTCCTTTTGCTTTCATAAAATTACTTTTAATATCCTTCTAATAAAACAAAATAAATTTAATTTTATAAA
>NW_024395977.1:2182055-2262891 GCF_016617805.1 Bactrocera tryoni
TATTACTTTGACAGGGAATTTAGTGAAAACCGTTGGTATATCATCGTCAGCCAGATTTTGTAAATCTGGTGTATTCGTTGGTATTTCGGCCTGGGTAATTAGAAGAAAAACAAAAATTCCTATTTATATTTATATAAATAAACACATTTGAGATTTATTATTCGTTTGAATTTGTTTAAATATTTTTCACTTTTACTTAGCCGACGACGACTGACAATACTAGTCGAGAAGCGGACGCGCTTTGGCAATGGAAACCGAAAATTTTATTTACGAAAATACGATATGCACGAAAATTGTTATTATTATTTGTTAAACCTTTATCACGCATTGAGTCCCTGCTCGGGCCCCATGAAAAAATTCCAGCTTTTTTGAGAAAAATTAGTCACTTGAGAATACGTGGAAACTAAAATGCCCGTACCGAATAATATAAACGACCGATCGCGATTGCTCTTCTAACACAGTTGAATCAGAGAAATAAAATTTATGTTCTCTGGTTGAATTCTTTAATATAGAAATTTTATGATTTAACGGGAAGCGTAAGTATGTATTTACAAAAAGGAGTAAGTAGAATTCATTTCGTTACATTATGGTAGAAAATTATGGTGAGTATATAAAACAGTATTATTAGGGTGAGTATTTTATATAAAATAGACTTTAACATTTCAATTCAAATATTTAATATAAAAATAATGCATTTGTAGTATATTAGTTAAGTATTATACTTCAAAAATTTTGTATTTATGTTTAAAGGATGTCGCTTGACGCAACGCTTGGTATACGGATTTCCAAGTACAAAAAAATTACGAGTTAGAAGCTGGGGGTAACTGGACCGCTGCCATTAATTAATTAATTAAGTAATAAAATTTGAGAAGAGACATCGCTGTAGCAATTGGCAGCTGTTGGAAAAATGTTTCGGAAAAGTGGACTTGGCCCCGCCCTCTAATAAGTTTAGCCAGAGAACTTCAAACATAGAGAAGGTGCAGGTTCGATATCGAACATTTGTTAGAATTGAATTACGGAATTCACCACACACAGAATTCAGGCTGTGAAATGATAACATTGTTTACAGTTCTCTCACATACTCAACCAGTGAATATGAAGAGAAATAATGTATGTATGTATTTACGGCATATGATGATAGCATGTATGCCCAATCAGGGAATATTGAAGAAAAATAAGTTTTTTGATATTCCATTTTTAAAAGCGAACAAGAAAAAACGTTAACTTCGGCTGCACCGAAGCTAATATACCCTTCACAGGTGCATTTCTTTTAGTAACTATGTGTGTACATTGTTGCCTTAGAAAATAATCTAACTATACCAAATTAAGTAGGTGAAAATACATTGTCAAATGTGAAAGTTTTTAATACAAGCATTTGATTCCGATCGTTCAGTTTGTATGGTAGCTATATGCTATAGTTAACCGATATCAATAATTTCTTCGGAGATTACATTGTTGCCTTAGAAAATATTCTGTACCAAACATGGTGAAGATACATTGTCAAATGTGAAAGTTTTCCATACAAGCATTTGATTCCGATCGTTCAGTTTATATGGCAGCTATATGTTATAGTGGTCCGATATCGGCCGTTCCGACAAATGAGCAGCTTCTTGAAGAGAAAATGACGTTTGCAAAATTTCAAAGGATATCTTAAAAATTGAGGGACTACAGACAGTCAGACGGTCATGGTTAAATCGACTCAGCTCAACACACTGATCATATATGTATATATATACTTTATAGGGTCTCCGACGCTTCTTTCTGGGTGTTACAAACATCATGGCAAACTTAATATACCCTATTCAGGGTATAAAAATGTGTGCAAATACAACTCTCTCACATACTCAAAAATATGAAGAGACATAAATATATGTATGTATGCATGTTCATGATGATACTCCCAACCAGAGAATATTGAAGACAAATAATTTCTTTGATATTCGATAGGAAATACATATGTTCACTTATGCAGAACTTTTATTTATTAGTTTTCAAATTATTTTATGTTACTTTCATATAATTTTTTAATAAGTTATTGTTAATAATTTCAAAATATTGTGATATACTATATTTATTTAAATAATTGATTTAGCTAACAGCATTATCATATTTTCATGCTTCATGTTAGCTTTCCACCAGGGAATTCCTTTATTATGCAATGTACGAATGCAAGGAATTTCGTTTTGCCGTTTTATGAGACATATGAGTATAATTTTGTATGAATGCATATTTAATAATTTTATTTTATTTTTATATAGTATACTCTACTAATAAATATTTTTGTATTATATTTCTTACTAATGGAAATTAAATTTAATTATAAATACATCTTCTCTCATATGAATCGTATGTCTCTGCTCATGATCATGTGAATGTATGTATTGTATGCATTTGCGCGATCAGAAATTCAAATCATGGTGTCATTACTTATCAATATATATGTAAATGTGCGTGTTGATACATTCATATACACTTATATGTACATACATATATTTGTATACATTGCCGAACAAATAATGCATAAGCATTCAAACACACATATGCGTACACATGTAAATATGCCACCAACAAAAATTGAAAGATTGTTCTACAAAAACAACAATTGTCTCAAATAGCAGAAGCATCTGTAGTAAATTTGAGAACAAAAACGATTTCATTCATAAACGCAGGCGCATATTCCACAAGCGACCTCGCTTCATTCATAAAAACAGACGCCGTAACATCTCCCCGAGGATGCCTTTGTCAACAAGCGTCTTTTCGCGACGATGGCAAAAACTAAAAATCATAAAATGAACAACTTTCTGGTGTTTGTTCTAAGAAAGAAGTGAAAAAGTGGCAACATAGCTGTTGTCGATTTATAATATTTGTCAATTCTAATACCATATTCAGACCGAAAATTTAAAGAGATTAGATTACATTTAAGTATTTCACAACCAAACCCTATTCTTACTGCCGTTGGTGATTTATAAATCAGATGTTTTTGACATTCAGCCATAGACATCAATGTATTTATTAAAGAAAAATATTGTAATGTCGTACCTTGTTATAAAAATTGTCTTTTTTTCTAAATTATCTCCGCTCAATGGAAATAATTTGGGAATTGTTTGATTCTAACCGCTTAGCAACGAAACGTTTGCTGCATGAACACGTAATACTAAAAATGTGTAGTCTATATGGAGCAAATTCAACAAGGTCTATTTGGATAAAGGCAAGTATATAAATATTAGTATTATAACTTCGTTTGCTTATAATGTGTATATAATTCAGACTCGTGGCCAAATGTTTTGGGAAGTCGACTACCAGGTGAATTCAGATGCATGTTTTAAAAACAACTTCCGAAGTATCCGTGCACTTCTTGCATTAAAGCGTGTATTATGTTGAAAGGCTTGGAGAAAAAAAAAACTAACTACCGGAAAGCAATTCAATTAGAGTAACGCATTGCTATAGCTTTATATGCTTTTGGCTCTTCTGCAGAATACCGATTAATTGAAAATATGTCCCGAATTGGTAAAAGCACTGTCTGCTCCATTGATAATTGATTTCTGTCATGAAGTCTGGCGATGTTTGTGGCCTTTGTATTTGAAGAAATTCCCCATGAACGAAATTCAATTGCGTAAGTATTTAAATGGTTTTGAGTCATTGGGTTTCTCTCAAGTGTTAGGAGCTATAGGTAATAAGTTAAATTTTTTACATTGAAGTTTTTATATATTTTTAAGTTTTAGATGGTTGTCATATAGAAGTTCGCCCAGCTGCAGAATATACTGTTGACTACTACAATTACAAAGGATGGTTTTCCACAGTTCTCTTTGCTTTAGTAGATGCAAGGTAAGAATTTTCATGAAGCTCCTTTAAACACCGTTGTAATGACTCTTCAATATTCGAGGGTGCATCTTTAAAAAGCGAGTTGGCACAATCTTCTATATTTAAAGACATGAGTAGACAAATATCGTCAGTTAATGTTCCAGTCGTTTTGTTGGGCGACTCTGCGTTCAAATTTGATGAACATTTGATGAAACCGTACCCATTTTGTGTAAACCAACCTTTGGATAAAAAAAAATTCAACAATGTACTCTCGAAATGTCGAAGAGTGGTGGAGAATGCTTTCGGTCATTTAAAGGGAAGGTTTAGACGGGTTGGAAAAAGTTGGGATAACCACATGGCCAACACGAGAATTGTCATGAAAGCGTGCTGCGTTTTGCACAACTTTTTAAATGAGGAAAAGAAATTCATGAAAAGTGGTTGCAGCACAACAAATCGAAAACGATTCTCGGCACTTGCCAGAAGACGTCTCTAACATTTGTGGAAATGTTAACCCAAGAGCAGAGGAAATAAGACAAGCGTTCGTTTCGTATTTCGGTGAGTTATTACATTCAACTTTGAAATATTAAATCTCAACCGATCCATTCTTACATATCTCATAATTCAATTACAGTACAAAAAAAACACAGATATTTCTATATTTTATATATGCATATATTTTTCTATTCATTCACATATTTATATTCATTTTCTATTTTCGTAATCATTCATATATGTATATCTTAAAACTAGAACTTAAAAAAAATGTTTAAATCTATTTCTGGCGACGAAGGAAATCGATGAAAGCGTCCTTCACTTCTTTTGAATCGTTTATGTATGTTTGTAGGAGAGAAAGACGCTTTTCATCGGCTTCCTTCTTCGCCTCAGTCGCCTTTACTAAGTCATCCTTAATTTCCTCCATTATTGTTATTGCTGATTTTTGAAGTTATACTTTTTATACGAGTTCGGGAAAGGTTGCGATATATTCAGGTTGCGCAACCTTGCTCAATATGAATCTACGCAACCTTGTCTGCGAAGATGTTCGAGCAGCAAGCGAAGCGGTGACAATCGGCGATCGTTTGTTCGTTTCTTTCGGCACAGCTCGGCTTTTCTACCAACAATACAATGTTGCCATGCTTATGCTGTTGTTGTTTTTGTAGAACAATGTTTCAATTTTTGGTTGGTGACATATTCAATTAAAAAATCAATTCCGTTGGGATTCGAACCTACGTACCTCCTACGTGCTCATTGTAACTTTTGAAACGCTTACCACCTAGATAACCATTGACACTTGTATTGCGTTGTCCTAATTATGGTTTGGTTATGCATGAAAGAAATATACAATGGATCGCCGATTGTTACCTCTTTCCTTACTCATGCTGCGCATATGTATGTTTGTGTGCTTGTTCATTATTGAAGTTATACATTTTCTTTCCTTTGTCTTTCATTTCTGCAAATTCTCAACTATTTTATGTGACCTTTTGTTGAAATACCCTGCGTTGGCCGTTGAAAAATTAAGGCTATACTTTACATGATTATTTCTGTAGTTAGTCTTCATTTACATTTTTTGGAAATCGACCCGCGATGGCGAGGTATATCGTTTTATCTGACAGCGTGAGGTTTAAGAAGTTCATTTCTAATTGTGTCTTGTGGCATATTAGAAATGATGTTTCTTCGAAAATCGTTCGCTTACAACGGATAAAACGACTTCTGAGTGGTGATTTTAATGAATAAATTCGTTTTGGTTGAAATGCTCTGCGTCGGCCGTTGAAAAGTTAAGACTATACTTCTCAGGATCATTCATTCCTTTCATTTCTTAAAAGAAATTAGTGACCTTTAGAAATATGCATATTTGCATTATTTCGTTGTCATTTCCATATTCGTAGCAATGGGATTTCTATGGCATAAGTAAAGTAATGGCCGCCGATTGTCACCCCTTGCCGCTGTAGCAGCTTCGCCTACAAACATGTGTAAATATGTATGTATGTATACGTATGATCGTGAATACATATCGACGCAGATTTTTGCGAGAAGCACCAGAAAGTTGTGCAATTTATGATTTTAGCTTTTGCCATCGTCGCGAAAAAGACTTGTTGGCAAAGGCATGCTCAGGGAGATAATAAATTATAATAAATTTATAAAATGTAAATTTAAGTTTTCTAGTTTTCTTTCATACAAAATGATATGCATTTCTTGGAATATCACTAAGAAGTATAACTTCATCCGCGCGTAGGGACTCCACGCACCTTTTTTTTCTTTCTCGCTTGACGATCGCCAAGCGCAACCACGCGATGTAGAAGGATCATCGCCTGGGTTTGGGAGCGGCGACTCTCCTTCCATATTGGCCTCCACGTAAATTGGTTCCATGTCAACTGAAAATAGAAGAAACAAATAAAAGCGTAAAGAAACATTCCAAAAACGTTTTTCATTATATTATGAATATTGGAATCTACTCCATTGTGCTTAAAACTTACCCAAAATGCTATCCTCCACAAGTTCGACGGAACAAAAACTTTTAAAACCGCTTACTGCCTGGTGTACCGCCCCATAATGTTTCCACCGACTAGGTGAGCCACCCGATGAGCCAATTTTCTGCTTTTCTTGTCTAAAAATAAAAAAAAAAATTTAATATTATATGTTTACTTGATAATTTATTACTTACCTTTATTTGTTGGTGAAATTGTGAAATTTTATTTTTATCTCCGCGGACGTATAATCGTGTCCAGCCAAAAGCATTGCACAAGAAATTTTCTCATATATGTAATTGTTTTTTCGCGTAGATCGCAGCACTGGCAGTTTTTGTTGCCATTTCCAAAAGGTCGGCCTCGGCAGAATATCATGACGTCGTTAGCGTACTGTAGAGATGCAAAATTAGTAGAGTGATTGCGATTAAAAATGAGTAAGAAGCTAAACTTTGGACGAGTTCAGAGTAAATATGATAAGTACTTTTTACGAAACAGATTTTTTTAAAGAAAAGTATGAATTTCTTATGCTGATGATCAGTATTTATATAGAAGATTTTCTTAATTTTGCAATGAGAAATATATAAATTAACTGCAATGAAGTGCTATCAATTGGTTAGATGGTTCAGAAATTGTTCTGAACTTGACCTTTCAGATACAGAGCTAACTGCCTGAAGTGTTAAATTTCCAACACCAGCTATCAGCGTGTTCATCAAAATCATCTTTTCCGTCCAACGTGGAGAAAATAGAGGCTGCTAATAAATAACAAAACCACGAATAGCATCATGAGATAGCATTAATCCTCCTGAAGCTGATTCCTCAGACTCCGCACGCCATTTCGCTTCTCTGTTTGAAGCAGTTTGGCGCTAAGAACAACTACTGGATGAATGGTTAACAGGCATGCTGTGAAAGTTCACAAAACAGGCGATCTATCCTATAGAGGGATCACATTGATTAGCATCCCGTTGAAAAATCGCACCAAACTTCTTTTAATCCGAATACAGGCTCATCTTGAAGGTTCGTTGAGGAGGCTTTCACACGAACAGATCGTTTTGCGCCCATATTGTCACACACCGCGTTGTACTGGAACAAATAAACGAGCTAACTACGTTAACTTTAAATAAAAAGTTTTACGCAACAAATAGCTATCAGACCAAATTTATCGAACGCATCGCTCTCTTATGACTTTCAGGCGAATCTAAATATGCTTCGTTAATTTAAACTTATGAACCTAACGAAAGCAACAACAACATTACGCTCAACCATATCAACATATTTGTATTTGACTTAACATAGAATTCAGTAGTTTCCGCATTTATGCAATTAGAGAGGAAAAGCTGTTCATAGGCCCTTTGTTAGTCTGGCATTGGTGCCTGCATTTAGCAGCACCATAAGCTCTCGGAGTTCTTAATGCTGCAGTGCAGTTTGTGCCAGTGAAGCTGTCAAAACATTTGTGCTTCGTTTGTTCGCGTTAAATACCAGCATTTCAAGAGAAATTTTACTGCACGTTTGCGTGTTCGATATGTAAACTAGAGCGGGTCGACCATAAAATCACGAATGCGAAGCTGCTGTTTACGTTTCATTGCTATTGGCGGGTACCAAAGCCAGCGTGCAACCTCGCTAGGCGAGTAGTATAGAGTTCAATACACATTTTTATAGCGAGGCGCTTGTTTCACGACCGACGCCGACTCGTAGATGCATCTCTGATGAACAGACACTGCAATTACACTTCAATGAACTCTTCAACCAAGTATGTCGGAGTGGCTCCGCCGAAGCTTCCTTTCTTTTAACCGTGCCCCGGGCTTTCTCTCGTATATAGGGTGCGCGGCGAGGACGCAAGGCTATGTACAACTCATGACGCCCCAATCAGTCATGGAATCCAACGCAAAATCACTCTTGCCAACAGGTGTTACTTTGGACTGAGTAGGCAATAGAAAAGTAAAGTAACTCCCTCATCATTCTATATGGTGCGGAAACATGGAGAATGGTATCATCTGTTGAGTCGGGCTTAGGAATGTTTGAGAGAAAAGCTTTGTGGAAGATTTATGGCCCTTTGCGCATTGGCAACGGCAAATAGCGCAGTCGATGGAACGACGAACTGTACGAGATATACGACGACATTGACATAGTTCAGCGATTCAAGAGGCTGCAGCTGCATTGGTTAAGTCATGTTAGAAGAATTGGCGCGCTATTGTTAACTCGGTTATAATCCCGTAAGCAATACTGAACAACTTTACTTAGGAGACTATGGGTCTAAAACCGGTTTAGAGCCTGCAATTTTTAAGGCGAGGTTCAAAAACTCTGAATAATCGGTTATTTAGGAGATAAGTAATATAGTTGGTCGATGTTGTCGAATCCAAAGCACAACAAATGATCATTTGAATATCAAAATACAGCTATCTACATATGTATTAACTTTAATTTAGAAATCTCAAAAACTGAAAAAGAAATATTTATAATCTTTAAAAAACTTCGCTTCAAAAATCGTTTGTTTAATTAGGCTATATTCCCTACACGAAGTTATTCAGAATGATTTTGATGATAAAACTTTTCTCATATGCCGTTTTTCTGTTTTCTGTTTTTAGCTCTTTGTAAATCGATCCGCTCTTGAGTAGAAAGCACAATCTTATAGAGCACAACAGCGCTTTATTGTATGCCTTAATTCAGAAAGTACTTGTCAAACGTTTGTTGGTGCTGTTTGTCTACTATAATTGCCTCGTCTTTATAAATTCAGCACAATTCAACGCCTGCTCTTAAAAGACAATAAAATCTCGTTTTGCAGTCAACGATGATTTTGAAATCAGATTCAATATAATGAGTGAAAACAACAGAAGCAGCAATACGCGGATTCAATTGGCAATCACTGGTTGTTTGGGTAGGTGTATGTGAACAGCTGTAAGAACATACATATATGCAGTTCTTTTAGCTTTGGACATCGCAATGATTGTTTGGCCGTTATCGGAATTCAAATGCATTACGACAGATATTAGTGCACTCGAGTTAGAGAGTTAGAGAGAGACTTGCTTTAAAAGGTATTATTCTAGTATTCTAGGTAATTATGTGTTAATTAAGATCAATTAGTTTTCATGACTATTATCAAAAGCCTTAAACTGAGTAATAACAAGTAAGGAAGGCCTAAGTTCGGGTGTCACCGAACATTTTATACTCTCGCATGGTAAAGTGATAATCGAGATTTCATTATCCGTCATTTACATATTTTTCAAATACCGTATTTGTGTAAAGTTTTATTCCGCTATCATCATTGGTTCCTAATGTTTATACTCGTATTATACAAAGAAGGCATCAGATGGAATTCAAAATAGCTTTATATTGGAAGAAGGCGTGGTTGTGAACCGATTTCAGCCATATTTCGTACATGTCATCAGGGTGTTAAGAAAACATTATATACCGAATTTCATTGAAATCGGTCTAGTAGCTCCTGAGATATGCTTCTTGGTCCATAAGTGGGCGACGCCACGCCCATTTTCAATTTTTAAAAAAAGCCTGGGGGCAGCTTCCTTCTGCCACTTCTTCCGTAAAATTTAGTGTTTCTGACGTTTTTTGTTAGTCGGTTAACGCACTTTTAGTGATTTTGAACATAACCTTTGTATGGGAGGTGGGCGTGGTTATTATCCGATTTCTTCCATTTTTGAACTGTATATGGAAATACGTGAAGAAAACGACTCTGTAGAGTTTGGTTGACATAGCTATAATAGTTTCCGAGATATGTACAAAAAACTTAGTAGGGGACGGGGCCACGCCCACTTTTCCAAAAAAATTACTTCCAAATATGTCCCTCCCTAATGCGATCCTTTGTGCCAAATTTCACTTTAATATCTTTACTTATGGCTTAGTTATGACACTTTATAGGTTTTCGGTTTCCGCCATTTTGTGGGCGTGGCAGTGGGCCGATTTTGCCCATCTTCGAACTTAACCTTCTTATGGAGCCAAGGAATACGTGTACCAAGTTTCATCATGATATCTCAATTTTTACTCAAGTTACAGCTTGCACGGACGGACGGACAGACGGACGGACAGACAGACATCCGGATTTCGACTCTACTCGTCGCCCTGATCACTTTGGTATATATAACCCTATATCTGACTCTTTTAGTTTTAGGACTTACAAACAACCGTTATGTGAACAAAACTATAATACTCTCGTTAGCAACATTGTTGCGAGAGTATAAAAATATATGTATATTTTTGACTGTTTGTTTGATGGCATTAGATATTTCCTCTTGACCTCATTTACTACCAGACCAACTTGCATCGCTTTCTTATCCAGTCTGGATACAGAAGAACTAACGGCGCGGTTGTTATGGCTAATCATATCGATGTCAGAAGCATACGCCACTAACTATACACTCTTTTAGAATATGGTACCTTCTTTATTTAGTTTTGCAACGCTAATTATTTTCTCCAATAGTATAATAGATTGAAAAATTCGATTCAAAGGGAGTCGCCTTATTTCGTTTGGTATTGAGAAATTCGGAGAGGTCCTCTCGATCCTAGTGGAGCTTTTGATTTTGCTCTTTTTTACGGGGATACCAAATTCAAACATAGCTGCATAAAGGCTACTCTTTTTTGTTAGAACCTTGTATGCTATGTTGAGGAGGCTTTTTCGATGGTAGTTGGCGCTGATTGTAGTTAATCGCCGTCGTATTTGAATAGCTCGGCCAGATACCCATTGGACCCCGCCGCTTTTTTGTTCTTCACACGGGTAAATATTATTCGAGCTTTTTCACGGTAGGGCAATGGAACCATCTCCTGATTTTATACTTTCACTGCCATTCAGCAGGCAGAAGAAGTGTTTCCTCCATAATTTTAGTATGCTCTGGACATCAGTCACTAGATCATCTCTCTTGGTTCTAAAAAAGTATGCAAATAATTAAATAGGCTGTCGTAGTTGACTTGTGCTTCTTGGGCTTAGAAAAGATAATTGAAATAATTTATTCAGGAGAGAAAGCAAAATGCAACTTAAAACAAAAACTCAACTTTGTTTAGACTAGTGAAAATTTTTAACCAGTACCATGCAATTGTAATAAAACGCAAAACATTTAATTGTTCATCTACATTTAATTTGTCCCCTTCAAAGTAATTCCCACCAGATGTAATACACGTATGCCAATTTTATTATTTTCGAATCCTCGAAACACTTTTCATAAGCACTTTTTGGGATGGATGCTTTATCTCTTCGATCGGCTAAAAACGAGTACCACGGAGTGACAATTTTAGTTTGGGAACAAAATTCGGTCGCAATCGTGCTCTTTAAAAAAAAAAACAAACTCAGCCTTATCGAGACGAGTCCTTCAAGAACGCGTTTCATACTCAAAACATCTAACAAAATTATTCGAAGCAAGAGATCTAAAACTCTCGAAGGTTAACTAAAACGAGGTATGCCGCCAACGATCTCTCGACCTTCTGTGTGTATACGAGCAGATATTGGTTGAATAAAAAATCAATCTTCGGACATTCACGTATTGATCATGGTACATGCGCAATGAAAGTATCCATAAAGCTAATGCTATGGTAAAGAAAGAAGCAAGAGATAGCAGAATTAAATATATATCTAAACTCCGAGACCACCCAAACCCGTTCGCTAATGCTTTGGTACATTCCAGCGATCAAACACGCCTTAAAAGAAGAGATATGCCTGCGTACTAAAAGGCAACGTATCTCCAAAACAGCTTTATTACTCGCTTGAGCCTGTCTAGTTTTTAAATTGATTAAGATTTTATAAAATATTTGTTAGGCTTTAAAAAAGTAGATCCAATAAATAAAATAATATTGAAAAAAAAACAGTTTGTATCGTACATATACTCTCTCGTTGGTGATCAAAACTTGCCCCAAGATCTGTGGCTTAATACCATTAGATTTGTTTGTGGAAAGTATGTGCTAGTATGTATATACATATTTATGCAAGGGGTGAACTTGTTTAGATTTGCTAAAATATTATTCATGTTTTTAAGAGCATATATACTTATTATAGTTACTTCAGCTAATAAACCTTAATAAATAAAGCAGGTTACTTTTCAGCTTAAGTATTACAAATTATATTACAATGATTGAACTTGCTGTTGCAGTGCTTCAATATAAATGATCTTTTTGATTTTTTTCTTTTTACTTTACGGATAATATTATTCATACGCCGTGTTGTACCTATAACTAATTTTTTAAGCCTGACAGATGACAGCGCTAATTTGCATTAACTTGGGCATTTGACCCATGTTAATGCAAATTGGTAATGCACAAAAATTTCGTGCATTTAACTGAATTTAAGAAATTTGAGTAGGCAACACTGGTTAAAAATGGCAGATTTTTGCCATTGTTTGACCGATGTCGTTTGATGCCTACCACCTCCTTTGCGTTTACAGCGTCAGAGGTTAGCAGTTTTTATATTGCTAATTAATTTATGTGCAAGTATATTAACAAAAACAAATTTTAATATTTTTAGATAGCAGAAAATAAACAACGCACAATTTGCTATCCATTTTTCCAATATTCTTAACTTTTTCGCACAATTTTTTCGAGTTACAATCAAATATAGCTTTTAATAAACGAATTTTTTCGATAAATTTGTATGGATTTTCCAATAGCACCAAAATTGCCATTAATAATTTTTTCTTATCCATTTTTATTTCACTTTTTTTTGTAGAGAAGCAAATTTCACAATCAGCTGTCTAAATGCACAAGTCTGCCGTCGGTCACCATAAAATTTCAATTAGCATTAGTGTTTCTTAATGCGCATTAATTTTGCTCGTCTGTCAGGCCTATTAGGCTAGGTTATACTAGCCGGCTATCACGCCATACATAGACCCATTGGTTCTTAGTAATGCCAGTTGGAGGTTCAGTTTCATTTAACCGTCCGGTCAATGACCGGATGCCCGGGTATCCATTTCAATCTACATGTCAATTTTTCTTAACTCCTCCTCAAAAAAATTTTATGGCCACTTGGATCCCCAAAATTAAAGTTATTTGACACCCATTTTTCGTCAAAATTTTTTAGAATCAATTATTTAATAAAAGTTATTAACTATCAAACTTGATACCTCTTCCGTTCAATAACCAGGGACCCGGGTACCCGCTGAGATTTATATACATATATAAATGATGGGTTTACACACGCTTAAGAGATTATTTATCAAAGTATTCACATAATTATATTTTTAAAATAATAATAAATAGACAATAAAGTTTACAATTTCTTTTATTTTAACAATAATTCTTATTATAAACAATAACAAAAATAGTTAGTAAGAACAAAATAACTCCGTTTTTATTTATTTTATTAATATTATTTTCTATTTTTTTACTATTTGTTTATTTATATTGTTTTATTTATTATGATACAGTGCTATATAAGAATTAAAGTATATTAAATTATTCTGTACATCGTCACATGTCGAGGTTGAAATACAGTGTTCATCACAAATTGAACATATTTTTCTAGTTTTGCGACGTTTTTTGAATTCACTTTCAAGACATTCATAGCATACACCAGTAATCTTTTTCCTTCCAGTTGAATCGTGCTGTTTCTGAGGTCTCAATGATACAGATGATGTTGGCTGCGCATTTGGATTGACAGCTCGACCAAGAAGAGATTCAATCGCCACTTTCGTTGAGAAATGCCTCATAATTTGTGCATTATTCGCATAAAATAAGCGTCGTTCATACGATTTTTTAACAAGTCTTTTATTATTCTCATAATAGAGAATATATGCTGCAAGGCAGGCAATATCGAGAATATTGTAAAAAATGCTAGAGGCCATCGTTGAGTTGATCTTTTTGTAGTATAAGCATTTTATCCATCGTGTCTACTCCAGCTTTAGACCAGTTATAAAACTCGATGATTTCGGGTTTTTTCTTTGCCCTATCACTAATTTTTGCTTCGTGATGCACTGATGATAGCATAATTACTACTTTTTTTTTTTTGGCACATAACTACATAGGGTTACTTTTTCATGAAAGCCAAATACAGTGGATAATTCTTCTCGAGTTTTTGAAACAGCCATTGCTGGTGGAATGTATGCTTTATTTTTCTTCAGAGTACCAACAATCGTCAAGTTCTAAGATAGTAAAAATTTTGCTAGTGGAAGAGTTGTGAAGAAATTTTCCATTTTAATGTGTCTACCAGATCCTTTGTATGGTACTATTATACTATTATACTATTATATACAGTACCTGTCCAATAAATTACGAACGAACAAAAAAATTATCCGGAGTTCTAACTTTAATCATTAATAAAAACATAAATATTTGGCGTATTTAAAAAAAAAATAATTTTTATATGCTATATACATTAAACTTAAATTATCATATTTTTGTATTGAATCATATTCAATATTATTAAATTATATTAAAAATATTAAATTTTTGTTTTCGTTCGTAATTTATTGGACAAGTACTGTAGTATATTATTATACTATTATATAATATAAAGTATATTATTATACTAATTACTATTTTTTTAACATGAAAACATAAAAAAAATAATTTACTTGAAAATAAAATAAATAAATCTCGCCTTACCGTCGAAAACTCGTTAAATCAGCCATTATGTTTAGATTAAATACAATTTGTTTATTGATAATATTTATTTTGCATATTTTTTTCACTAATCTCTGTATAATTTCTACTCTGTTCACTACGCTTGTAGAATTCCAACTGAACACGTTTCTTTCTTTTCGTCCGAAATAGAAAGGGGAGAGGGACGGCTTAGGTACCTAAATATCCATTGACCTTCGCACTCCGCTTTCTTTATTTCTACGAGAACTATAGATTATGTACCCCTATATAGTAATTTTGTATGCCATGTAGCCAACTTTCAAAGAAAAACAAATTTTTATTCAGTATACTAACGTACCCGGGTACCCGGTCATTGAACGAATGGTGAAAGTTTGGTCATTGACCTTACGGTTAAGATGAAGTATCCGAAACACAGGACGTCAAATTTGTTATGAACTTTAAAGCCGACTTGATATCTACGTGTGATACTTCGTTTAGTGTTTTGACCTCCGGAGCTCCTAGATACTTAAGACAAGTTCTAGATTGTGCTGGATAAAAGCATAGGAGGAGTTCAGTGTCTCTTTTATGTATGCACATTCTGCATGTGGCATTATCACTTCTGCCCCTCTGGCTCGCATGTGATGTTTGAAGCTGATTTTGTCGCGGAGCTTTCTACTACAATGTGTATTGGGGGTGGGTTGAGTAATCTCCTCGCCATTTGTGGGGTGAGTCGCTGTACCCGTTCTATTGGTTTCCTATATGAAATTTTGTTCACAGCACACATAAAGTAAGATTGTCTTGACTATCGTTCTGTAACACCATTACATGAGGCCAGGTGATATGCCCCAAATAGACCCTAGTACTTTATTATTTGCTTATCTCTAGGTTTTCCGATATCGTCCGTCGGTGTATGACCCGTAGAGCACTTTCCATCACATTACATATTGTATCTAGGAAATTTTCTGCCACAAGTATAGCTAAGTTGTCTTCATAAAGTATGGGCTTGGATGTTTTATGACGCCAGTAGAGTGGTGATCGATTTTGATATATCCACTTAACGTGAATATTTGAAAAAGAAACTGCGTTCCCACATTAATATTTTTGTTTATTTGTCATGTACCATTGGCGAATAACTAAAAGGTGGGTTCCAAAAGTCCAAACCAGGGCTTAAAAAAACAAGAAAAAACATTAACTTCGGCTGCACCGAAGCTAATATACCCTTCACAGGTGTATTTCTTTTAGTAACTATGTGTCCAGTTTGTATGGAAGCTATATGCTATAGTAATTCGATCTGAACAATTTTTTCGGAGATTACATTGTTGCCTTAGAAAATAACCTGTGGCAACTTTTGTGAAGATACATTGTCAATTGTGAAAGTTTCCCATACACGAACTTGATTCCGATCATTCAGGTAGTATGGCAGCAGTATGTTATAGTGGTCCGATATCGGCCGTTCCGTCAAATAAGCAGCTTCTTGTAGAGAAAATGACGTTTACAAAACAAACTAGTTCGTATTTATACAGACGGACGGACGGACAGACAGACAGACGGACATTGCTAAATCGACTCAGCTCAACATACTGATCATTTTTATACTCTCGCAACAATGTTGCTAACGAGAGTATTATAGTTTTGTTCACATAACGGTTGTTTGTAAGTCCTAAAACTAAAAGAGTCAGATAGCGGCTTATATATACCAAAGTGATCAGGGCGACGAGTAGAGTCGAAATCCGGATGTTCATGTTCGTCAGAATCCGTCTGGTCTATCCGTCCGTGCAAGCTGTAACTTGAGTAAAAATTGAGATATCATGATGAAACTTGGTACACGTATTGTTTTGGAAAAGTGGGCGTGGCACCGCCCCCTACTAAGTTTTCTGTACATATCTCGGAAACTACTACAGCTATGTCGACCAACCTCTACAGAGTGGTTTTCTTCCATATACAGATAAAAAATGGAAGAAATCGGATAATAACCACGCCCACCTCCCATACAAAGGTTATGTTGAAAATCACTAAATGTGCGTTAACCGACTAATAAAAAACGTCAGAAACACTAAATTTTACTGAGGAAATGGCAAAGGGAAGCACCCAGGCTTTTTTTAAAAATTGAAAATGGGCGTGGCGTCGCCCACTTATGGACCAAAAACCATATCTCGGGAACTACTTCACCGATTTCAATGAAATTCGGTATGTAATATTGTCTTAACACCCTGATGACATGTACGGGGTGAAATCGGTTAACAACCACGCCTTCTTCCAATATAACGCTATTTTGAATTCCATCTGATGCCTTCTCTGTATAATACGAGTATAAACATTAGGAACCAATGATGATAGCGGAATAAAACTTTACAAAAATACGGTATTTGAAAAATATGTAAATGACGTATTATGAAATCTCGATTATCACTTTACCATGCAAGAGTATAAAATGTTCGGTGACACCCGAACTTAGCCAATCCTTACTTGTTATATATACTTTATAGGATCTCCGACGCTTCCTTCTGGGTGTTACAATCTTCGTGACAAACTTAATATACCCTGTTCAGGGTTTAAAAAACAGAATAAATGTTGTAAATAAATACGGGGAGTGGTTAATGGTTAAAATGTGATTGTTGTTCAAATAATCGTCCTTAGAATGTTGGATTTTGAGCTATTTTCGGCCGTCAGTCAATTTGTGCGGAACAAACCGCGTACACACCTTTCGTAAGCCCAAATGTTCGTCAAAATGCGATAAATCGATGTTTTCGAAATGTGCAATTCCATTTTCATGAATTTCAATGATGATTTCGGCTGACTTTTGATGAATTCACGCACAGTTTGATGGAATTTGATCACGGATTGGCCCACATGTTGATGATCTTTTATGTCCCCACGACCACTTTAAAAACGTAGAAACCACTCGTGGACTCTGCTGCGGAATAGGCAAACATCGCCATAAACTTGTTTCATCAATTGAAACGTTTCGGTAAAAGTTTTACCAATTTAAAATAACATTTAATGTTGTCTCCTTGTTCGAAGCTCATTTTCGTACCGATAACACAAACATACTGACACTTAAAACTCAATTACTTCATTTCCAATCAATAAAGTGTCATGAAATTCTCACTAGACAATGGATAAAAATAGCAGATAGACACATAGATGGCGCCTCCAGGGGGCGCTAGATTCAAAAGTTTCCTGTTTACTTTCGAAACCACCTTGTATGTTCGATTTTTTCTCAATTAATCGTCATAATACCTATTATTCGACATACGTATATTACCTATACGGTCTCAATATAACATTAGCTTTTTGGTTTTCAAACATTTGTTCCACAAATACACTATTGAAGGATTTTTATATATCGGGTGATTTTTTAAGAGCTTGATAACTTTTGTTTAAAAAAAAACGCATAAAATTTGCAAAATCTCATCGGTTCTTTATTTGAAACGTTAGATTGGTTCATGACATTTACTTTTTGAAGATAATTTCATTTAAATGTTGACCGCGGCTGCGTCTTAGGTGGTCCATTCGGAAAGTCCAATTTTGGGCAACTTTTTCGACCATTTCGGCCGGAATAGCCCGAATTTCTTCGGAAATGTTGTCTTCCAAAGCTGGAATAGTTGCTGGCTTATTTCTGTAGACTTTAGACTTGACGTAGCCCCACAAAAAATAGTCTAAAGGCGTTAAATCGCATGATCTTGGTGGCCAACTGCCCATGCATCCCGAAAAATGCACTGTTTGGTGTGGTTTGTACGCTGGTGGAATCATTGACCGTATTTTTCAAAGATGCTGTTGGACGCAACGTTACGGTGAATGGCGATCGCTATCGTTCGATGCTAACAAACTTTTGTTGCCAAAAAATGGAAGAACTGAACTTGGTTGACATGTGGTTTCAACAAGATGGCGCTACATGCCACACAGCTCGCGATTCTATGGCCATTTTGAGGGAAAACTTCGGAGAACAATTCATCTCAAGAAATGGACCCGTAAGTTGGCCACCAAGATCATGCGATTTAACGCCTTTAGACTATTTTTTTGTGGGGCTACGTCAAGTCTAAAGTCTGAGCAGAAATAAGCCAGCAACTATTCCAGTCTTTGGAAGACAACATTTCCGAAGAAATTCGGGCTATTCCGGCCGAAATGCTCGAAAAAGTTGCCGTCAAAATTGGACTCTTCCGAATGGATCACCCTAAGACGCAGCCGCGGTCAACATTTAAATGAAATTATCTTCAAAAAGTAAATGTCATGAACCAATCTAACGTTTCAAATAAAGAACCGATGAGATTTTGCAAATTTTATGCGTTTTTTTTTTAAAAAAAGTTATCAAGCTCTTAAAAAATCACCCGATATATAAAACACTAAGTGCATTTATTTCGAACATTGCTGTGGTCACTGGCGTTGAATTGCAATAGCTGAATATAATGAGTAACTCTAAGTTCAACTTGCTCTTATTATGGTATTTCCATGACTGCAATTAGTTGTTCAAATTTAAATGTGTCATCAATATATTTTATTGACAACTAATTTGAATTCACATGAATACGAGTATAAAGGAGCGTAAATAGTTGAATTGCTTAGCAGTGACATCGATTCATATTAATTGGAGCGAAGTTTCATGAGATTGGTGTCGTGTAGATTATCAGATAAATGCGATTTAGTTTAATAACTAATTGATTTGACTGTTAGGAATTATAAAAAAGTTAATATGTAACTGAGTTAATTAATAAATATGCATGATACTGATGCTGAAAATAAATATTTATTCACATACGTATAGTCGAAAGTTTTTGAAATATTTTAAGCGCAAGCATCAGTAGTTTAGCTCTTACACAGCAAGTCTTTTATTATATGTATATATATATCGGGTGATTTTTTAAGAGCTTGATAACTTTTTTTTAAAAAAAAACGCATAAAATTTGCAAAATCTCATCGGTTCTTTATTTGAAACGTTAGATTGGTTCATGACATTTACTTTTTGAAGATAATTTCATTTAAATGTTGACCGCGGCTGCGTCTTAGGTGGTCCATTCGGAAAGTCCAATTTTGGGCAACTTTTTCGAGCATTTCGGCGGAATAGCCCGAATTTCTTCGGAAATGTTGTCTTCCAAAGCTGGAATAGTTGCTGGCTTATTTCTGTAGACTTTAGACTTGACGTAGCCCCACAAAAAATAGTCAAAGGCGTTAAATCGCATTGATCTTGGTGGCCAACTTACGGGTCCATTTCTTGAGATGAATTGTTCTCCGAAGTTTTCCTCAAAATGGCCATAGAATCGCGAGCTGTGTGGCATGTAGCGCCATCTTGTTGAAACCACATGTCAACCAAGTTCAGTTCTTCCATTTTTGGCAACAAAAAGTTTGTTAGCATCGAACGATAGCGATCGCCATTCACCGTAACGTTGCGTCCAACAGCATCTTTGAAAAAATACGGTCCAATGATTCCACCAGCGTACAAACCACACCAAACAGTGCATTTTTCGATGCATGGGCAGTTCTTGAACGGCTTCTGGTTGCTCTTCACCCCAAATGCGGCAATTTTTGCTTATTTACGTAGCCATTCAACCAGAAATGAGCCTCATCGCTGAACAAAAATTTGTCGATAAAATATTCCGGCCGAAATGCTCGGAAAAAGTTGCCCAAAATTGGACTTTCCGAATGGACCACCTAAGACGCAGCCGCGGTCAACATTTAAAATGAAATTATCTTCAAAAAGTAAATGTCATGAACCAATCTAACGTTTCAAATAAAGAACCGATGAGATTTTGCAAATTTTATGCGTTTTTTTTTTTAAAAAAGTTATCAAGCTCTTAAAAAATAACCCGATATAAGTACGAGTATAATATTACTATATAGAGCATAACAAATTTTCTAGTAGTCTCTGTTACATCAATGTGTAGAGGGATTTTTATGTAAACATTTATCGAAATTCCCTCACAATGGCAACATATCACAAAGCCTTTACTAAAATTATGCAAGTATGCGCAGGTGTGGCGACCAATCTGAACTGTAGCCACTCGAATGACTTGAGTCTTATTGAGTAGTACTTGCACTGACCTGGAAGATGTATGCATGACTATTAATGTGGTATATATGTACATGGGAATGTGTATGTCTATACATAAATGAATGGAATGACGCTGAATGGCTATGAGAGCAAAGGTAAGTGCTGCTGGAGTGATTTATATTGAATTGGATTGGATTATATTTGTCACGAGGTTTGTAACACCCAGAAAGAAGTGTCGGAGACTCTATAAAGTATATATGCGAGTATAAATAATCAGAATGTTGAGCTGAGTCGACTCAGCCATGTTTGTCTGTCTGTTCGTCTGTCCGTCAGTCTGTCTCTCCGTATACATACGAACTAGTCCCTCAGTTTTTATACCCTCGCAACAATGTTGCTAAGGAGAATATTATAGTTTTGTTCACATAACGGTTGTTTGTAAGTCCTTAAACTAAAAGAGTCAGATATAGGGTTATATATACCAAAGTGATCAGGGCGACGAGTAGAGTCGAAATCCGGATGTCTGTCTGTCCGTCCGTCCGTCCGTCCGTGCAAGCTGTAACTTGAGTAAAAATTGAGATATCATGATGAAACTTTGTACACGTATTCCTTGGCTCCATGAGAAGGTTAAGTTCGAAGATGGGCAAAATCGGCCAACTGCCACGCCCACAAAATGGCGAAAACCGAAAACCTATAAAGTGTCATAACTAAGCCATAAATAAAGATATTTAAGTGAAATTTGGCACAAAGAATCGCATTAGGGAGGGGCATATTTAGACGCAATTGTTTTGGAAAAGTGGGCGTGGCCCCGCCCCCTACTAAGTTTTTTGTACATATCTCGGAAACTACTATAGCTATGTCAACCAAAGTCTACAGAGTCGTTTTCTTCAGGCATTTCCATATCCAGTTCAAAAATGGAAGAAATCGGATAATAACCACGCCCACCTCCCATACAAAGGTTATGTTCAAAATCACTAAAAGTGCGTTAACCGACTAACAAAAAACGTCAGAAACACTAAATTTTACGGAAGAAGTGGCAGAAGGAAGCTGCACCCAGGCTTTTTTTTTAATTGAAAATGGGCTTGGCGTCGCCCACTTATGGACCAAAAACCATATCTCAGGAACTACTAAACCGATTTCAATGAAATTCGGTGTATAATATTTTCTTAACACCCTTATGAGATGTACGAAATATGGGTGAAATCGGTTCACAACCACGCCTTCTTCGAGTATAACGCTATTTTGAATTCCATCTGATGCCTTCTCTGTATAATAATATATACATTAGGAACCAATGATAGCGGAATAAAACTTTACAAAAATACGGTATTTGAAAAATATGTAAATGACGTATTATGAAATCTCGATTATCACTTTACCATGCGAGAGTATAAAATGTTCGGTGACACCCGAACTTAGCCCTTCCTTACTTGTTAAGATATCATTTTGAAATTTCGCAAGTGTCATTTTCTCTTCAAAAAGCTGCTCATTTGTCGGAACTGCCGATATCGGACCACTGTAACATACAGTTGCCATACAAGCTTAACGATCGGAATCAAGTTCTTGTATGGAAAACTTTAACATTTGACACGGAATCTTCACAAAAGTTGGCACAGGTTATTTTCTAAGATAATAATGTAATATCCGTAGAAATTGTTCACATCGGCTTACTATAGCATATAGCTGCCATACAAACTGAATGATCGGAATCTAGTGTTGGTATGGAAAACTTTTGCATTTGATAATATATATTCACGAAATTTGGTATAGATTATTTTCTAAGGCAACAATGTAATATCCACAGAAATTGTTTAGATCGGTTAACTATATCATATAGCTGCCATACAAACAGAACGATCGGAATCAAGGGCTTGTATGGAAAACCTCCGCATTTGACGTGGTATTTTCAACAAATTTTACATGGATTACTGCTTAACGTAACAACATAATCTTTGCAAAAATTGTTCAGATCAGATTACTTTAACATATAGCTTCCATACAAACTGGACACATAGTTACTAAAAGAAATACACCTGTTAAGGTTATATTAGCTTCGGTGCGGTCGAAGTTAACGTTTTTTCTTGGTACTAAATTTAGTTTGTGACATTCTTCACACATTCTTATGTTACAGTGTTCTCTGTGTATTAAAAATATGTTGAAACTGGTCAAAACTTCTCTGAGCACCCATATACCTTTATAAGATTGTCGAACTTCCGGGTGATTTTGTACCGTATATTTCGGCCAAAATGTGAGTTATCTCAATGAAAATTTCGGAACATGTTTTACCCGTAACTGTGCATCTTAGTCTTTTAAATGGATTAATGAAACTCAGGGAACGTTTTTTAAGTATGTGACATGTTAATAATATGTGTTGCTGACATATATAGCTAAAATGGGATGAATATTACCCCAAATCCTGTATTCTTACAATTTGTAAAAGTAAATACATATTGGGTGATTTTTTAAGAGCTTGATAACTTTTTTTAAAAAAAAAACGCATAAAATTTGCAAAATCTCATCGGTTCTTTATTTGAAACGTTAGATTGGTTCATGACATTTACTTTTTGAAGATAATTTCATTTAAAATGCTGACCGCGGCTGCGTCTTAGGTGGTCCATTCGGAAAGTCCAATTTTGGGCAACTCTTTTCGAGCATTTCGGCCGGAATAGCCCGAATTTCTTCGGAAATGTTGTCTCCAAAGCTGGAATAGTTGCTGGCTTATTTCTGTAGACCTTTAGACTTGACGTAGCCCCACAAAAATAGTCTAAAGGCGTTAAATCGCATGATCTTGGTGGCCAACTTACGGGTCCATTTCTTGAGATGAATTGTTCTCCGAAGTTTTCCCTCAAAATGGCCATAGAATCGCGAGCTGTGTGGCATGTAGCGCCATCTTGTTGAAACCACATGTCAACCAAGTTCAGTTCTTCCATTTTTGGCAACAAAAATCTTCCATGTGGTCGAATAACACAAACCCAATTGCTGCGAACGGCGACGAATCGACATTTCACGGTCTTCAGCCACACTCTCAGAAACAGACGCAATATTCTCTTCTGTACGCACTGTACGCATTCGTGGTTGGTTTAATGTCCAATAAAGTAAACTGAGTGCGAAACTTGGTCACAATCGCATTAATTGTTTGCTCACTTGGTCGATTATGTAGACCATAAATCGGACGTAAAGCGCGAAACACATTTCGAACCGAACACTGATTTTGGTAATAAAATTCAATGATTTGCAAGCATTGCTCGTTAGTAAGTCTATTCATGATGAAATGTCAAAGCATACTGAGCATCTTTCTCTTTGACACCATGTCTGAAATCCCACGTGATCTGTCAAATACTAATGCATGAAAATCTTAACCTTAAAAAAATCACCCGATATAAAATATTCGGCTACACCTGAACTGAGCCCTTTCTTACTTGTTTTGTAGTCATTTATTGTTAGTTTTGTAATCTTTTCGTTCTAGAAGTGGTGCGGATGGATTCGACAGTTGGTTGCCTAGCTGCCCACTTTGCCTTGTCTCACCACCAATTGAAAATATTTATTTGACTGACTGTTGCTAATTGAATTTTGATTAAATTATGTAGTGGGGTATAATGTTATTACAATTGTGATAAAAAAAATTTCAAAAAGCTTGGCAGTTTTTAGAAATGGAAAAAATAAGCCATTAGTAACGTGGTACTGGAGAGACAACAAAATGAATAATTAATTATTATACAGAATTCCCATAAATTTTAATATAATTCAGGATGCTGATGAAATTTGGCACTACATTATAATACATATAAAAATATGAATGCGGATGGACTATTCAGCTTACAATTTTTTTTTCACTTATGCCAGCTATATATGAAACTCAATTAAATTAGGTTTCCCTGAGTAAAAATTGTTATATGAGATTCAAGAGCGAAGGGAAATCGAGCTAATCAGAACGTCGGATAGATTTGTAAAACATTGTAAACATAGTTACGGCTTTAACTATCCGCGTAAAGCCTTGTAGGCTATTACTATATAACAATTCGAATTAATAGTTTCTAGTGAGTGATCTAACTACATATGTTGAATTCCTCTAAGATAATTTAAGATTGATTAGGGAGCGAATAATATTTGGTAGCAAGGTTGTCGCTTGAAGCAGAGCTCTCAATCGAAATATGTATTTGAAAAAAATTTTTATCTGCGATTTAAATGATGGTCACTATAAAAAATGTATGCACATACATCAAATTATAGAGTGGAATAGATACAAATAATATATCAAATAATATTTCTGACAACGTATATAATTATTTTAATTTATTTAAAAAATGAGGAAAGAACCAAGGAATACCAAAGTGCTTACCAATTTTGACAAAGTTGATAAAGAGAAAATTTTAAACCAACCAAATAGTGAAGATAAGCAAGTGACTACCAAGTAATGTATTTCTTTCCAAACCTGTAAAAGAAACGCTTAAGTGCATACCATCAAGCATTTGCTAATTAGAGCTAATACATTTATTTCCACTTCACTCCATTATTTATCAGACCAAGGGATTTAAATGAACGCAAAGGAAAATGGTTCACGCTTTTGATACCTGAAACTATGCCAGAAATTTTAATTACCTTAACTAAACCTTGTACTTACCACTTACCCACCAAGACGTGCAAATTAGCCGTGTCACTGTACAGTGACATTATTTGAAAATTGAAGGTTGGGCGTGTATGTATATGTACTCAAAAGTTGGCATAGAAAGTCAGCGTTTTTCGTTTTGCAATAAAAAGAGAAAAAGACTAGCTACATACCTTCACACACTTTTTGCTTTCATTTCTCAAGAATTAACTTCCTTGCGACTTTTCACGTCGGAATATTTACATTGTTATGCCCTGAACAAGGTATATTAAGTTTGCCACGAAGTTTGCAACACCCAGAAGGAAGCGTCGGAGACCCTATAAAGTGTATATATAAATGATCAGTATGTCGAGCTGAGTCGATTTAGCCATGCCCGTCTGTCTGTATATATACGAACTAGTCCTTCAGTTTTTAAGATATCGTTTTGAAATTTTGCGAACGTCATTTTCTCTTCAAGAAGCTGCTCGCTTGTCGGAACGCCGATATCAGACCATTATAACATATAGCTGCCATACAAACTGAACTATCGGAATCAAGTTCTTGTATGGAAAAATTTCAAATTTCACAATGTATTTTCACAAAAGTTGGCACAGGTTATTTTCCAAGGCAACAATGTAATCTCCGAAGAAATTGCTCAGATCGGATTACTATAGCATATAGCTGCCATACAAACTGAATGATCGGAATCAAGGGCTTGCATGGGAAACTTCCTCATTTGAAGTGGTGTCTGCACGAAATTTGACATGGATTACTGCTTAAGGTAACAATATAATCTCCGAAAAAATTGTTCAGATCAGATTACTATAGCCTATAGCTTCCGTATAAACTGAACACATAGTTACTGAAAGAAATGCACCTGTGAAGGGTATATTAGCTTCGATGCAGCCGAAGTTAACGTTTTTTCTTGTTTTAGGCCTTACGTACGTGTTGAGTATGACTGAGAAGTTATTTTCAAGTCGATTTTTATGGCTGAGCTTTGTTTTGTGTTCAGTGTTTTATGTTCCTTCAAAATTAGTTACATAATCGTCATGTCGATCAATTAAAGGAGTAGTAAAGGAAGTGAGTATGTATTACTATTTAAGAGTATGCTTGTTTCGACCTCTGCTTTTAAATGGAGAAATGTATATGCAAATTTAATGCATGGTGATAGGTGTGTCCGTCTAAATGTTAGTAATCTTTAAAGAATGAATGTTAACCGTTTACAGTAGTACTTGCTCAATGATCCTTGACAATCGCGTAACGGTTCAGCAATTCTCTTGCCGACCAAATCATGCGTGATTGTGGAGCTGACAGCGAAACGATACTGAATATACCTAAGTTCAGGTGGTTGTTTTTTTATTATATAAACATATGTATGTACATATGTAGTGTGTTGCAGTAGACGGTTGTTAAAACAAGTATAATAGTAATTTAGAAGTTTTAGAAATGGAAGCAGTTTACACAACATCTGGATGTGTTTGTTCGTGCCTCTCTGTTTGCAAAAATTTTAGAAAGTAATGCGAGGAAGAACTTCAAGTATTTTAAAATATACTCTTGGAGAGAATTTTTATATGTATACTTTAATTTCCAGTCATTTTCTTGGTGTTAAGTGCCTACGTATTTAATCACTAAAACTCATTTTCTGGTAAAAACATTTAAATGTATCTTTAGTGTATTTCCTATATATATATACATATATATATGGTATAAAACAAATCCATTAGGAACCAAAAATAATATACTAAAGGTGTCCCTTTGTATGCTTAAATCTTTAAAACTACGCAACAAATTTCGATGCGGTTTTTTTAATTGAATTAAAGAGCACTCAACCACTTCTCAAAGTCAGTAACTCGTTGTGTTTGTAAGATTATGAACTTGCGAGGCACCCATTTTGCACAGGGCTTTCGCCTCTTTAGGGCGTCTACTGCCTCCATTGCCCTCAGTGTTCATTTCGCCTCTTTCCAAGTTAATAAATCTTTTTCCAATGGTTGATCTCCCTGATGCAGAGCCCAAATTCAACAGTCAAAAAATGTAGCAACTTTTTTTGTCAAACGTTCGAGCAACTCAACTTTTGACATTTCTTGCGCGCAAAAGTGACAAAATCGGCATCAACAAAATTTATGATGGAAAAATGAGGCAAGCGAAATCGCTCTTTATTTTTGTTTATAACTAATTATTATCATTAATTGTGTTTCACGAGACATCCGAAAATGTGATAAATATATGTATATCTGGAGGATAAAATCGAATTGTTTTAAAGAAGTTTTGCGTATTCACTATTGCCCTCTTCTTTAAAATTTCAGTCATATGCCACTATTTTACGCAAAAAACTTTGTTTCCTTGCTTTTTTGTATTTAAGAAGCAAACTACATTTACTATTCACCAAGTTATCCTCTGTTAAATTGATTAAAAATTCATTTCTAAGACTTCTTGAACTTCACTTCTTCAGTGCACCTGCACGCCTCGCAAAATATTTGCAAAATATTTGTTTAAGTATCAGCTGAGTATCTGCAAAAAAAACATTAAGGTTGCAATATTGCCGCAGTTATTTGCTTGCTCTAACATCCCCAAACACTGAAAGGGTGCAAATGTCAATTATTGTTATTTATTTTCTTTGTTTGCCCCCACTTTCAATGATTCGCACTCGTTACCTGTTGTGAATGCGTAGGCGTTTTGCCTGCGTTAACTTCCCTGGTGCAGAGGAGGCAACGGCAGCTCATTCCCACGTAGGAAGTGGGTGTTGACGCAGCAGCAATGTTGTTAGCGGCAGCGATGCTTTTAGTAGCAGAGGTAGAAACAGTACGATGTAGTACAGTACTTTGTAGAAAACGGCAAACTTGTGTACAAAAACGACAAACGATTTTTTTTTTAACGGGTGTTCAATAAATACTTTTATACCGGCACTTCACCATGTAACGAAAGGGACGGTGATTTTGGTTTGTACACTACGGCAGATTTTGCGGAATTTTTTAACGGGTGTTTAAAAAAACGTTTTTGGGATTTATATTTTAAAACGGTAATTCATTCTTTTTTTTTAATTTTAACTTTCTACCGAACTTTTATGTGAATGTAAATTTCACCACTTTTCCCAAATATAAATTGAAATACTTATGTGCCTTTATTTTTGCACTCCACTGTACTCACCACCCGTTTTGAACATGACGTACGTATGTATATTGGAACATACGTGGTTTCTTTACCGCACTTATTTCGAAAATTTGTTCGCACTTAGTTATATAGTAAATACTTATATGTGCATATATTTTCTTTTATGTACCGGTAAGTATTGATATACATGTGTATGTACATTAGGGTGATTCAAATTTTTTTTTGATCCACCCTAATATGCATTGATGTTTGACGAAGAATATCTCGTAAACGCTTAACTTAATCGAAATATCATAGTAGACCATTTCTATAGAGCAGTAAATTTCCTACAAAACTATGTGTTTCATCATTCATTATAATTTTTTTTCATTGAGTTATAAAATTAATAAGAAATAAAGAATTTTTCCAAAAATAGTCAAATTTCAACCGTTAATATCTTTTAAACGGTTGGGTTTATGAAAAAGCATAGTAGACCATATTTTAGAGCATTCAATTTCCTACAAAACCTAATTAACAAGATATGTTTTCAAGTAGTTGGAAGCGAGATATAAATTTTTCTATCTGATAATAAGAAAAAATAGAAAACCGTTAGGCGGAGGACCTTCCCGTTACAATTAAAAACTCATATTTGGAGAGGCTTTCTTAGAGGTGTCTAGAAACCTATTTTTGCGAGTACCAATTGAAAAAAAAAAATAAAATTTTTTTTGAATCACCCTAATGTACATATGTACGAATCTGTGTATTTGCCGAATGGAATTTTCCGCACTCCACTTCACTTATTTCTTTCTTTTTAATTTTTTAAATTTTAAATGTTCATGCGCTGTATATTCTTTTTATACCACTATCACTGCTTATGTACAATGTACATGTACGTACATACTATATGCACATATGTATGTATGTGTGTTGCTATTTAAACACTCTGTGAATCTTTTCACTTTCACAGCAATAATTTGTAATAAAAAAATTTTTTGACGTGAAAACTTCTTATGGCGCGTTGGGCACTTTTGTGGATAACATACTCCGCGTGTATTCTTATAATATATGTATGTATGTATACTATACGCGGTCTTTGTATGGGCATTCGTTCGTGCTCTCGCGACAGACGAGATTACATACCTATATGTATACTCAGACAGAGAACATAAAGACATAGAGAGGGTGCAAATTGAATTCTGTATGATGTTCGATTGGACGGCTAACAGAACTTATAAGATTGCGATGCAGAATTTCACCATTCTCGCTGCTATTTAGCAGAAATATATGTAAAACGACTGAATTCATGTGAGAATGAATAAAGAGAAATGCTTTGAAGCAAAATATACAAAGTCACACAAAGAATGTAAAGAAGCATTCTCTGAGTTACATATGCGTGATTTAACTTGTACCATATGAACCATTTTTTTCAGAAAATGATAAAAATTTTAATTTTTTACAAAATCGTGAAAATTAATTAAAAAATAATTTAATTATATTTTTTTAATTATTTCAAAAAAGTTATATTTATATATAATTTCTTCAAAGAAAATTGATGAGCTTCATAAAATATGCATATTCGCATTATTTCGTTATCATTTCCATATTTGCACCAATAGAATTTCTATGGTATATAAGTATGTACATGCGGCACGCATCTTTCGCATCTCCGTTGTCGGTCAACCAATGGCCGAAACTGGCGCTTTGTCAAAGAGTCAAGTGCTGAACACATTGAGCGCGACAGACTGCAAGCGACATCTGTCAAATATTAAAATACACACGTTCTTATGGACACAGTTATGTAGTTGTGCAGCTGTCTCAATAATTGTGTCCCTAAGGACATGCGTATTCTATTATTTGACAGATGTCGTTTGGAGTCTGTCGCGCTCATTGTGTTCAGCACTAGAACATCCAAGCTGTGCCGAAGAAAATAAACGAATGGCCGCTGATTGTCAACGCCTCCCTTGCCGCTGTAACAGCTTTGCCAACAAACGTGCGTAAATATGTACGTATATATACGTATGAGCGTGAATACATATTGACGCAGATTTTTGCGAGTCACGTAAAAATATTTCAGAATAGATAAATATTATAAATCGACAACTGCGTTGTTGCCACTTTTCTCACTTCTTTCTGTGAAGAAGCATCAGAAAGTTGTTCAATTTATGATTTTTAGCATTTGCCATCGTCGCGAAAAGACGCTTGTTGGCAATGTCATGCTCAGAGAGATGTTGCGGCGTCTGTTTTTATGAATGAAGCGAGGTCGCTTTTGGAATTTGCGCCTGCGTTTATGAATGAAATCGTTTTTATTGTAAAATTTACCACATTTGTCCTTCGCCAATTTGGCTGCCATATTGAAATGTGATGCTCCTGTTTTTTCGGACAATTGTTTTTGTAGAACAATGTTTCAATTTTTTGTTGGTGACATATTCACATGTGTACGCATATGTATGTTTGTATGCTTGTGCATTATTTGTTTGGAAGTGTATACAAATATATGTACATATAAGTATATATGAATGTATATTAACATGGAGATCAATCCGCGCACATGTAATATATTGATAAGTGATAAAATCATGATTTGAAATTCTGAATGCGCACATGCGTCTACATACATGCAATCATATGAGCAGATAATAAGATTAACCCTCATCGAGACCCTCGGGACTGGCCAGGCATATTTTGTTTTTAAATGTTATTTATGTAAATATATTTAGAGTGCAGCAAACCACTTTCGCTTCCAGGTAGCTTCCAAGAATTTTATTGTCTATAGAATTCAGAAAAAAATTCGGGGATATCGAATCGAAAAGGACGAAAAAAGGATATTATAATATTTCACCTTAGGGCACCAATGGTGCTTGGCTAGACCCCATATATTTTGTATGAAAATATATGAACTTTGGTATGTTTCTATCACTTCGTACGGTTGATTTATCTGTTTTCATGTTCGTTACATCTCCAAATTGGTTTGTATGTTTATCTAGGTCAAATACTTTAGCCGCTATAGCAATTTAAAGGTTAAGAAAAATGTAATTTTTCTCAAAATGTTACATTTTTTGTGAACGTTATTGCCACGCCCCTGATAGGGATAGAGGGGAGGTTGAGGGCTTTGCTGAAAGCCCCAGAGGTGAACTAACTCACAAAACAGTTTTGATCCCCCCGGCCCTATACCCCCAACTGTAGTGAAACAAGAGGGGGGACATTGTGAAAACCCATTTTCGCCTATTGCCACGCCCCCGGTGGGGCCTTGGGGGCGAGTTATACATTTCCTGAAAGCTCTTTAAATTACCTAACCGGTGCAATTTATTTGACCCACCTAAGTCAAATACTATCTTAATACTTAATATGATAGACGATCTATTTATATATTGTTGTGATAAATTCAATTTCTATTACTAAGAAACTTAATCTTCTTCTCCTTAATTGGCGTAGACACCGCTTACGCGATTATAGCCGAGTTAACAACAGCGCGCCAGTCGTTTCTTCTTTTCGCTGCGTAGCGCCAATTGGATATTCCAAGCGAAGCCAGGTCCTTCTCCACTTGGTCCTTCCAACGGAGTGGAGGTCTTCCTCTTCCTCTGCTTCCCCCGGCGGGTACTGCGTCGAATACTTTCAGAGCTGGAGTGTTTTCATCCATCCAGACAACATGACCTAGCCAGCGTAGCCGCTGTCTTTTAATTCGCTGAACTATGTCAATGTCGTCATATATCTCGTACAGCTCATCGTTCCATCGAATGCGATATTCGCCGTGGCCAATGCGCAAAGGACCATAAATCTTTCGCAGAATTTTTCTCTCGAAAACTCGTAACGTCGACTCATCGGTTGCTGTCATCGCCCAAGCCTCTGCACCATATAGCAGGACGGGAATTATGAGCGACTTATAGAGTTTGGTTTTCGTTCGTCGAGAGAGGACTTTACTTTTCAATTGCCTACTCAGTCCGAAGTAGCACCTGTTGGCAAGAGCAATCCTGCGTTGGATTTCCAGGCTGACATTATTAGTGGTGTTTACGCTGGTTCCTAAATAGACGAAATTATCTACAACTTCAAAGTTATGACTGTCAACAGTGACGTGAGAGCCAAGTCGCGAGTGCGACGACTGTTTGTTTGATGACAGGAGATACTTCGTTTTACCTTCGTTCACTACCAGACCCATTTTCTGTGCTTCTTTGTCCAGCCTAGAGAACGCAGAACTAACGGCGCGGGTGTTGAGGCCGATGATATCAATATCGTCGGCATACGCCAACAGCTGTACACTCTTATAGAAGATGGTACCTTCTCTGTTTAGTTCTGCAGCTCGAACTATTTTCTCCAGGAGCAGGTTGAAGAAGTCGCACGATAGGGAGTCGCCTTGTCTGAAACCTCGTTTGGTATCGAACGGCCTCGGAGAGGTCCTTCCCGATCCTGACGGAGCTTTTCGTGTTGTTCAACGTCAGTTTACACAGCCGTATTAGTTTTGCGGGGATACCAAATTCAGACATCGCGGCATAAAGGCAGCTCCTTTTCGTGCTGTCGAAAGCAGCTTTGAAATCGACGAAGAGGTGGTGTGTGTCGATTCTCCTTTCACGGGTGTTTTCCAAGATTTGGCGCATGGTGAATATCTGGTCGGTTGTTGATTTTCCAGGTCTGAAGCCACACTGATAAGGTCCAATCAGTTTGTTGACGGTGGGCTTTAATCTTTCACACAATACGCTCGATAGAACCTTATACGCGATGTTGAGGAGGCTAATCCCACGGTAGTTGGCGCAGATTGTGGGGTCTCCTTTTTTATGGATTGGGCATAGCACACTTAAATTCCAATCGTTGGGCATGCTCTCGTCCGACCATATTTTACAAAGAAGCTGATGCATGCTCCCTATTAGTTCTTCGCCGCCGTGTTTGAATAGCTCGGCCGGTAGTCCGTCGGCCTCTGCCGCTTTGTTGTTCTTGAGGCGGGCAATTGCTATTCGAACTTCTTCATGGTGTTTTTTTTTTTTTTTTTTTTTTTTTGGTTTCGGAGGGGGAATCTTCAAAGATATCGTCATTTTTCCGGACGATATGCACGATTCGTATTGGCCGCACGCCCAAGCTGGACTTGCGACACAGTACGCCTACGTACTAAACCCTAAACTCCGTCGTCTTTGCTTGTATTTGGCCCACGGGACCGCCGTTAGCATTACATCGTGGGACCAAGCTTAGCCATTCGGCTCTTCATTCACACAATTTCGGTCTGATTCCGATTTATCCTTCTGTTTTCGCTGCGTTGCCACTCTTTTTCTTTCTTAACTCTTGCATAGCAATAGCTGCCCACGCTCTCATTCTGTCCCAGACCACCTTCGATTCGATCATGTAAGGCACTATGTTCTCCGGAGTCACGCGATCGTTTATCAAATTCTCTATTTCTAGTCTTTCCTTTTCATATTTTGGGCAGGAAAAGAAGATATGCAATGCATTTTCATTGCTGTTGCTGCAGTAGGAGCAGTTTGTTCCGTCGTCATGTCCGTATTTGTATAGATATTCTCTATAGCATCCATGACCTGTTAAAAACTGCGTAAGGTAAAAATCAGTTTCCCCGTGTTTCCGTTCTATCCATGGTTGTATGCTTCTAATAAGCCTGTGCGTCCATCTCCCGTAGTTGCTTCGTCCCATCGTTTCTGCCATTCAGTTAGGCTCCGTTGTCTCTTCCTGCTTCCTCTCTTCATTTGTTAAGCGAGCGCCTTTGCTTTTCGTTTGTCGAATACTCGCTTCATTTCCATGGCCATTATGTCTGGTGGCATGAGGCCTGATATAACTCCAGCCGCCTGATGTGATACAGTGCGGAAGGCACATGCAACTCTGATTGCATTCAGTCGTACTATTGATTTCTGCCTTTTCTGCGTATTATGTTTTCTGCTGCAGCGCTATCCCCCAAATGGGTGCAGCATACATAAGCATAGACTGACTCACTTTGGCCAAGAGGGGGTCTCGTCTATTCCTGACTTGGTCCACCAATGTTGGCCATTGTCCTTGTTAGCGCCGCCAAATCACCCTAGATGCTTTTTCACAAGCTTTGTCTATATGTCGTTTGTAACTTAACCTCGAGTCTATCATCACTCCTAGATATCTCCCAGAGATTGCTGTGTGGTAATCGTATATCCAAGTCAATATTGAGTGTAGCGACCTCTAATTTCTTCCTGCTTGTGATTAGTACTGCTTCCGTCTTTTGGCCAGCTAGTTGGAGCTTTGTTACCCTAAGCCATTCTTTGATTTTTCCGCTGTATGATTGCACAAACGCTCTATTTCGTGAATTTCTTTTGCTACCACAGTCACCGCGATGTCATGTCCGCGTATCCAATTATTTGCACCTGCTTGGGTAATGGGAGGCGCAGCACTCCATCATATAAGATATTCCACAGGAGTGGGCCTAGGACTGAGCCTTGTGGAACTCCGCCCGTCACCATATAGCGTTGTAGTCCTTCGTCTGTCTCGTGTATAGCAGGACCCTGTCCGACAGGTAGTTGGAGACGATATTCAGCAAATAGGGTGGTGTTTTCTTCAATTGGAGAGCTCTTATTATATATGCGGCCAGTAGGCTGAATTAAAGGCATTCTTAACATCGAAAGTGACTACCGCGCAGTACTCTTTGGAGCCATACATCCATCGAGTTCTTCTATAGCTTTACTTTGCGACGTCAGTAAGCTTTTTGATTGCGTCTATTGTTGACCTGTGTCTGCCGAAATCCATATTGGTTATCGGCCAGTCCGGGTTGCTCTTTTTCGAGATGTTGCTCCAGGCGTACGCTTATTATTCGTTCTAGTATTTTCCCCACCGTGTCCAACATGCACAGTGGTCGGTACGAGTTTGGTTCTCCAGGCGGTTTGTTTGGTTTTGGAGTTAGAACTTCATGGTGGTGTAATGGAACGTCTGCTCCATCGTCATCGATTGGGTAATCGGGTTCTCCTTCTCCTGGTGTTGTGCGTTCACTGCCATTCAGCAGGCTGGAGAAGTGTTCCCTCCATAATTTAACTATGCTCTGGGCATCAGTGACTAGATCACCTTTGGGGGTTCTACAAGAGTATGCTCCGGTCTTGAAACCTTCTGTAAGCCGCCGCATTTTGTCGTAGAATTTTCGAGAATTACCCCTGTCGGCCAGCTTATCAAGCTCTTCGTACTCACGCATTTCGGCCTCTTTCTTCTTCTGTCTGCAGATGCGTCTCGCTTCCCTCTTCAATTCTCGGTATCTATCCCATCCCGCACGTGTAGTGGTCGATCGTAACGTTGCGAGGTAGGCAGCCTGTTTTCTCTCCGCTGCGACACTGCACTCCTCGTCGTACCAGCTGTTCTTTTGCTCTTTCCGAAAACCAAAGGTTTCGGTTGCAGCTGTACGTATGGAATTTGAAATGCCGTCCCACAGTTCCCCTATACCGAGTTGTTGACTAGTGCTCTCAGAGAGCAGGAGTGCAAGCCGAGTAGAAAATCGTTCGGCAGTCTGTTGTGATTGCAGCTTTTCGACGTCGAATCTTCCTTGTGTTTGTTGGCGTGCGTTTTTTGCTGCACAGAGGCGAATGCGAATCTTAGCTGCAACAAGATAGTGGTCCGAGTCGATGTTAGGACCTCGGAGCGCACGCACATCTAAAACACTGGAGACGTGTCTTCCATCTATCACAACACGATCGATCTGGTTGGTAGTTTTTCGATCCGGAGACAGCCAGGTAGCTTGATGAATCTTCTTATGCTGGAATCTAGTACTACAGATAACCATATTTCGGGCCCCGGCGAAATCAATCAGCCTCAACCCATTTGGGGATGTTTCGTCGTGGAGGCTGAATTTACCGACCGTAGTGCCAAATATACCTTCTTCGCCCACCCTGGCGTTAAAGTCGCCAAGCACGATTTTGACATCGTGGCGGGGGCAGCTCTCATAAGCGCGCTCCAAGCGCTCATAAAAGGCATCTTTGGTCACTTCGTCTTTCTCTTCCGTCGGGGCGTGGGCGCAAATCAGCGATATGTTGAAGAATCTCGCTTTGATGCGGATTGTGGTAAGACGTTCATTCACCGGAGTGAATGGTAGTACTCGGCGACGGAGTCTCTCTCCCACCACGAATCCAACACCAAACTTGCGCTCTTTTATATGGCCACTGTAGTAAATGTCACAAGGACCTACTCGTCTCTGTCCTTGTCCCGTCCATCGCATTTCTTGGACGGCGGTGATGTCAGCCTTTATTTTTGCGAGGACATCAACCAGCTGGGCAGCGGCACCTTCCCAATTAAGGGTCCGGACATTCCAGGAGCGTGCCCTTATCTCGTAGTCCTTATTCCGTTTGCCATGGTCGTCATCAAAAGGGGGGTCTCTCATCCGAGGCTGTTTTAACGTTTTCATTGGTATTGTTACGTGGCGGGTCCCAAGCCCAGCGCACAACCCTTGTAGGGAATGTTTCGCCTTCTCACTTTAGCTCGCCTTCGAACGGATGTTCTTAGGCTACCCAGAGGATACTTGGTCAAAGACCGGAAGTAGTGAGCTGCTTGAGCCATGTGTAATAGAATCGTTTCTGGCCACTCCCAAGTGAATGGCGATCAGAGAACTTTCCTCACTTGCGCAAACTTCTACACATGACTCCATCCTCCAAACTTAATACAAAACAAGAAAAAACGTTAACTTCGGTTGCACCGAAGCTAAATACCCTTCACAGATGCATTTCTGTTAGTAACTATGTGTTTAGTTTGTATGGCAGCTATATGCTATAGTTAACCGATCTGAGCATTTTCTTCGGAGATTACATTGTTGCTTTAGAAAATATTATATACCAAATTTCGTGAATATATCTTGTCAAATGTGAAAGTTTTCCATACAAGAACTTGATTGATAGTAAACCGATCTGAACAATTTCTTCGGAGATTATATTGTTGCCTTAGAAAATAACATATACCAAATTTCGTGAATATATTTGTCAAATGTGAAAGTTTCCCATACAAGCATTTGATTCCGATCGTTCAGTTTGTATGGCAGATATATGTTATAGTCTCCCGATATCGGCCGTTCCGACAAATGAGCAGCTTCTTGAAGAGAAAATGACGTTTGCAAAATTTCAAAAAGATATCTTATAAACTCAGAGACTAGTTCGTATGTATACAGACAGACGGACAGACAGACAGACGGACATGGCTAAATCGACTCAGCTCGACATACTGATCATTTATAGGTATACTTTATTGGGTCTCCGACGATTCCTTCTGGGTGTTACAAACTTCGTGACAAACTTAATATACCCTGTTCAGGGTATAAAAACGTTAACTTCGGTTGCACCGAAGCTAAATACCCTTCACAGGTGCATTTCTGTTAGTAACTATGTGTTCAGTTTGTATGGAAGCTATATGCTATGGCAATCTGTTCTAAACAAGTTTTTTTAGAGATTGCATTGTTGCCTTAGGAAATAACATGTACCAAATTTCGTGAACATATCTTGTCAAATGTGAAAGTTGTCCATATAAGAACTTGATTCCGGTCGTTCAGTTTGTATGGCAGCTATAAGCTATAGTTAACCGATCTGAACAATTTCTTCGGAGATTACATTGTTGCCTTAGAAAATAACATATTTCAAATTTCGTGAATATATCTTGTCAAACGTGAAAGTTTTCCATACAAGCATTTGATTCCGATCGTTCAGTTTGTATGGCAGATATATGTTATAGTGGCCCGATATCGGCCGTTCAGACAAATGAGCAGCTTCTTGAAGAGAAAATGACGTTTGCAAAATTTCAAAAAGATATCTTAAAAACTGAGAGACTAGTTCGTATATATACAGACAGGCGGACAGACGGACAGAAAGACAGACGGACATGGCTAAATCGACTCAGCTCGGCATACGGATCATTTATATTTATGTATACTTTATTGGGTCTCTGACGATTCCTTCTGGGTGTTACAAACTTCGTGACAAACTTAATATACCCTATTCAGGGTATAATTTATTAGTAGAGTATATTATGTAAAAATCAAATGAAATTATTAAATATGCAAGTCCAAATTGGCTATAAATATTACTATTCATTCATTCATACAAAATTGTACTCATATCATAATTATGTTTACACGCCAATATGCCGAAGGCAAACGCAAAAGTATACATATTTGCATACATTGCGATTGGCTGGTTCAAAGCAAACATTGAAGCGTGAAAATATCACAATGCTGTGGTTGGGAGTATCATCATGGGCATGCATACATAAATTTATGTCTTCATATTCTTGGGTATGTAAGACAGAGAACACAATAATGCATTCCCGGAAAGTAACTCCCTCGGTTTGTTTGTTTTTTATAAACTTCAACACGTTTTGTAAACTTTTTACGAAGTTACGTTTGTACGAAACGCGCACAGGCAATTAAAACCGAAAATTGTATATACGAAAATACGATATCTATTATTATATTATTAAACTTTTAGCACGCATTGAGTCCCTGCTCGGGCGCCATGAAAAATCTCAAGTCTTTTTGAGAAAAGTTAGTTACTTGGGAATGAGTGAAAAATAAATTGGCTGTACCGATAAATAAAATAACGACCGATCGCGATTGCTCTTCTTACACAATTGAATTCTTTATTCCAGGAATTTTATGACTGAAGCGCTGAACACATAGAGAGCGACAGACTGCAAACTACACCTGTCAAATATTAAAATACACACGTTCTTATGGGCAGTGTTATTTTGACAGCTCCACGACTGCAGGCCGACAGTTGTCGTTCTCGCTAACTTCAATATCCTCCTATTTTTGCCAACGACAGTAGGACGACAGTAAAGTTGACAGTAGAATGGAAGATAAAAAGAGGAGGTAGAGGGTGATGCCACTAATATGTAAAATGTAAAATTATTCACAGCTCTAACAAACTTGACGTTATTTTACAAATAAAAGCATAAAATAGCTATATTATATCATTTGTAATAACAATTGATAATTTAAAGCAAAAATATTTACCTATTTACTTAGTTTTTGCATAAAAAATTTCACTTTGAACAAAATATTAATATTTCATTGAAGTGAAAGGAATTAGTATGGCCACAACGAAATTGTGTACATACAAAATGGGCAACTGCGTTGTTTTGTGTACATGCCGACCATTGTGTTGTTGTTGCTTCTCAAAATGTATATGTAGTAAGATGCACAACGATGTTTTCAGTTGACTGTCGTGCTGCTGCAGTCTGTCGCGGTCTATGTGTTCACCACTTTAGCCTAAACCTTAAACTAACGGCTTAAACTAACGGGACGCGTAAGTATGTATTTATAAAAAAAGGGGAAAGTAGAATCCAATTCGTTACATTATGGTGAGTATATAAAACAGTATTATTAGGGTGAGTACTTTATATAAAATAAACTTTAACATTTTAATTAAAATATTTAATATAAAATTAATTAATGTACATTAGTTTAGTGTTATATTTAAAAATAGTATTTGTGTTTAAGGGGTGTCGCTTGACGCAACAGTAGTTATATAAGGTTGGTACGCAGCTCTCAAGTAATTGCTCAAGGAAAAAAATACATTATTTCTCAAGTAATTTTGGCAGCTGGTTACGCATTGTGAATGATCTACATTAGAAGAGCAAGAGAGAATAAACAAAGAAAACAAACTTTGTGCGTAATATGTATGTGTGTATGTATATGGTAACATAAATATTTTCATTGAGATTTAAGAAATGTTGTTGATGATTGGTAGGTTTTATACAACATTTCAATATGGAATATACTTTATAATAATGATTTCAACTAATTTAGGATGAATTTGACGATTACTTGAATTTCCTTCAAGAAACAATTGTTGATTTGATGTTTCTTCGCAAAACAAGGTTTGCCATATTCACATTTTACTGAAAAAAAGTATCAAAAATTGGTACTAGATTTCTTGAGAGCTGGGTACTAGCACAAGTAAGTTTGTCGCAGGAAAGTATCTTGACCGTTTCTTAAGCGTTTTTTTATATGAAGTTTTTACGTTTCTTGCGAGCTGCGTACTAAGCTATAAGCAGAAAATAATTTGAAAAAACAGAGAGAATAAAATATAATGTCACAGAAATAGCATCGTCGGCATTTTTATTTTCTCCTCCGCTCGAAGAACCAAAACTGGCGCAGTCGGTAAAAACAAACTGCGATATAAAAACTTCAGTTTTTAGTAGTTTCGTAAGCTTTAGCAACGGGAAGCAAATCCTAAGATTAGTTCCCATTTTAAAGATCTCGATTATATATGTATATAAATTTTTAAGTCGGTTGATACAGATAGCCAAGTTTAAGAAACTTAAGTTTCTACACTAATTATCTTGAACGTCGGAGAGCGACTCCGATGATTACAATTTGTGAAAGCGAAGAATAGCTTCATTCCGCCCATCAGTACTACCAGGAAAAGTGATATTGAAGATTATTGCCTCACACACAAACGGCATTATTATAGAGATAAACGGCAACAAAAGTAAAATTTATAAATTCATGCCCTTACAATTACGAAGATATTAATATATTTACAGAATGTAAAGAGAATTTACTAGATATTTTTTAAATAGTGACATAAATGACGAAAAAAATCAAATATTAGAATACATTCTAAAAGCAAATAGCGATTTATTTTTCCAAGAAGGTAAAAACCTTACTCATGAAATTCAGCATGAAATTGTTGCAAAAACAAATAGACCAACTTATAATAAAATTTATAAGATATCCCCAAATTTATGAAGAAGAAATTAGTAGACAGATGAACGAGATCTTACGCCAAGGCATAATTAAAGAAAGTAATTCCCCGTACAACTCGCCTCTTTGGATTGTACCGAAAAAAAAGACAACTCAATGAAGAAAAAATGGAGAATAATTATTGATTACAGGAAGTTAAACGAAGTCACTATAGATGACAAATTTCCAATACCCCATATAGAAACAATACTCAGCAAACTTGGAAGAGCTCAGTATTTTACAACATTAGATCTTGCAAAAGACTTTCATCAGGTATTAATAAAAAAAAAGATAGACCAAAAACAGCTTTTTCTACACTGTAAGAATGCCTTTTGGACTAAAGAATGCACCAGCAACTTTTCCACGTATAATGAATTCAGTTCTTAGGGAATATATCAACAAGATATGTGTTATTTATTTAGACATCTTAATTTTTAGTTCAAGTATTGAAGAACATACCCAAAATATCAACAAAATATTTTCAGTATTAAGAAAACATAATTTAAAGATTCAGGTAGATAAATGCACATTTTTTCGCGAAAACAACTGAATTTTTAGAGGTCACACTTTAACAACAGAAGGGATACAACCAAATTTAAGCAAAATTGAAAACATACATAAACTAAAGTTGCTTACTACATCAAAGCAAATTAAATCATTCATAGATATAACAGGTTATTATAGAAAATGTGTAAGAGATTACGCTAAAGTAGCACATGGTTTAACAAAATATTTAAAAAAGGATACTAAAATAAACACTCGCGATCCTCAGTATATATCATCCTTTGAAAAACTTAAAAATTTATTAGTAAGCCCACCAATATTGAAATATCCAGACTTTAACAAAATATTTGGCATTTCAACTGATGCAAGTGACTTTGCAATTGGCGCAGTATTAACCCAGGACAGTCATCCTATAAGCTATGCTAGTCGAACACTTAACAAACACGAAAGAAGTTATTCCACTACAGAAAAAGAACTACTAGCTATTGTCTGGGCAGTGACATAAGTATTATAGACCATACATTTACGGCAGAGCATTTGATATCTTAACCGACTACCAACCACTTAAGTGGGTCCAAATAAAAAACAAGGGAAAAGACATTAACCAAAGATTGCAAAGATGGTTAATTAAACTAGGTGAATACAATGTTAATATAAATTACGTGAAAGGAAAGGAAAATAACGTAGCCAATTTTCTAAGTAGAATACATAGTAACACAGGCGAGATTCATTCATTGAAAGAAGAAAACATAAGCACAAATGCTACAATCCACTCTCAAGAGGAGGAATTAAATGAGGTCACGCAGGTATTAATGAAAATTATGAAAAATTGAAAAAACTAATAAACTGGAAAAACTTGAAAGTTTTGATTCAAAAATATATAAATAATTACGATGTTTGCAATAGAGAAAAATATGATAGAAAACCTTTAAAACCAAAATTTCAATTAACGGAAACACCATCAGATATAAATGAAATAGTTCACGCAGATATATACATAAAGAAAAAATGTTACTTTATTACTTTTACAGACAAATTTGCGAAATTTGCTACGGCATTTCAGCTAGAAGATAGTAACAGTATAACTATTATAGAAAACCTTAGACTATTCTTTTCTATCAAAAGAAGACCCAGAAAGTTAATATTAGATAATGAATTCAACTCAATTAACATACAAGATTTTTTTTAGGAAAGAAGAAATAGAAGTTCATTTTACAAAACCAAACAGTCATACTAGGAATTCAGATATCGAAAGATTACATAATACCCTCTCCGAAAAAATTAAAGTCCTAGAAATTGAAAAACCAAGCCTTTCGACAGCGGAAAAAGAATTTCAAAGCATAGAATGGTATAACAAATCTTATCATTCTACAATTAAAGTCACACGTCTTGAGGTTATAAATGGAAAAACTGATAAAAATTTTATTAAGGACACTTTTCAGAAGACTAATGAAAAATGCAAAGGAAAACTAAATAGAAATAGAGAAGAGTTTAATAACACTCAAAAAGAAGGTTACGTAAAAAATTATAAAACGGATCGGCACAAAAATGAACCAAGAAATAGAAAATTGCCATTTGATAATATTCCCCCGACAAATATTAAACGTCCAAATAATTTTTTAGGTCAAATACATCTTCAAATTAACATTGATGATTGCAATCGTTATAGTTAGTAATGCATAATTTACCCTCTTGAAATTCTTTACATACTAAATAATATAACAAAAATCTCGCAAACATATTCACATCTACATTACTACACCCTTTCTAATGAAATTGAAATCTTGAGAGGTAAAATCAAAACATAAATCCCAAGAAAGAAGTTAGTAGAAAACATAGAGGTTTAATTAACGGTATAGGTGACGGAGATAGGATAGAGATTGAAAATCACCTTAAGAAAGTAGATGGAAATTTACATAATTGAATTACAGCTCTCAGCCACCAAATAAAAATTAATAATTTCTTTTCGAACACGTTCACAAAATTAAAACAAGTAAGGAAGGGCTAAGTTCGGGTGTCACCGAACATTTTATACTCTCGCATGATAAAGTGATAATCGAGATTTCATTATACGTCATTTACATGTTTTTCAAATACCGTATTTTTGTAAAGTTTTATTCCGCTGTCATCATTGGTTCCTAATGTACTATATGTATATTATACAGAAAAGGCAACAGATTGAATTCAAAATAGCGTTATATTGGAAGAAGGCGTGGTTGTAAACCGATTTCACCTATATTTCGTACATGTCATCAGGGTGCTAAGAAAATATTATATACCGAATTTCATTGAAATCGGTCTAGTAGTTCCTGAGATATGGTTTTTGGTCCATAAGTGGGCGAGGCCACGCCCATTTTCAATTTTTAAAAAAAGCCTGTGTGCAGCTTCCTTCTGCAATTTCTTCCGTAAAATTTAGTGTTTCTGACGTTTTTTGTTAGTCCGTTAACGCACTTTTAGTGATTTTCAACATAACCTTTGTATGGGAGGTGGGCGTGGTTATTATCCGATTTCTTCCATTTTCTAACTGTATATGGAAATGCCTGAAGAAAACGAATCTATAGAGTTTGGTTGACATAGCTTTAGTAGTTTCCGAGATACGTACAAAAAACTTAGTAGGGGGCGGGGCCATGCCCACTTTTCCAAAAAAATTACGTCCAAATATGCCCCTCCCTAATGCGATCCTTTGTGTCAAATTTCACTTTAATATCTTTATTTATGGCTTAGTTATGACACTTTATAGGTTTTCGGTTTCCGCCATTTTGTGGGCGTGGCAGTTGGCCGATTTTGCCCATCTTCAAACTTAACCTTCTTATGGAGCCAAGGAATACGTGTACCAAGTTTCATCATGATATCTCAAATTTTACTCAAGTTACGGACGGACGGACAGACAGACATCCGTATTTCGACTTTACTCGTCACCCTGATCACTTTGGTATATATAACCCTATATCTGACTCTTTTAGTTTTAGGACTTACAAACAACCGTTATGTGAACAAAACTATAATACTCTCCTTAGCAACATTGTTGCGAGAGTATAACAATTTATTGAAGACGAAAGAAAGAATGTATCGAGAGACAACAGACAAAATATTGATTCTTCATGAATAAACAATAAAGATAAACACTCTCAAACACGCAGTAAATCAGATTCAGGAAAACATTATTTCAGCAAAAAGTGGTATTTTTCACCCAAGTATTTTAACAAATGAAGAAATTTATAATTACAACATAGACCTCAGCAATCTTCAATATATAAAATTATGCGCCTTGGAATATAAAGAAAATTTGTTAATGTTCTTGGGCAAAATCAAAAGAATTTCAATTGGTACAACTAAAAACAATTATTCCTATGCCAAATACAGCAGGTAGAGAAATAACAGCAGAAATTCAAAATGTTTTTGAATACAAAAATGTCACTTATAAATTCGAAGAAGCTAAAAGCCTCAATGAACTACAAATTTCTTAACATTGCATGTACTTATTAAATTGCGAACTTATAAAAAGTAGCATTACAGAAATTTTTCAAATCGATGGAGAAACTATTTTAATAAAAAATGCAAATGGCATAGAACTAAACCAGAGTTGCGACAACAGAAAAATTCAGTTGAAAAACACTACATCGATTCATTATAATAACTGCACAATTAAGATCTTATACCAAACATTCTCAAATACTGAAATATCAGACAATCAAAGATTTTATTATCCGAACTATGATACTCACAATTTCACTAATAAAATTACAATTAACGACCTTGTATTTAAAAACGAAGAAAATTTAAAAGAAATTAATGAATTAAAATATCACAAAAATTACTGTCATTTTGGAATATCAATTTTAAGTTTTATTGTGATTATAATAATTAGGCTGTTCACGGTAAGGTGGTTATCGGGTTATGTGATTATTAAATTAAAAATAACCTCTGTGCTCCGTGAACATCCTATGGTTATTTGCTTATTTTTACACATACAGCTGTTCATTGTTTACAATTCTAGTTCAATGAAATTCCTACTTATAAAATGCCTAAACAAAGTTTAAAAAGAACAAATAAGGAAGGGCTAAGTTCGGGTGTCACCGAACATTTTATACTCTCGCATGGTAAAGTGATAATCGAGATTTCATAATACGTCATTTACATATTTTTCAAATACCGTATTTTTGTAAAGTTTTATTCCGCTATCATCATTGGTTCCTAATGTTTATACTCGTATTATACAGAGAAGTCATCAGATGGAATTCAAAATAGTTTTATATTGGAAGAAGGCGTGGTTGCGAACCGATTTCACCCATATTTCGTACATGTCATCAGGGTGTTAAGAAAATATTATATACCGAATTTCATTGAAATCGGTCTAGTAGCTCCTGAGATATGGTTCTTGGTCCATAAGTGGGCGGCGCCACGCCCATTTTCAATTTTTAAAAAAAGGCTGGCTGCAGCTTCCTTCTGCCACTTCTTCCGTAAAAGTTAGTGTTTCTGACTTTTTTGTTAGTCGGTTAACGCACTTTTAGTGATTTTGAACATAACCTTTTGTATGGGAGGTGGGCGTGGTTATTATCCGATTTCTTCCATTTTTGAACTGTATATGGAAATGCCTGAAGAAAACGACTTTGTAGAGTTTGGTTGACATAGCTATATGAGTTTCCGAGATATGTGCAAAAAACTTAGTAGGGGGCGGGGCCACGCCCACTTTTCCAAAACAATTGCGTCCAAATATGCCCCTCCCTAATGCGATCCCTTGTGCCAAATTTCTAATTTAATATCTTTATTCATGGCTTAGTTATAACACTTTATAGGTTTTCGGTTTCCGCCATTATGTGGGCGTGGCAGTGGGCCGATTTTGCCCATCTTCTTACTGGAGCCAAGGAATACGTGTACCAAGTTTCATCATGATATCTCAATTTTTACTCAAGTTACAGCTTGCACGGACGGACGGACGGACAGACAGACATCCGGATTTCGACTCTACTCGTCGCCCTGATCACTTTGGTATATATAACCCTATATCTGACTCTTTTTGTTTTAGGACTTTCAAACAACCGTTATGTGAACAAAACTATAATACTCTCGTTAGCAACATTGTTGCGAGAGTATAAAAATAATCGAATTTAAAGTAGGTTATGCTATTCAGGAAAAGGACTTTATTAAAGGTATGTGCTTATAAAGTAATCCGAATTTTAAGGGTTCAAAAAATTCTTTGTATAAATAATAATTTTTGATAATTATTGATGATTTTTGATGCTTTGTGATGCTTTTCGATGCTTTTTATTTCGGTTTTAATTTGCTGATTGTAAACAAAAAACAGCTGTTAATAGCAGATTTTCCAATAAGAAAATCTAAATGGAAATGCTATTCGCTTAGTTTTATTTATTTTTTGTGCTGCCATTTAGTAAAATTCCAACGACTTTCTAACACTGGAAATAAGCAAACAACCACATAATCTGTAAACAAGGGTCTAGGTTGGTCAAAGTTGGTTATTTTGTCATACCGTTGTTGTTTACTTAATCAGCCTAAATAATTTTAATATCTTATAAAATTGAAAAAAAAAAGAAAAACAAGAATATTAATTCAAACTCAGGAGAGTTTTCCATTTAAGGAAGGGAGGAGTTGTGTGTACACTATCACCCCAACTAGACACCACACAACAAAATATTCTAAATTAGTCAAAACAATAAAGCTAAATATAAACTAGAACAAAAGAAACAAGTAGAGATAAAGAACAAAAGAAAATAATGCAAATGCATACAAACATGTTTTGATCCTTATATTTGACTGTAAGAAAAACCCAGACATTATCGGGTAAACCACATAATCATGTTTGTTTGCATTCAATAGAAAATAAGATTATATTTAACAAATATTGTATTTCCTCCAATAATAAGAAAATAGAAAAACAAAGAAATAGATTAAGAAAATTGTATTCAATTTAGTGGTTATATAAGCAGAAAATAATTTGAAACAAGTAAGGAAGTGCTAAGTTCGGGTGTCACCGAACATTTTATACTCTCGCATGATAAAGTGATAATCGAGATTTCATTATCCGTCATTTACATATTTTTTTATTTTGCTGTAAAATTAATTAGATTAGATCAATTTGTGTACTTTGAGTATTGAATTGTATTTTCATTTTCTAATGTATAGTATATACCGTATTATACAGAGAAGGCATCAGATGGAACCTCAAAATAGCGTTATATTGAAGAAGACGTGGTTGTAAACCGATTTCACCCATAGTTCGTACACGTCATCAGGGTCTTAAGAAAATATTATATACCGAAATTCATTGAAATCGGTCTAGTAGTTCCTGAGATATGGTTTTTGGTCCATAAGTGGGCGACGCCACGCCCATTTTCAATTTTTAAACAAGTAAGGAAGGGCTAAGTTCGGGTGTCACCGAACATTTTATACTCTCGCATGATAAAGTGATAATCGAGATTTCATTATCCGTCATTTACATATTTTTTTATTTTGCTGTAAAATTAAATAGATTACTGTTTTGAGGACTATGTAAAAAAACAAAAACAATCGTTTTTCGAAGTTAATGCACATTTCACTTCTTACATGAATATGATTATACAGGTTTGACGTAGAAGTAATAAGTATTATATATTTTAATAATTAAATGTTATATTTTTAAATTCTAAAGATATGTTTTTTTACAAATAGCAAAATGTATCCTACGTACATTTCATTTATCCTTAAGATACTTACTTCTACTTTATATTTATACAAATTCTTTTATATTAACAAATAATATATTTTATTTGAAACAATATTTTTTTCAAAAAACTGCATTTCTCTTAATATATAATAATGTATATTTTATTATATAATATTACAATTTTGAAAGATTTAATTATTTTAATTCTACCTTATGTTTATACAAATTCTTATATATTAACAAATTATACAAATGATTTAAAATTTCTTAGTTTAAATATTTATTTATTAATTCATAATGTCATATTTTTAACCTATTCTAATGCCCTTATATGTGAAAAAGATACTATTGTACATAGCCTTAGTCCGAAATAGAGACACAAATACCATCATGATAGCTATGCACTGTCTCATAAGTGATAACATCAACATGAGAATGATCCATGTTTGAAAGTGCCCAATCAATTTGCCTCCCCGCAGGTGTAGTTGAATATTCTACACTAAGCAGGGAACAAAGTTTTTATCTTGAAGAAATTTTTTTATTGTAGACCCTGTAGGCTTTAAACAAATGTTAAAATCTCCAACAATTAAGACATTTTGATTGCACAACTCTGTAGTAAGAATTTCTTGAAGTTCTGCAATAAAAAGCCTGAGGGGAAAAGCTGAGTTTCTGTAAAGAACCAGCATATTGTTGTTGAAACATTTAAACAAAACTGCTTCTAAAACTTTGCGGCCTGAATAAATTTTCTTTATAATTTTCGGTTCTATAGAGCTGGCAACACTATGCTTTGCATAAATTATAAGGCCCCGTTTATTTCGGTTGCTTGTCTCAGTGCTATCTATCCTCAGCTCGTTTATAAGAGTAAATCACTTATTATATGTAGCACCCTGACCTTTGTGAATAGTTATTCCCTCAGCTGGAACAACTGGAAACTGATATCTTTCAATTATAATTTGCTCATTTTTTTTATATTGAAAAGATCTAATAACTTTTTCAATTGGGGTTGTTTGTTTTGAAAATTTGTTTAAGCCTAGCATCAACATAGCTAAACATTCGAGCGCCCACCATTGATATTTCATCAATTATGATTAGTTTTAAATCAGCAAGTTTGGAATACAAAGAGTTAACTATGTCACTGCTTAGGGGCCTCAACTTTCTATTCAGCTGATTTACAGGAAGAGAAAATATTGAGTGAAGTGTCAGTCCACCTATCCCGAATGCTGCTTTACCCGTAGGTGAACAAAGGAGAACTTTTAAAGAACTTGGGACGGATCCAGGTGTAGAATTGAAGCGATGGTTAAGAGCTTGATATATTGCAGATATCAAACGACTTTTTCCAACACCTGCTCCGCCCCCAATGAATTCATAAAATGGTCAACTTGTTTTAATCTGATGCATCAAATGAGTCAAGTATGTTCTTTGCTAAATATTTAAACCTTGAACTAGAGAAAATAATTCCTCAACCGAAATTAAAGGGAGTAGTTTAATAAGGCTAATATTCCAATCAGATTCAGTACCATTATCTGTTGTATGTTCGCCATGCAAATCCAGCAAATTAATATTAGGGCTTATTTCTGGAAGTGCTAACACCCGAAACTCATTTTCAACAACAGGTAGTTCATTTTGCACAGCTTCTTCTAAGTCTGTCTCATTATAAAGACTTTCTAAGACACTTTCCAGTTCTCTTTGATCAAAAACATCATATTTTTTTCGATTTCCCTCAATTAAAATACGGTGAGTTATGCAAGTTAGCTCATTATCATTTTCAATAAGATCTTCCTGTTCATTCCGCCATGGATAGAAAAGCATTACCATTTCGCGGAAATACTCAACTTTGGTCACATCAGGACTAAACCTTCTGTACCGAATAATAATTGGTTTGGTACGTTTTTTAACAAAACCGCTACCGTCTCTAAGTGCAATGGGTACCCCACTATCTGGTACGTTATTATCTTCCCTCTCTTCTTCTTCATGATCACTGTCTTGCACTATTCTATTAGATTTCACAAATTTAAACATAGAAACAAAATCGGCTACGCAAACAGTAGAATCTGAAAGAAGGTTCTGAAGTTCCGCCCTAGGTTTTACCATTCGAACACGTTCCTCCGGTCGTGAGGTATTTATAAATATTTCTCCATTACTAGCTTCCGAAAGATGAAGCCCAATGCAGCAATAAACAGCTTCTTGTGCAGATATTTCCGTGCCTGATATAAATTTATGACCTATATGTTGAAGTTTTTGCTTTATTGTATAATTTCCGGCATTTACTTCTGATATAGCTTCATTTAAGAGCCTAGAAATTCCTCTGTTCGATTTGTTAATATAATTAATTATATAGGAACAGCAAGCATATGCATCCAGTATATATTGGATATCCATATTAGCCCTATGGAGTTCCAAAATAAGAGGATTATAAGCATTTATAAAACGATATTGCAATTTTCTTTTCAGAAAAATTTTAGGTTTTGATAAGCTTGACCTCAGAGCTAGCAAATAGTCATCAAAAGACATGTTTATTCTATTATCGCTCAAGAAATATTCAAAATTATCTAAATTCGATATATCTTCTGTAGTCAGAGTTGAACATAAAACATTTTGAATTCTAGAAAATTTTTCCTTATGCCTTTCCAAATCTTGGGTTGTGTCTGGAAAAGGAAGCAATATTTGTGTGCAAGACATTGGTGGATATGGTATACCAAAAGACAAAATTGTTGTCCTCTTATTTCTCTAGTACACGACCGACTGTGATTATGCTTTTGATAATCTAAATAATGTTCCAAGTGGCTTACTGAACCATCTATTGAAACAAAAGTGTCAATGAAATCAATGGCTTCGGAGAGTGTCTCAGGATTTTGAAGGTGGATCTTGGGAGCATTATTAAGCCAATACACGCCATGTATATGCGGAGAACCTCTCTGTTGAAACTCTACTCTCCAGTAATAGTTCTTTACAAAATGTGTTCCAAAAATGCCGGTATTATCTTTAAAAGTTTCAGGATTTGCCGGTAGCGGTAATCAAAATATCTAGCACAAGTAACCGCATCTGAGCGGATTAAGCGATATCTATCTTGGGTTGATAAAATGTTGGCTTCTTCTTGTGAAATATCTTTTGAATCAACAGTTTTCGACAGAATAACCAACAGCTCAACCCACTGAGATTCAGCAGCCGATAGAGTTATGAAAAAGGTTGGAAGCCCAAATTGGCGAATCATTGCAATTGCTTTTTTTCTCAGCTTTCCAGTGAGCAGGAGAGGATCTAACACCTTTCAAAACTTTGTAAAGCGTCATCATGTTGAATCAAGTTTTGAACAAAGTTTTCATTTAATACATTTTGAGCCGTAAGACGGTTATGACCTGAAAACTTTCGAAGGCAAATGGATGTGCTATTCTTAATTTGCAGTAGTTCTAATTTTTATAGTCGTAGAACATCTTCGGAATGGTACACGCTCTGCGGTGAAAGCGGCGAATTTCAGAACGTACTATCTTACTATATGTTTCAGAGCATGTACGTTTTTGCCCAACGTATATTGTTCCAAATGACAATTCTTCCGAATTATTATCTTGAACTATGTCAATTGGCCTTTGCCCTTCCCCTGGCGCTATAACTAAACGGTTATATTCCATGTTTTCTATAGGAATATTGTCTAAAAGAGTCTCTTGACTACCTGTGTTCAGTTCTGCAGGTACGGGTGCTATGGGAACGTCTGTGTGATTATTATGGGAAGTCTGTTCCTCATAAAGAGATTGAATCAATCTATCATCTTCAGCAGATGCAACAAAGGGAACTTCTTCTTGGTCATTAAAGCCTGAAATCCAATTCTCATTTATGTGTATATTATGCTCACGATACAGAGGAGTATTCACTAAGAATCGCAAAGCTTCCATAATCTTCGCAGGCCGTATGGTATCAGTCATATAATCATGATTGTATTCCATTCGTCTTCTTAAGTGAATTTGTATCACATGAGTCCTCGGTAGAGATGTCACAACATTATTAACAGAAATAGGTATATTGACAACGGCACCTTTAATCGAACTTTGGCCTTGATATCCCAAAGGACGAATGGTCATAAAAGGCAATCGAGGCATTATTAGCCTTTCTTCAATAGGGGTTAAAGTTTTCAAACAATCTGGAATATCCGGAAAGTCTAGACCATTTAACAAACATATTTTTGGTATGTTATTTTTGGCAATCCCATTTTTACAAGTTAAGCAAAAATTGTAGTTTCCATCTTCAGAAGGAAACTTTTGCTTTAAAAAGAAAGCAGATGTAGCATCTGGGTGAACTTGAGTTATAGTTCCGACATTTAACTTGCGTACTTGATGTGGAAACCATAATCCCTCACAGCAAATACATATTTCGGTGGGACCTTTCATTATATTTTCAAAATAAATGCTTCGAAAATCTCTTTAAATGCCACCATTTGTAAAAATATCGGAGACATTACTTTCTCTGTTTAATATATTTCGTTGGGACTGCCTTTCGTTTTGAATTTGCCTATTTGTCAAGTTTTCTCTATGAATTCGGACCAGATTTTGTTGTTGACGTATCTGATTTAAAATTTGTTCCCTTGCACCCCTCCTGATAAGCTGTCGTCGTTGCGTTCCTTTATAACGTTCCTCTCTCCTTGTTTCAGGATTTCTTCTTGAACGTTCTCTTTGTATTTGATCACGTATGCGCTCTAAATGTCTATAGTTAGGATTTCTTCTAAGTTCTCGGTGTACTACGGTATTATGAGACTGCTCATTTGACCGAATAATAGGGTTTTGGCGTCGAATTCTATGTTGCCTTGAATTTCTACTTTGCTCAGCAGACCGAAGATCTGGGTTCTCCCGCCGGGACCTATGTTCTTGGGTATTCCTACTTTGCTCTTCAGAGCGAAATTGAGGATTTTGTCGCCGGGTTCTATGCTGATTGGTATCTACGATTTGTTCAGCTAACCTTATTTCGGGATTTTCCCGCCGAGACCTATGCTGAACAGTATCTGGGTTCTCCCAGCGGGTACTATGTTCTCGGGTATTCCGACTTTGCTCTTCAGAAATTGAGGATTTTGTCGCCGGGTTCTATGCTGATTGGTATCTATGATTTGTTCAGCTGACCTTATTTCAGGATTTTCCCGCCGAGACCTATGCTGAACAGTGTTTATACTTTGCTCAGCAGACCGAACCTTTTGATTTTGTCGCCTTGTAATATGTTGAACTGTATTGGTACTTTGTTCAGACAGTCGGACTTCTGGATCTAATCTGCGATTAGCATGGCTTTTAGTATTATGTGATTGCTCACTAGCTCTATATAATGAGTTAGCCCGAAGAATCTGCATACGTCTTCTATTTTCAAGTCGACTTTGTACAACAAATCTTTTATTTAATCTAGGCATAATTTGTTAAAATTCAATCTTACTAAAGAAAATAAATAATTTGATCTTAATCTATTAAAACAAGTGTGTAAATACTTTCTGATGTTTCTTCCGAATGACTCCTGTGTTCTCTTTTGAGGGTAACTTGCTGGTCTTCTTTCAGTCTTCTTTTCAAGTGGATGTTGATATAGATTCGTTCTATATTTTATTATATTGATATGATTGATAGTGTTAGCATCATCCTATGGTAAATTTTCACTTAATTAATTAAAACTTCAGCTAAAAATGTAGACTTCACTACTTAAGTTATTTAGTGTAACTGAAAGTATAAACATCTGGCATAATAATATATATATTATACATATACTCGTATAGTACATACAAATATATATATCTTAGAAGTTAGTAATTTGCTTAATAGCCTTGAAAGTATTTACACGGAAAACTCCTACGTAAATTGCATTTTTTTAATGCTTTCTGAAACAAAGGAGTTCATCTTCCGCAAATGTTCGCTAGTGAAGGCTAAACTATGTAGGTAGAAAATTTGTGAAAACAATTTTTAAGTATACCATATATCAAGGTTCAAAGTTTGAGTTGTTATGAATAGACACAGGTAGGTAAGCCATTTTTGTTTTAAAAATTATTCAATAACATTTGAGTAAGGGGATTTGCAGCCAAATACATTGAAAACAATTTTAAAGAATAAATACTAATTCCCATTAAATATATGTGCTCAATATTGTAAATTATTACGTCTATGTACACATCTGTGTCTTAATACCTAAACCTTCCATAAGCTATCTATGGTGCTTTGTAAATCGCGATTTTTTCGCAAAAACCAAATTAAAACAATTAATAATAATTACAATTTAATTTTACTGAGGTTGAAGTTTACCTCAGTTTAACATTTAAGCGTCGCATTTGGTCCATCTGAAAAGCAGGTTTTCTAATTGCATGCCTTTGATACTAGACTACTATTAATTTACGTTAGTATTTCTTACTGATTTTCAAATATAGTTGGATTTTACATGCGCCTAAAAAATTTAATGTATAATATATTCTGATAATATTTTAAAGATATCTTAGGAAGTACGCAATATATTCGACGTAAAGTAAAAAGTAAAGGCAGAAATCGTGTTATTACATACATATGTCTATGGTGGCCAACACGTTGACTTAAGTATGAACATATTTCCATGCAAATTTATTAAGGTAATTCAAAATTTGACCAATATATTCGGCACAAAGTCCACTAGAATTGTGAAAATCGAATAAGAGGTATGTGGGGCAAGAAGAAATATTGGCTTGATTTTGCCCATTTTTGGCACAGACGAACACTGTTGGAAGGAACACATCTCCTATGAATACGTTTAGAATATCTGAGATATTTACCGATATTTTCAATAAAATGGTCTGATCTCGGTGATTTTTATTCGGTCAATGCTACACCAGAAATACAGTATTTGTGCAAAGTTTTGGTCCATTATCTTCACTGGTGTTGAACTCATATACTTTAACGTGAACGAATCAGACAGACTTCAAAATTGTGGTATATGGGAAGTAGGCGTGGATGTGAATATATTTTGCCCAATTTCGAACCATAGATGCTACGGAAACGGTTCGAACCGAATTTCGCTGAATTTGGTCGAGTAGTTTCTGAGATATGGTTTTAGACCATAAGCAGCAGACACGCCCATTTTTAATTTGAATGTAATCTCTCTGTGTCATCTTTCCCATGAAATCTAAGTTTTCTTGTGTTTTTCCTTAATAAATTAAAGCATTTTTAGTAGATTTAAACATAAATGGCAGGTGGGCGTGGTTATAATTCGATTTCCTCCGTTTTAAGATAGTACCTTCAAAAAATTACTTCTGAAAGTTTCGTTAATATAGATTTAGTAGTTTACGAGATATTTGCAAAAAACTTATTAGGGGGCGGGACCATGCTCACTTTTCCAAAAAAAATAAATCAAAATATGACCCTTCCTAGTGCGATCCTTTGTACCAAATTTTACTTTCATATCTTTATTTATGGCTTAGTTATAGCTCTTTATAAGTTTTCGGTTATCGCCATTTTGTGGACGTGGCAGTGCTCCGATTTCGCCCATTTTCAAACTTAACCTTTATATGGTGCCACCAAATACATGTACCAAGTTTCATCAAGATATCTCAATTTTTACTCAAGTTACAGCTTGCACGGACGGATAGACAGACATCCGGATTTCAACTCTACTCGTCACCCTGATCACTTTGGTATATGTAACCATATATCTGACGATATATACCGTTATTAGCAACTTTATTGCGAGAGTATAAAAATGATGCCCTCTGAATTACATGAAAATATCTGAGAGATTTACCGATATTTTCGGTGAAGAATTAGGTTAAGTTAGGTTAGGAGCAGAGTTCTTCGTGTTCGATATCAAGGATCTTAAAAAGTTATAGTCCGATCACGACAATTTTTCCACTAGGGATACCTCAGCTCAAATACCGTATTTGTGTAAAGTTTTATTCTGCTATCATCATTGGTTCCTAATGCATATATTATAGAGAGAAGGCACCAGATGGAATTCAAAATAGCGTTTTATTGGAAGAAGGCGTGGTTGTGAACCGATTTCACCCATATTTCGTACATGTCATCAGGGTGTTAAAAAAATATTATATACCGAATTTCATTGAAATCGGTCTAGTAGCTCCTGAGATATGGTTCTTGGTCCATAAGTGGGCGGCGCCACGCCCATTTTCAATTTTTAAAAAAAGGCTGGCTGCAGCTTCCTTCTGCCACTTCTTCCGCAAAAGTTAGTGTTTCTGACTATTTTGTTAGTCGGTTAACGCACTTTTAGTGATTTTGAACATAACCTTTTGTATGGGAGGTGGGCGTGGTTATTATCCGATTTCTTCCATTTTTGAACTGTATATGGAAATGCCTGAAGAAAACGACTTTGTAGAGTTTGGTTGACATAGCTATATGAGTTTCCGAGATATGTGCAAAAAACTTAGTAGGGGGCGGGGCCACGCCCACTTTTCCAAAACAATTGCGTCCAAATATGCCCCTCCCTAATGCGATCCCTTGTGCCAAATTTCTAATTTAATATCTTTATTTATGGCTTAGTTATAACACTTTATAGGTTTTCGGTTTCCGCCATTATGTGGGCGTGGCAGTGGGCCGATTTTGCCCATCTTCGAACTTAACCTTCTTATGGAGCCAAGGAATACGTGTACCAAGTTTCATCATGATATCTCAATTTTTACTCAAGTTACAGCTTGCACGGACGGACGGACGGACAGACAGACATCCGGATTTCGACTCTACTCGTCGCCCTGATCACTTTGGTATATATAACCCTATATCTGACTCTTTTTGTTTTAGGACTTTCAAACAACCGTTATGTGAACAAAACTATAATACTCTCGTTAGCAACATTGTTGCGACAGTATAAAAATAATCGAATTTAAAGTAAGTTATGCTATTCAGGAAAAGGACTTTATTAAAGGTATGTGCTTATAAAGTAATCCGAATTTTAAGGGTTCAAAAAATTCTTTGTATAAATAATAATTTTTGATAATTATTGATGATTTTTGATGCTTTGTGATGCTTTTTATTTCGGTTTTAATTTGCTGATTGTAAACAAAAAACAGCTGTTAATAGCAGATTTTCCAATAAGAAAATCTAAATGGAAATGCTATTCGCTTAGTTTTATTTATTTTTTGTGCTGCCATTTAGTAAAAATTCCAACGACTTTCTAACACTGGAAATAAGCAAACAACCACATAATCTGTAAACAAGGGTCTAGGTTGGTCAAAGTTGGTTATTTTGTCATACCGTTGTTGCTTACTTAATCAGCCTAAATAATTTTAATATCTTATAAAATTGAAAAAAAAAAGAAAAAACAAGAATATTAATTCAAACTCAGGAGAGTTTTCCATTTAAGGAAGGGAGGAGTTGTGTGTACACTATCACCCCAACTAGACACCACACAACAAAATATTCTAAATTAGTCAAAACAATAAAGCTAAATATAAACTAGAACAAAAGAAACAAGTAGAGATAAAGAACAAAAGAAAATAATGCAAATGCATACAAACATGTTTTGATCCTTATATTTGACTGTAAGAAAACCCAGACATTATCGGGTAAACCACATAATCATGTTTGTTTGCATTCAATAGAAAATAAGATTATATTTAACAAATATTGTATTTCCTCCAATAATAAGAAAATAGAAAAACAAAGAAATAGATAAGATTGTATTCAATTTAGTGGTTATATAAGCAGAAAATAATTTGAAACAAGTAAGGAAGTGCTAAGTTCGGGTGTCACCGAACATTTTATACTCTCGCATGATAAAGTGATAATCGAGATTTCATTATCCGTCATTTACATATTTTTTTATTTTGCTGTAAAATTAATTAGATTAGATCAATTTGTGTACTTTGAGTATTGAATTGTATTTTCATTTTCTAATGTATAGTATATACCGTATTATACAGAGAAGGCATCAGATGGAACTCAAAATAGCGTTATATTGGAAGAAGACGTGGTTGTAAACCGATTTCACCCATAGTTCGTACACGTCATCAGGGTCTTAAGAAAATATTATATACCGAAATTCATTGAAATCGGTCTAGTAGTTCCTGAGATATGGTTTTTGGTCCATAAGTGGGCGACGCCACGCCCATTTTCAATTTTTAAACAAGTAAGGAAGGGCTAAGTTCGGGTGTCACCGAACATTTTATACTCTCGCATGATAAAGTGATAATCGAGATTTCATTATCCGTCATTTACATATTTTTTTATTTTGCTGTATATTTTATTATATAATATTACAATTTTGAAAGATTTGTTAATTTATTTTAATTCTACCTTATGTTTATACAAATTCTTATATATTAACAAATTATACAAATGATTTAAAATTTCTTAGTTTAAATATTTATTTATTAATTCATAATGTCATATTTTTAACCTATTCTAATGCCCTTATATGTGAAAAAGATACTATTGTACATAGCCTTAGTCCGAAATAGAGACACAAATACCATCATTATAGCTATGCACTGTCTCATAAGTGATAACATCAACATGAGAATGATCCATGTTTGAAAGTGCCCAATCAATTTGCCTCCCCGCAGGTGTAGTTGAATATTCTACACTAAGCAGGGAACAAAGTTTTTATCTTGAAGAAATTTTTTTATTGTAGACCCTGTAGGCTTTAAACAAATGTTAAAATCTCCAACAATTAAGACATTTTGATTGCACAACTCTGTAGTAAGAATTTCTTGAAGTTCTGCAATAAAAAGCCTGAGGAAAAGCTGAGTTTCTGTAAAGAACCAGCATATTGTTGTTGAAACATTTAAACAAAACTGCTTCTAAAACTTTTGCGGCCTGAATAAATTTTCTTTATAATTTTCGGTTCTATAGAGCTGGCAACACTATGCTTTGCATAAATTATAAGGCCCCGTTTATTTCGGTTGCTTGTCTCAGTGCTATCTATCCTCAGCTCGTTTATAAGAGTAAATCACTTATTATATGTAGCACCCTGACCTTTGTGAATAGTTATTCCCTCAGCTGGAACAACTGGAAACTGATATCTTTCAATTATAATTTGCTCATTTCTTTTATATTGAAAAGATCTAATAACTTTTTCAATTGGGGTTGTTTGTTTTGAAAATTTGTTTAAGCCTAGCATCAACATAGCTAAACATTCGAGCGCCCACCATTGATATTTCATCAATTATGATTAGTTTTAAATCAGCAAGTTTGGAATACAAAGAGTTAACTATGTCACTGCTTAGGGGCCTCAACTTTCTATTCAGCTGATTTACAGGAAGAGAAAATATTGAGTGAAGTGTCAGTCCACCTATCCCGAATGCTGCTTTACCCGTAGGTGAACAAGGAGAACTTTAAAGAACTTGGGACGGATCCAGGTGTAGAATTGAAGCGATGGTTAAGAGCTTGATATATTGCAGATATCAAACGACTTTTTCCAACACCTGCTCCGCCCCCAATGAATTCATAAAATGGTCAACTTGTTTTAATCTGATGCATCAAATGAGTCAAGTATGTTCTTTGCTAAATATTTAAACCTTGAACTAGAGAAAATAATTCTCAACCGAAATTAAAGGGAGTAGTTTAATAAGCCTAATATTCCAATCAGATTCAGTACCATTATCTGTTGTATGTTCGCCATGCAAATCCAGCAAATTAATATTAGGGCTTATTTCTGGAAGTGCCCTAACACCCGAAACTCATTTTCAACAACAGGTAGTTCATTTTGCACAGCTTCTTCTAAGTCTGTCTCATTATAAAGACTTTCTAAGACACTTTCCAGTTCTCTTTAATCAAAAACGTCATATTTTTTTCGATTTCCCTCAATTAAAATACGGTGAGTTATACAAGTTAGCTCATTATCATTTTCAATAAGATCTTCCTGTTCATTCCGCCATGGATAGAAAAGCATTACCATTTCGAGGAAATACTCAACTTTGGTCACATCAGGGCTAAACCTTCTGTACCGAATAATAATTGGTTTGGTACGTTTTTAAACAAAACCGCTACCGTCTCTAAGTGCAATGGGTACTTTCACTATCTGGTACGTTATTATCTTCCCTCTCTTCTTCTTCATGATCACTGTCTTGCACTATTCTATTAGATTTCACAAATTTAAACATAGAAACAAAATCGGCTACGCAAACAGTAGAATCTGAAAGAAGGTTCTGCAAGTTCCGCCCTAGGTTTTACCATTCTAACACGTTCCTCCGGTCGTGAGGTATTTATAAATATTTCTCCATTACTAGCTTCCGAAAGATGAAGCCCAAAGCAGCTTGTGCAGATATTTCCGTGCCTGATATAAATTTATGACCTATATGTTGAAGTTTTTGCTTTATTGTATAATTTCCGGCATTTACTTCTGATATAGCTTCATTTAAGAAATTCCTCTGTTCGATTTGTTAATATAATTAATTATATAGGAACAGCAAGCATATGCATCCAGTATATATTGGATATCCATATTAGCCCTATGGAGTTCCAAAATAAGAGGATTATAAGCATTTATAAAACGATATTGCAATTTTCTTTTTCAGAAAAATTTTAGGTTTTGATAAACTTGACCTCAGAGCTAGCAAATAGTCATCAAAAGACATGTTTATTCTATTATCGCTCAAGAAATATTCAAAATTATCTAAATTCGATATATCTTCTGTAGTCAGAGTTGAACATAAAACATTTTGAATTCTAGAAAATTTTTCCATATGCCTTTCCAAATCTTGGGTTGTGTCTGGAAAAGGAAGCAATATTTGTGTGCAAGACATTGGTGGATATGGTATACCAAAAGACAAAATTGTTGTCCTCTTATTTCTCTAGTACACGACCGACTGTGATTATGCTTTTGATAATCTAAATAATGTTCCAAGTGGCTTACTGAACCATCTATTGAAACAAAAGTGTCAATGAAATCAATGGCTTCGGAGAATGTCTCAGGATTTTGAAGGTGGATCTTGGGAGCATTATTAAGCCAATACACGCCATGTATATGCGGAGAACCTCTCTGTTGAAACTCTACTCTCCAGTAATAGTTCTTTACAAAATGTGTTCCAAAAATGCCGGTATTATCTTTAAAAAGTTTCAGGATTTGCCGGTAGCGGTAATCAAAATATCTAGCACAAGTAACCGCATCTGAGCGGATTAAGCGATATCTATCTTGGGTTGATAAAATGTTGGCTTCTTCTTGTGAAATATCTTTTGAATCAACAGTTTTCGACAGAATAACCAACAGCTCAACCCACTGAGATTCAGCAGCCGATAGAGTTATGAAAAAGGTTGGAAGCCCAAATTGGCGAATCATTGCAATTGCTTTTTTTCTCAGCTTTCCAGTGAGCAGGAGAGGATCTAACACCTTTCAAAACTTTGTAAGCGTCATCATGTTGAATCAAGTTTTGAACAAAGTTTTCATTTAATACATTTTGAGCCGTAAGACGGTTATGACCTGAAAACTTTCGAAGGCAAATGGATGTGCTATTCTTAATTTGCAGTAGTTCTAATTTTTTATAGTCGTAGAACATCTTCGGAATGGTACACGCTCTGCGGTGAAAGCGGCGAATTTCAGAACGTACTATCTTACTATATGTTTCAGAGCATGTACGTTTTTGCCCAACGTATATTGTTCCAAATGACAATTCTTCCGAATTATTATCTTGAACTATGTCAATTGGCCTTTGCCCTTCCCCTGGCGCTATAACTAAACGGTTATATTCCATGTTTTCTATAGGAATATTGTCTAAAAGAGTCTCTTGACTACCTGGGTTCAGTTCTGCAGGTACGGATGCTATGGGAACGTCTGTGTGATTATTATGGGAAGTCTGTTCCTCATAAAGAGATTGAATCAATCTATCATCTTCAGCAGATGCAACAAAGGGAACTTCTTCTTGGTCATTAAAGCCTGAAATCCAATTCTCATTTATGTGTATATTATGCTCACGATACAGAGGAGTATTCACTAAGAATCGCATAAGCTTCCATAATCTTCGCAGGCCGTATGGTATCAGTCATATAATCATGATTGTATTCCATTCGTCTTCTTAAGTGAATTTGTATCACATGAGTCCTCGGTAGAGATGTCACAACATTATTAACAGAAATAGGTATATTGACAACGGCACCTTTAATCGAACTTTGGCCTTGATATCCCAAAGGACGAATGGTCATAAAAGGCAATCAGCGAGGCATTATTAGCCTTTCTTCAATAGGGGTTAAAGTTTTCAAACAATCTGGAATATCCGGAAAGTCTGAGACCATTTAACAAACATATTTTTGGTATGTTATTTTTGGCAATCCCATTTTTACAAAGTTAAGCAAAAATTGTAGTTTCCATCTTCAGAAGGAAACTTTTGCTTTAAAAAGAAAGCAGATGTAGCATCTGGTGAACTTGAGTTATAGTTCCGACATTTAACTTGCACGTACTTGATGTGGAAACCATAATCCCCTCACAGCAAATACATATTTCGGTGGGACCTTTCATTATATTTTCAAAATAAATGCTTAAAGGAAAATCTCTTTAAATGCCACCATTTGTAAAAATATCGGAGACATTACTTTCTCTGTTTAATATATTTCGTTGGGACTGCCTTTCGTTTTGAATTTGCCTATTTGTCAAGTTTTCTCTATGAATTCGGACCAGATTTTGTTGTTGACGTATCTGATTTAAAATTTGTTCCCTTGCACCCCTCCTGATAAGCTGTCGTCGTTGCGTTTCTTTATAACGTTCCTCTCTCCTTGTTTCAGGATTTCTTCTTGAACGTTCTCTTTGTATTTGATCACGTATGCGCTCTAAATGTCTATAGTTAGGATTTCTTCTAAGTTCTCGGTGAACTACCGTATTATGAGACTGCTCATTTGACCGAATAATAGGGTTTTGGCGTCGAATTCTATGTTGCCTTGAATTTCTACTTTGCTCAGCAGACCGAAGATCTGGGTTCTCCCGCCGGGACCTATGTTCTTGGGTATTCCTACTTTGCTCTTCAGAGCGAAATTGAGGATTTTGTCGCCGGGTTCTATGCTGATTGGTATCTACGATTTGTTCAGCTAACCTTATTTCGGGATTTTCCCGCCGAGACCTATGCTGAACAGTATCTGGGTTCTCCCGGCGGGTACTATGTTCTCGGGTATTCCGACTTTGCTCTTCAGAAATTGAGGATTTTGTCGCCGGGTTCTATGCTGATTGGTATCTATGATTTGTTCAGCTGACCTTATTTCAGGATTTTCCCGCCGAGACCTATGCTGAACAGTGTTTATACTTTGCTCAGCAGACCGAACCTTTTGATTTTGTCGCCTTGTAATATGTTGAACTGTATTGGTACTTTGTTCAGACAGTCGGACTTCTGGATCTAATCTGCGATTAGCATGGCTTTGAGTATTATGTGATTGCTCACTAGCTCTATATAATGAGTTAGCCCGAAGAATCTGCATACGTCTTCTATTTTCAAGTCGACTTTGTACAACAAATCTTTTATTTAATCTAGGCATAATTTGTTAAAATTCAATCTTACTAAAGAAAATAAATAATTTGATCTTAATCTATTAAAACAAGTGTGTAAATACTTTCTGATGTTTCTTCCGAATGACTCCTGTGTTCTCTTTTGAGGGTAACTTGCTGGTCTTCTTTCAGTCTTCTTTTCAAGTGGATGTTGATATAGATTCGTTCTATATTTTATTATATTGATATGATTGATGATGCTAACACTACTATGGTAAATTTTCACTTAATTAATTAAAACTTCAGCTAAAAATGTAGACTTCACTACTTAAGTTATTTAGTGTAACTGAAAGTATAAACATCTGGCATAATAATATATATATTATACATATACTCGTATAGTACATACAAATATATATATCTTAGAAGTTAGTAATTTGCTTTAATAGCCTTGAAAGTATTTACACGGAAAACTCCTACGTAAATTGCATTTTTTTAATGCTTTCTGAAACAAAGGAGTTCATCTTCCGCAAATGTTCGCTAGTGAAGGCTAAACTATGTAGGTAGAAAATTTGTGAAAACAATTTTTAAGTATACCATATATCAAGGTTCAAAGTTTGAGTTGTTATGAATAGACACAGGTAGGTAAGCCATTTTTGTTTTAAAAATTATTCAATAACATTTGAGTAAGGATTTGCAGCCAAATACATTGAAAACAATTTTAAAGAATAAATACTAATTCCCATTAAATATATGTGCTAAATATTGTAAATTATTACGTCTATGTACACATCTGTGTCTTAATACCTAAACCTTCCATAAGCTATCTATGGTGCTTTGTAAATCGCGATTTTTTCGCAAAAACCAAATTAAAACAATTAATAATAATTACAATTTAATTTTACTGAGGTTGAAGTTTACCTCAGTTTAACATTTAAGCGTCGCATTTGGTCCATCTGAAAAGCAGGTTTTCTAATTGCATGCCTTTGATACTAGACTACTATTAATTTACGTTAGTATTTCTTACTGATTTTCAAATATAGTTGGATTTTACATGCGCCTAAAAAATTTAATGTATAATATATTCTGATAATATTTTAAAGACATCTTAGGAAGTACGCAATATATTCGACGTAAAGTAAAAAGTAAAGGCAGAAATCGTGTTATTACATATGTCTATGGTGGCCAACACGTTGACTTAAGTATGAACATATTTCCATGCAAATTTATTAAGGTAATTCAAAATTTGACCAATATATTCGGCACAAAGTCCACTAGAATTGTGAAAATCGAATAAGAGGTATGTGGGGCAAGAAGAAATATTGGCTTGATTTTGCCCATTTTTGGCACAGACGAACACTGTTGGAAGGAACACATCTCCTATGAATACGTTTAGAATATCTGAGATATTTACCGATATTTTTCAATAAAAATGGTCTGATCTCGGTGATTTTTATTCGGTCAATGCTACACCAGAAATACAGTATTTGTGCAAAGTTTTGGTCCATTATCTTCACTGGTGTTGAACTCATATACTTTAACGTGAACGAATCAGACAGACTTCAAAATTGTGGTATATGGGAAGTAGGCGTGGATGTGAATATATTTTGCCCAATTTCGAACCATAGATGCTACGGAAACGGTTCGAACCGAATTTCGCTGAATTTGGTCGAGTAGTTTCTGAGATATGGTTTTAGACCCATAAGCGGCGGAGACACGCCCATTTTTAATTTGAATGTAATCTCTCTGTGTCATCTTTCCCATGAAATCTAAGTTTTCTTGTGTTTTTCCTTAATAAATTAAAGCATTTTTAGTAGATTTAAACATAAATGGCAGGTAGGCGTGGTTATAATTCGATTTCCTCCGTTTTAAGATAGTACCTTCAAAAAATTACTTCTGAAAGTTTCGTTAATATAGATTAAGTAGTTTACGAGATATTTGCAAAAAACTTATTAGGGGGCGGGACCATGCTCACTTTTCCAAAAAAAATAAATCAAAATATGACCCTTCCTAGTGCGATCCTTTGTACCAAATTTTACTTTCATATCTTTATTTATGGCTTAGTTATAGCTCTTTATAAGTTTTCGGTTATCGCCATTTTGTGGACGTGGCAGTGCTCCGATTTCGCCCATTTTCAAACTTAACCTTTATATGGTGCCACCAAATACATGTGTACCAAGATTTCATCAAGATATCTCAATTTTTACTCAAGTTACAGCTTGCACGGACGGATAGACGGACATCCGGATTTCAACTCTACTGTCACCCTGATCACTTTGGTATATGTAACCATATATCGACGATATATACCGTTATTAGCAACTTTATTGCGAGAGTATAAAAATGATCCCTCTGAATTACATGAAAATATCTGAGAGATTTACCGATATTTTCGGTGAAGAATTAGGTTAAGTTAGGTTAGGAGCAGAGTTCTTCGTGTTCGATATCAAGGATCTTAAAAAGTTATAGTCCGATCACGACAATTTTTCCACTAGGGATACCTCAGCTCAAATACCGTATTTGTGTAAAGTTTTATTCTGCTATCATCATTGGTTCCTAATGCATATATTATAGAGAGAAGGCACCAGATGGAATTCAAAATAGCGTTTTATTGGAAGAAGGCGTGGTTGCGAACCGATTTCACCTATATTTCGTACATGTCATCAGGGTGTTAAGAAAATACTATATTCCGAATTTCATTGAAATCGGTCTAGTAGTTCCTGAGATATGGTTTTTGGTCCATAAGTGGGCGAGGCCACGCCCATTTTCAATTTTTAAAAAAAGCCTGGGTGCAGCTTTCTTCTGTAGTTCTGACGTTTTTTGTTAATCCGTTAACGCACATTTAGTGATTTTCAACATAACCTTTGTATGGGAGGTGGGCGTGGTTATTATCCGATTTCTTTCATTTTTGAACTGTATATGGAGATGCCTGAAGAAAACGACTCTGTAGAGTTTGGTTGACATAGCTATAGTAGTTTCCGAGATATGTACAAAAAACTTAGTAGGACGCGGGGCCACGCCTACTTTTCCAAAAAAAATACGTCCACACATGCCCCTCCCTAATGCGATCCTTTGTGCCAAATTTCACTTTAATATCTTTATTTATGGCTTAGTTATGACACTTTATAGGTTTTCGGTTTTCGCCATTTTGAGGGCGTGGCAGTTGGCCGATTTTGCCCTTCTTCGAACTTAGCCTTCCTATGAAGCCAATAAATACGTGTACCAAGTTTCATCATGATATCTCAATTTTTACTCAAGTTACAGCTTGCACGGACTGACGGACAGACGGACGGACAAACAGACATCAGGATTTCAACTCTACTCGTCACCCTGATCACTTTGGTATATATAACCCTATATCTGACTCTTTTAGTTTTAGGAACCAACTTACGGGTCCATTTCTTGAGATGAATTGTTCTCCGAAGTTTTCCCTCAAAATGGCCATAGAATCGCGAGCTGTGTGGCATGTAGCGCCATCTTGTTGAAACCACATGTCAACCAAGTTCAGTTCTTCCATTTTTGGCAACAAAAAGTTTGTTAGCATCGAACGATAGCGATCGCCATTCACCGTAACGTTGCGTCCAACAGCATCTTTGAAAAACATGGTCCAATGATTCCACCAGTGTACAAACCACACCAAACAGTGCATTTTTCGGGATGCATGGGCAGTTGGTCACCAAGATCAGCGATTTAACGCCTTTAGACTATTTTTTGTGGGGCTACGTCAAGTCTAAAGTCACAGAAATAAGCCAGCAACTATTCCAGCTTTGGAAGACAACATTTCCGAAGAAATTCGGGCTATTCCGGCCGAAATGCTCGAAAAAGTTGCCCAAAATTGGACTTTCCGAATGGACCACCTAATACGCAGCCGCGGTCAACATTTAAATGAAATTATCTTCAAAAAGTAAATGTCATGAACCAATCTAACGTTTCAAATAAAGAACCGATGAGATTTTGCAAATTTTATGCGTTTTTTTTTTAAAAAAAAGTTATCAAGCTCTTAAAAAATCACCCGATACTTAACTATTAATATTATTGAGTACTCTATTGAATTAAAGATTGTAAATAAATAACAAAACCAGAATCGGAATGATTACATTGTGCAACATCTGAAGAGACATTAATTGCCTCTAAAATAGTATCATTAAATACTAATATCACTCGTTGTGATATCAATTGAAGAAGGCTTGGTTAAGGGTGAAGAAGTTAAAGTTTATATACGATAGATTTATATTAACGGAAGCCTTGCTTCAGTCAATATATGTATATAACATCAGTACGTATAGGCTTATGTTCCTGAAAACCCCAATAAGACATGGTTCACAAATTCAGGCAAAATTGTTAAAGTAATTTTATCTGATTCTTTTACTTTACAAAGTAAAAATCAACAAGAAGGGAAAGGCTAAGTTTGGATGCAAACGAACATTTTATACTTTTGCAACTTGCAAGAATCAAAGCCAGGGAAATACTTCAAGGTGTAAAACCAATCACATAGAGTAAAGTCAGCCGGATGTTCGAAAATCTGGATTCAACCCATATGGGAAGTAGGCGTGCTTGCTGTCCGATTTCGTCCATTTTCATACTGTGACATAAGAATGGTACCACGGTGCCACGTCAATCGTACAATTATGACACCAACTTCCATAAAGCTCTCTCATAAAATCTAGGTGGTAAAATTTAATGTCTGGCGTATTTTGTTATTGATTTATCACGGTTTTAGTAGTTTTTAACAGTACCGTTATATGTGGAGTGAGCGGGGTTATCCTCCGATTTTATCCATTTTCACACTGTCGGTAGAAGTTCTTATATGATTTGTAGTCAGCAAATTTGGTTTAAGTGGTTTAGGAGAAATGTAATTTAAACTTATTAGAGGCAGAGCCACGCCCTCTTTTTCAAAAAGTTTCATCCACAGGTGCCCCCTGCGATCCCCTGTGCCAAATTACAGTTCTATAGCTTAATTTAGTCCTTAGTTATGGAACTTTATAGGTTTTCGGTTAATGACGATTTGTGGGCGTGGCAGTCCTAATACGCCTATCTACGAACTCTAATTTTTTTTTATCAAGGAAGTTTTACTAAAGTTACAGCTTGCACGGACGGACGGACAGACAGACAGTCAATCGGATTTCAACTTTTCTCGTCACCCTGATCATTATATGTATATATAACCCTATATCTATATCGATTAGTTGTAGTTATGTGATACGTACAACCGTTAGGTGAACAAAACTATAATACTCTGTAGTAACTGGTTGCAAGTGTATAAAAATTAAACTATCAGAATAAAACTTCGCACAAATAGCGATCTGAAATTATTTCACCTTGTGCCCAAAATTTGCCGAATTAAGACTGAAAATTTCCCAAGACCCTGACAACAAATATTTGGACCCCAATATATATGACTGATTTTTTACCCGACATATCGGACAACCTGTTATGTCAGCGTGCCCTTCTGCCAAAATTGGGTAAAAACAGATCAATACTTTTCTTAGCCCCTAAAATAAATATTTTCGAACTTTCGGCTGACTTTATACAGTATCTATTGGCCAATATGTAAGAAATCTTAATGAAGTTCAAAGACCATCTATTTCTGATAATGATATGCCACAACAACAAAACTGAATTAAATCGGGTAAAAGTACTTCCTAGCCCCCACATACCTTACATAATAAAATTACTTATAAGAAAATTGATATGATTGAAATGATTTCCTATAAGAAAGTTGATAATAATTATAAGCCTAAAAAACTGATTTTTATTTTTGATTAAATTTCTTTAAAATTTATCTAAGAATATGTCCCACAGCTACAAAAGGGAATTAGTGGCAGAACATCTAACAGGTATGTAGTATATAGTATGAGTGAGTTAAGGAACGTATTTCTTATAATAGTAACAAACATCAAAACAGCCTTTTGTTTCAATAAACGAACAACATTAAAGAAAAATCCAACAACCTTATCTTGGAACAATAGAAGTGCAACAGTACAACAAACTAAAACAACCCAAATAGTTATTTACTGGTAAACAACCAGCATCTCAATAGTATAAGTAGCACTAAGATTTATGTTAACAAACCTAAACAAACAATATATGGTATTATATAGAATCTAAACAAATTATCTATTAGTAATAAGTATCATACTAGTTAGTATAAATAGAAGTAAGAACAATGTAATAAGTTAGTCTCTCTATGTCTGTACTCTTAAACACATTTCGGTGCAGCTCAAAATATATTCTTTTGACTCATTTTTACTTGTGGTAAAAATTAACTAGCGCTTGGGCAGACTTTGACGCGCGATTTCTCGGTTTTCCATTTCTTCGATTTTTTTAATTGGCGGGCAGGATAAAACCAAATTAAACGTTGTATTGATTTGGGACAAAATTTATTATCTTTTTCGTTAAATTATCATCTATTCAAACCAAAAAAAACTAAGAAAAGTCAAGTTTAAACACATTTTTAAACAGCATAAAATAAAAATTGTTGATGAAAAACCACTTTTTTCGATTTTTAAAAATTGTAGAATTTCACACTATTTTTAGAATTTTCTTAGTTTAAATAGAAGATAATTTATTAAGAAATATGAATCTCTTTGAATTTTTTGTTTCAGATAGTAATTGCGACCTGCATTCTGCCTGCAGTCCGACAAATTCAAATGCAAGATGCATCGGACAATTGCTTTCCAAAGACGGAAATGAAAGATTTAATAAATAACTATAAACCCTACAACACAATGGTATTTTCCTTAAATATTGTTTACGAAATGAAATTAAATTTAAAGAAGTAAGGACATTTCATACTCTTGCAATTTGCAAGACTAAAACCAGGCAAGTAGCTTCAAGTACATGAGGCGTTTTAGTTATATGGAGTCCAAGGCGAGTTTTCACCCGATTTTGTTCATTCTCTGCACACATATGCACCGTTACAAGAAAAACGCTCTTTCTAAATTTCATTAAGATAACTGACATATTGGCTGATATATGCAGTATAAAGGCAACCGGAAGTTCGGAAATCTTTATGTAAAGTATATGGGGGCTAAGGGAAGTATTGCCGCAATTCAATCCATTTTTGACACACCTACATACCCCTACCAGGAAATGATAACCTTTGTATTTCAGTAATATATCTCACACCTTGACCAATATTTAGGTTAAAAACTTAACTGGCACATCTCAAAAGTACTATTCGCGTAAAATTTTATCCTGATAAATTAATTAATGCTTAACTTGAGTGCAGAAAGTGAAAGTTTCAAAGGGAATTTAAAATTATGTTATACGGGGAGTAGTAGTTGCTGTGGCCCGATTTCGCCCATTTTCACATAGTAAAATAAAACTATCAATCGAACGTCCCATAACGAATTTGGTTAAATCGGTCTGGCGGATCCCGATATATGTATGTGATTTTACCAAAAAGTGGTCGGTGACACGCCATTCGTCCAGTTCTTACGCCCGCTCCTATTAAGCCCTCTCATACCATCACGAGTATAAAAATCTAGGCTTTTGGCGTATTTAGTTATTCATTTATAGCGCTTTCGGTTGTGTTTAACAGCACCGCTATATTTGGATTTCATCCATTTTCACACTGTCAGACAGTGGACGGTTTCATAGACCAAAAATAAAAAAATAAAAGTTTGAAATTTGCCAATGTTTGTATCAAAGCTATTTACGCGCTACGAATAGCGAAAGAAGGGAGACAATAGATACACGCGGACTGTGCAGTACAAATAGCTTAAAAATTATCTCTCATAACAAATTAAATTGCAATATAAAATCGTGTTTAATCGCTGTAAATCAAAATGAGTATTGAGAAAAAGGTATATGTTAAAAAACAAAGTGGTTTTACGTAATATTGTAATATATTGTTTTAAAAGTGACCTGTTGAGGGATACATTTTTCTTTATACATCGATTTAAGTTATACAAAAAGTTGTGACCCTTGTCTCGTCCTCAAATGAGTCATATTTGTTTATAGTAGTAAATGTTTCCTAACCGTGCGATTCTGTACTGTGACACAGTCACAAGTCTCTAAATATGAGATTTTAAGTTAGAGACAATTTTTGCGACTAGAGACGATTTCGCTATTCTGTAAGTGACAGTCACAAAATCTATTACATTTCATTATTTAGAGATGTTTTTACATGTGAATGAAGATAAATAGTCGATAACAAATATAAAATTTTATATAAAATAGTCAAAAAACATAACTACCAATAAAAATAAAAATATATGTTGACTTTGTTTCATAATATTTACGAAATTTATGTAGAATTGATTTGTTTTTAATCTTGTCGTGTTTGAGTTGCTTACAAAATATTAAAATCGACAATCGATTAATATCTGTGATGATTTCTATTCAGAATATTCAAAATGGCAAAAAATAGTTCTTTTTAGTTTTGTGACCTGCTAGCTACAGTCTCAAATTTGAGTCAATATTTTGAGACTAACGCTAGAGACTGTTTAGTGAATAGTAACTAGTCACAAATTGAGAATATACCTCAAAATGTCTCAAATAGTGACTAGAGACTGCTTACAGAATTCCGCTATAAGTATATCAGGTATATGCTGCAATTGGTTTTCGCATCAAATTGTCATCGAAAACATGACACCATGTGCTGAATTTCATTATTCCGTTTTGCTAGAAATCGAAATCGCCATTTTTCAGTTTTGAAATCGGTTGGTTGCGTCCACACGAAAAATATATTTGATAGTGAAAAATTTGGAAAAGTGTTTGTATACTGATTATATTTTATTAAAATGTATAAAAAAAAATCGCTTACTATTAGGGGCAAGCATAAAACACAAGCAAAAGATGAAGTATTTATAAATTTCATGGAACAGCACCTTAATATAAATTTTGTTAAAGGCGATCGCGCGGTTATTGAGGCTCTTTGGACAGATCTGGCGAAGAAGCTTTTTTCTTCGAGCACGTTTGGTCGGACTGGAAGGGTTGTGTACAAAAAAAAATTGCACACAATAAACACGAGAATCGGTGAATGTTAGTTTAACTACTAACTTGCCGGTATATTTACTAGTCTGAAGAGATTCCCAAAACGATTTCATTCGGTAAAAATGAAAACTCTAATTGTGCCGAGTACGTCAAAAATACGTCAATATTCCGAAAACGTCCTTGGCATGACTCGATTCAAAAGCACAAGGCAATGTATCGTAAATAAAAAGTTTCAGAGAAACTACAACAATTTTAAATGAAGCCGATGACACCTTTGGAAAGTCAAGAAATAATTTATGTACTCTTCGAGTGTTCGAGCGCATCATACAACTTTCGAAGGAATAGCAAAAATAAAAATTCAAATAAAAATAGAAATGGTTCGAATTAAAAAAGAGAAGTTGGAGGCTAAGAAGAAACATAAAAACTAGTATAGATTACTAAATGAAGACTGATGATGCTAATTTGTGATATTGCGAAACATTTTAGTCATTAATTCCAGTATTTTTATACTCTCGCAACAAAGTTTCTGAGGAGAGTATTATAGTTTTGTTCACATAAAAGTTGTTTGGAAGGCCTAAAACTAAAAAAATCAGATATGGGGTTATATATACCAAAGTGATCAGGGTGACGAGTAGAGTTGAAATCCGGATGTCTGTCTGTCCGTCCGTCCGTGCAAGCTGTAACTTGAGTAAAAATTGAGATATCATGATGAAACTTGGGACACGTATTTCTTGGCTCCATAAGAAGGTTAAGTTCGAAGATGGGCAAAATCGGCCAACTGCCACGCCCACAAAACGGCGAAAACGGAAAACCTATAAAGTGTCATAACTAAGCCATAAATAAAGATATTAAAGTGAAATTTGGCACAAAATCGCATTAGGGAAGGGTAAATTTTACCGTAATACTTTTGGAAAAGTGGGCGCGGCCGCGCCCCCTACTAAGTTTTTTGTTCATATCTCGGAAACTACTATAGCTATGTCAACCAAACTCTATAGAGATTGTTTCCTTCAGGCATTTCCATATACAGTTCAAAATTTTAAGAAATCTGACAATAACCACGCCCACTTCCCATACAAAGGTTATGATGAAAATCACTAAAAGTGCGTTAACCGACTAACAAAAAACGTCAGAAACACTAAATTTTACGGAAGAAATGGCAGAAGGAAGCTGCTCCCAGGCTTTTTTTAAAAATTGAAAATGGGCGCGGCGTCGCCCACTTATAGACCAAAAACCATATCTCAGGAACTACTCCACCGATTTCAATGAAATTCGGTACATAATATTTACTTAAAACGCTGATGACATGTACGAAATATGGGTGAAATCGGTTCGCAACCACGCCTTCTTCCAATATAAAGCTATTTTGAATTCCATCTGATGCCTTCTCTGTATAATACGAGTATAAACATTAGGAACCAATGATGATAGCGGAATAAAACTTTACAAAAATACGGTATTTGAAAAATATTTAAATGACGTATTATGAAATCTCGATTATCACTTTACCATGCGAGAGTATAAAATGTTCGGTGACACCCGAACTTAGCCCTTCCATACTTGTTTTAAATTGAAAATGGGAGGGCGCCGCCCACTTATGGACCAAAAACCATATCTCAGGAACTACTAGACCGACTTCAATGAAATTCAGTATATAATATTTTCTTAACACCCAGATGACATGTACAAAATATGGGTGAACTCGGTTCGCAACCACGCCTTTTTCCAATATAACGCTATTTTGAATTCCATCTGATGCCTTCTCTGTATAATATATACATTAGGAACCAATGATGATAGCGGAATAAAACTTTACACAAATACGGTACTTGAAAAATATGTAAATGACGGATAATGAAATCTCGATTATCACTTTATCATGCGAGAGTATAAAATGTTCGGTGACACCCGAACTTAGCCCTTCCTTACTTGTTATACTCTCGCAACAAAGTTGCTAAGGAGAGTATTATAGTTTTGTTCACATAACGGTTATGGACATTAGGAAATGAAAATACAATTCAATACTCAAAGTATACGAATTGATCTAATCTAATTAATTTTACTGCAAAATAAAAAAATATGAAAATTATTATCACTTTATCATGCGAGAGTATAAAACGTTCGGTGACACCCGAACTTAGCCCTTCCTTACTTGTTTTTTTTTGTACTTTTATAAACATACACACTTTACTTCTATACACATGTGCAACGAAATTTTTAATAAAATGAAGTGATTTAGTTATTAAAGCATAGTTAGTTTACCTTTGTAGTTTTGTTGTTATATTTAATAATAAAAACGTTGAATTATTCTCATTAAATTATTTGCAATATATATAAGATTTGGTTCTTTATATTTGCGGCATCATTATGAAAACGGCTGATATTTTTATCAGCCTCATCTTGAATATTTTCTTCATCAATTTCGTCAGTGCAGAATCCAAATTATGAAGGCGGCATATGTATGTTGTGAAAAGCACAGCATACATTAATAATGGTACAAAATTTCTGAGGAGTATAAGGCAAAACAGTTGCAAAAACTTGAAACTTCTTTTAAGTACCCCAATCACTCTTTCAATGATGTTACGAGCTTTTTAATGCACTAAATTGAATTTATGCTCTGATGTCCAAACATCTGGATTGCGATATGGTTTGAGTATGTACGGTTCTAAAGCAGTCTTTCCCAAAGTGGGCGATAGCGCCCCCTTGTGGGCGCTGCAGGTGTCAAGGGGCGGTAAGAGGCCCAGAAAGAAAATGGAGGCGTTGTGTAGAGGCCTGGGGGGTGATTTGTAATTTTATTTAGCTAGGAAGCCTCTTAGACAACGACTGCATGAGCTCTCGACTCTCAACAACAACTTGTGAGCATCAACTAATATGAATTAAAAGATTAATCAAACTCGATTCTATATTTCTCTCCGTGTAGTTCATATATCTGTCCTATTTTATTGAATATAGAAAAAATGAAAATCATGTCAATCGGACGCTCCGTTTCATAATGAAAGTAGACACAAACAAATGAAAAGGCAACAGACACACTTTCGCATTTTAATAGTTATTAGTACTCGTAGATACTTGTATCTATCATGTTTAAACAAGTTTTTGTTAAATAACGCAAATTGTGCATTCCTGTATCAATCGGCGGGTCCATTGAATACTTGTTCAGACTTGTTGTGTACGATTGAGCGTCGAATGGGATGAACGAGTTTATGCATGTTTGTTTTATTCCTGTCGGTGCGTGCTGCTAAAGCATTCCTATCAGAGAAGTGCAACGAGTAATAAATTTTTGTTTATACTTAAGTACTGATCCGTTACTCTGTCTGATTCTGTCGGTTCAGTTCATGTACCCGAAGCGAACTGTTTGTCTTCAAATCAGCGATAAAGAACAACTTTGTATCACTAGCGATCAGCTTATACCTGATTTATTTATTGACGTTCGTATCAGCAGAAAATACCCAAAGTGATACAAACTCATGCTTCAATGATTGAAATGATCGACAGAGTTTGGTTTGTATATCATCCCCTAAACACTGATTTACTAGTGCACTTTTGTTCTATTTTAAATATATATGTTTGTATATACATGTATGTATGTATATATGTACATATGTTATATGTATAACGGAAATTCCATCGAGCACATACATACAACAAATGTATGTATGTACGTATTCGATGCAATTTCAATTGTTTACGCTTCGAAAATTTGCAACATGCCCACATTTTCAAAGCTGATACATTTTTTGCCATACATGATTCTAATCAGTCCAGCAGAAAAATGTTGTTGTTTGCTGTACTTATTGATTTACCCATAGATTTACTCGAGGATTTACTTATAGTTTACCCAAAGATTCATTTCAATTCAAACAATCGTCGCAATGCTATGAACTGACATGATACGATTGCAACCGAAGCCAGCCATACGTTTACACGATCGTGATTGCCGAAGAACGGATTGTTCGTGTTGCATCAGATCAGTTGACGCTGGCGGCTACACGAATTGATTAACAATGTGTTCTATGCTGAACTGAACTGATTTGATTGTGTTTTTGGCACGACTGTTTGTTCTGATTTTATCATACTCGTTGCAGATCTCTGATTCCTATATAAACAATGTAATATTTATTTTATTTTCATTTGTGGTTTTTCACAGTGTCGGAAGTAAAAAAGAAGAGAATACTGAGCGGAGTACATTTTCGAATGAAGCAGGGAAGCCTTCAAGACTGCAAGATCATTTGAATAAAATGCATCCAGATAAGAAAGACAAGAATGTAGCATATTTTCAAGACCTAGAGAAGAAATAATAATTGTGTAATAATTGTAAATAAGTGTAGCAAAACTATTTTCGGCGGCTGCTAACCAAGATGACGATGGACTTTGAGCTTCGTACAATATCTCTTTGTTAAGTGCTCAAAAAGGCAAACGACATAACATCGGAGAAGAGTTAATATTGCCAGCAATAAATGAAATAATAACTACCGTGCTTCATAAACCGGCCGCAGATATTATCCGAAAAATTCCTTTGAGTAATAATTCTGTGCAAAAACGAATTGATGAAATGGCTGAAAACTTTGAAGAATCATTGTGGGATCACCTGAGGACAAGTCAATTCTCAATTCAGCTCGATGAGTCCACTTTACTAACTAATGAAGCATTGTTGTTTGTTTATTAAAGATGAGGTTTATTAAAGATGAGAAAATATGTAAAGAACTATTATTTGCTAGAAATTTAGAGACCGATACAAAAGGCGAAACCATATTCAATATATTGGAAAAGTTTTGCGATGAGAAAGAGATTCCTTTGAAAAATATTATTTCAGTTGCTACGGATGGCGCACCGGCTATGACAGAGTGCCATAAAGGCTTCATAGCGTAATTAAAAAATAAAATTCCAGATGTCCTTGGTGTACATTGCGTTATTCATAGACAACATTTAGTTGCTAGAAACTTAAGTGAAAAACTATTTCAATCACTGCAATATGTCATCAAAGCAGTCAATAAAATCCGTAACAGCTCTTTGAATGATAAATTATTTCATCAGCTTTTTGTTACTAATGACGAGGGTTTCAACCGTTTGTTGTTTCATACTGAAGTTCGTTGGCTATCAAGAGGCAATTGTCTGACTCTGTTATAGAGTTCTTGGAAACTAAAGATACAAAGAATGATATAGCTTACATGACAAACCTGTATAAATTGTTCAACGACATGAATCTCCAACTGCAAGGCGATAAACTAAATTTAATTAAAACAAAAAACGTCGTTGCTTCTTTCGCAGCCAAACTGCTTCTACACAAAAAGAATCTGGGCAGACGTGAGTTTCACAATTTTCCAAATTTATCAGTATCATGCAGTAACGACGGATTGTTTGCCTACTGCCAACATTTGGAAAACCTCCACATTGACTTCAATTGTGGTCAATCGTTCAACGATTCTTGATACCATTTCCATCGTCATATTTGTGTGAACTTTGATTTAGTGCTGTAATAACACTGCTTACTAAAAAGAGAAATCATTTCCTTGTTACCGAACGAGGCGACTTGCGACTGTTCTTGAATAAATTGGAACCTGATATTAATAAACTTATTAAACAGCATCAGATTCATCCTTCACATTAGTTTTTATATAAGGATCGATTATTTTAGTTTTATTTATAATAAAAGAGTCTCTGTTTTAACACTATAAAGTTGCGTTTCAATAATCATTCTTATTGGCAGGTGGAGGCCGTAAGAGTTAACTTGAGACCTAAGCGCCGTTGTATGTTACTGCGCTCAGGTTTCAAGTTGCTGGTTATAGTAAAAGTTTCGTTTAGAATTCTCCGTTAATATACATATATAGGTCACAATAATTAATTAATTTAATTTTAAGTTATAGAGGTTTTTAAATAGGTGACAAAATGGGGGCGCTAAAAAAATATTTATTCTCAAAGTGGGCAGTAGACAAAATAAGTTTGGGAACCACTGTTCTAAAGCATAGCCAGAATCTCCCAGTACCCCAAAAGTTGTGGTCACCATCTTCATAACTACATGATAAAGATCGCTTTATTGGATAAATTAAAAATAAAAGAAACATGACTTGACCCCGGGTGTCACGCATATAGAGCATTTATAACCATTTTATAGTCGCATACACGTAAACGTCCCAATATTAGTTGCATATACAGCTGTGTTCATTGAAATAGCAGTGCAGATGACCTGTGTGTTTTGGATGGACAAATTCTATTATAAAGACCAATATGAGATAAAAACTGTTTTAGAAGTGATAAATTATTTATTTTTACATGACTTAGAAATTCGTTTGTGCTAATTTAATCTATATATTTTAAGTATGAATCAATAATAAAATAAAAGCCCTAATTTGTGCTGTTCAGTGACATAGCAGTGTTAACAAAAAATATTGAAAAAAATCAACACAACTCGTTAATTCACTTAATTATACTAAATAACATTTTGTATTGTCTTAATACTTTGTTGTGTATCCTTTATTAGCTATTACAGCCTCGCACCTATGTGGCATGGAGCCGACCAAGTCCTGGCAACGCTTAAGAGGAATATGGGCCCATGCCTCTTGAACAACCTGCCAAAGCTGCGGCTTAGAAGACGGGGATTGCTTTGAAACAAAGCGTTTGATGACTCCCCATAAGTTTTCTATGGGGTTGACATCCGGGGATTGAGATGACCATGGTATAAAATCGATTTCTTCTTGACTGAACCAATTTTTAGCCAATTTGCTGGTGTGTTTTGGATCGTTATCCTGCAGGAATGTCCATTTTTAAGGAATATTCCAAATGGCATATGGCAGCATAACGTTCCATAATAGCTCCACGTACACATTTTGATCCATGATCGCATTGATCATATGTATTGGGCCCACACCGCTATAGGAAAAACAGACCCATTCAAAATTTTAAAGCCACCGTGCATTACTCTCTTGACCGTGTAATTTGGAATATACTATGTGTTTGGTGGTTGACGGACATACTGTCTAGAGCTTGCTCAACAAAACAAGACCAGTTTGGACGCATCTGTCCAAAGGATATTGCGCCATTTTGATATTGGCCAGTTTCAATGGCTTTTGACGAACTCCAACCGGGATTTGATATGTCTTTGACTAAGTAAAGGCACCTTTCGTGGGCTTCACGTATTAAAATTTTCATTCATCAGTCGTCGTCGAATGGTTACGTCGCTGATTCCCAACTTAAGCTCCGCTTCTATTTCCCTAGACGATGCAGAAGGATTGTTTTTGCTGAAACGCACTATGCGTCGGTCCCTTAAGTTTATAGTTTTCCGTAGGGCACCACGTTTTTCGGGCTTAAATTCATAATTTATGACATTGTATACCATCTTGGCAGAACATTATAAACGATTTTGTATTTCTTTATATGTTTTCCCCTCCTTTCTAAGCTCAACAATCAAAAGCCTATCTTCCTTGGAGAAGTGAGGTCCTCTACCCACTAAAATCTAATTTTTTTTACCGTTATAGTGTATTGTCATTTTAAATTAAATAGTAAACTTAATCGAACTTATTATTCACAAATTTAAAATTTTATCGGCACTTTTTGTTGAGAAAAGTTAAAAACTGCTATTTCAGTGAACAGCCAAAAAGCTGTGGATATTCGCAAAAATATCAAAAAAGAGCACCAAACCCATCAAATTTAACTGGGATTTTACTTTTTTCTATTCTGTGTATTCCATTTTACAAAAACAATGTGCAAGCGATCAACTAAAAAAAAGGAATATGCAAAAAAACCGTTATATATTTTCGCTTCTCTTGCACTGCTATTTCAATGAACACAGCTGTATATATATATATATGCATGCACTGCAATCATTGAATTGATGCTAAGTGAGCCTTTTCTATTTAAATATACATTTTCATTATTACGATATCATACCTATTTGATGTGCATTTCGTTGACGCAACCAATTACCTCAGGAATCCCAAGTTTGTTATAAAAATAATTTTTAGACTGGCTATACATATTCATTTCGAGACTTCGTACGACATTGTGTCCGTTCCAAAGCTCCCAACGTCTGTTTCAAAACGCAGTCGTTTTGTCAAGCGCGATATGGTAATCTTTTCCAATGGATCTCTGAAGTCCCCCTCCCGAAAGAAATCTTAACGTGACTGCTAATTTTAGCTTAACGGCTATGATCGTTGGCTTTATTAATGGCCTTATATCGCTTATAATATTCTGAAATGCCTCTTTTTTATCCATAAGGGGTCAGTAAGATAATATTAAAAAAAAAAATTTTGCATTTTCTGTTCTCTTATATCCTTAATTATTTAATGTAGAAACCCACTTTACCATTGGAAGGTTTCGAAAAAGACCCAAA
>NW_024395977.1:2262991-2279018 GCF_016617805.1 Bactrocera tryoni
CACCCTGGCGTTAAAGTCGCCAAGCACGATTTTGACATCGTGGCGGGGGCAGCTCTCATAAGTGCGCTCCAAGCGCTCATAGAAGGCATTTTTGGTCACATCGTCCTTCTCTTCCGTTAGGGCGTGGAAAACATCAACCAGCTGGGCAGCGGCACCTTCCCAATTAAGGGACGGGACATTCCAGGTGCACGCCCTCAATTCATAGTCCTTATTCCGTTTGCGATGGTCGTCATCAAAAGGGGGGTCTCTCATCCGAGGCTGATTGTTAATACCCAGAGGATACTTGGTCAAAGACCGGAAGCCGTAAGCTGCTTGAGTCATATGTAAAAGAATCGTTTCTGGCCACTCCCTATTGAATGGCGATCAGAGAACTTTCCTCACTTGCGTGAACTTCTACACATGACTCCATCTTCCTAGAAAATTACAGTATTGAAATTGATTATGAAGGCGTTACTAATACTGGGGAGGATTTAAGTGATTCTGACGATGAGGTAGCTGTGGAAGACACGGATCTAATTAATAATTATCATGAAGCATTCAAACAAATTTCTTGCTTGAAAACGTTCGCTAAAAGTGATGTTGTTGCATATCAACAACTAACAACAGAGATTCGTCTTGTGGAAAAAAAGAAAAAATGGGAGCAAACCAACCTAATGCAATCAACAATCCGTCAATTTTGTCAACAACTAAACTAATGAGAAAGAAAGGGCTAAGCTCAAACATTTTATGTTAATGCAACATTCAAGGATTACAGCCAAGAAAGTACATTCAGGCACATAAAGCTTGTTAGTAATATGGGACCTTTTCACTCTTTGCCGTAAAAATTGAGACCTATGTATATGCAACGTTATAAGAAACACGCGTTCTCTCAATTTTACTCAAATATTTGGCTGATGTATGCGATATAAAGTCACCCGTATGCTCGAAAATCTTTATATTACCTATATGGGGGCTAAGGAAAGTATTGACCAGATTCTACACATTTTTGACCCACCGACATGCTACTACCAGGAAAGGCTTCTCTCTGCATATAAGTTATATATCTCACACATTTACCGATATTTTCGTTTTACACAATTTTAAGTCGTAAGGTGGCACATCTCAAATGCACTATTCATGCAAAAGTTTATCCCGATATATTAATTCATTCCCGATTTGGGTGCTGGAAACGGAAAGTTTCAAATGGAATTTAGAATTTTGTTATATGGGAAGTTTGTGTGGCTGTAGTCCGATTTTGCCCATTTTTTACAAAGTGAATGTCAAAAGAATGCCACGTCCTAAATTCGGTTAAAATCGATAGGACCGTCAAACAGTCAACCGGATTCGAACACATCTCTTCATCCTGATCATTTATTAAATACGCCAAAGAAATAAAACTTGACGCTCGAGATGTTATGAGATGGACTAATAGAAGCCGGGGTAAGAACTGTCCGATTGGCGTGGCACCGCCCACTTTTAGGTGAAATCACACATCCCGGGACCCACCTGACCGATTTCAGGATAAAACTTTGCACAAATAAAACTTTTATGGTATGCCACCTTATGACATAAAGGTGTTCAAATCCATTATGAACTGTTCAAGACCTTGGGTACCGAATTTTGGATCCCAGAATCTATAGTTACTTTTGACAGGAAATATCGATCAATGTGTCAGATATACTACTGTGAGTAATTTTCAAATTCTTAATTTATTCTTAAACATCTATGTCGTTCTGCTCAAAGTAATCCCATTATCGCAAGTTAATTTAGCAAAAGGTCCTTTTTGAGAATTATAAAGTCTAATTTTGCGAAAATGGACGAAATCGGACTACAACCACACCTACATTTCTATATAACACAATTTAAAATACCATTTGGTTCTTTCACGTACGCACGATACGTACAACCGTTAGGAGAACAAAACTATAATACTTTGTAGACTGGTTGCAAGAGTATAAAAAAAGTATTTGATGAAAGTGAGAAAATTAAAATCAAAACTCAAATTAATATGACGAAAAAAACATAAAAACTAATATAATATACATACGCGTATATGCATACACCTAAGTACAAAAATTATGAAAAATAACACACACAAAATCACATGCTTGATAGAATAACACGAATAACAAAGATAAAGGAAAAGAAATGTGGCAGCTGAAATCAAAAACATACAGGCATGTGCTTTAAATCCCGCGATTTCATTTTGATTATTTACAGATTCATTTCGTACTTAAGGGGTCAGTAGAGTAATCTGGCCTGTTTTTTGACATTTTTTTTACATATAAATTTTTATTCTACCATAGAACTTATTTCATATATTATGAGGTGTATCATGGAGTGTATAAACAAATTTTTTCGGAATTTTTTGATGACATCTGTCGGAGAAATGGTGGCTGGGTGACTGGGATGCGATGTTTAACTGGTGGACACGGTTCCTCATGTTTGGATCATCTGAAACACAAAAACCCAATTTATTCTTAAAAAGTACGTGAATGGTTATCGTCCCTACCTTAATTATGAAAAAATGTTGATAAATAAATAGGTAATTACGTTTTTTTTCAATTTTTCCCAATGTTTTTTTTACATAAATTTTGTCACAACATTGTCAACAAATTAAAGAAATATGGAGACGATAGCCAGGCGTTTTGTGAACATTTAATAAAAAATTGATTTGCTTAAATTTTTATTAAAGGTTAAGTAGTTCGATCGGAATCATGTTCGCCAGTTTAGAAAAGAATGTTTTGAGAAAAACGCGTTTAAAGTTTGAGGTGTGCACTACGAGCGCTCAGAACGTTGAGCAGTATTATTATTTTTGGGTCTTTTTCGAAACCTTCCAATGGTAAAGTGGGTTTCTACATTAAATAATTAAGGATATAAGAGAACAGAAAATGCTAAATTTTTTTTTTTTTTAATATTATCTTACTGACCCCTTAAGGATAAAAAAGAGGCATTTCAGAATATTATAAGCGATATAAGGCCATTAATAAAGCCAACGACCATAGCCGTTAAGCTAATATTAGCAGTCACGTTAAGATTTCTTTCGGGAGGGGGACTTCAGAGATCCATGGTTCGAATCCCAACAGAATTTATTTTTAATTGAATATGTCACCAACCAAAAATTGAAACATTGTTCTACAAAAACAACAACAGCATAAGCATGGCAACATTGTGTTTTTGGTAGAAAAGCCGAGCTGTGCCGAAAGAAACGAACAAACGATCGCCGATTGTCACCGCTTCGCTTGCTGCTCGAACATCTTCGCAGACAAGGTTGCGTAGATTCATATTGAGCAAGGTTGCGCAACCTGAATCTATCGCAACCTTTTCCGAACTCGTATAAGAAGTATAACTTCAAAAAGTTTTTGAGTGAAGTATTTTTTGGACTTTCTTTACCTGGAGAAATTATTTTTACATGAGTGTAATCAATTGCTGCGATCACTCGAGGAAATTTAGCTAATTTAAAAAAGTCTCTCTGGGACTTTTTCAGGTCTCTTTCCGTTTTTGGCATATAAATGTGATGGTCTTTTAATTGGGCTATGTGGTGCGAAACTACTGTTATAACTCTTGATACCGTAGTTTTAGATACTCCAAATAAATCTCCTACTGTCCTCAACATACTTCCCGTAGCATGAAACCTCAATGTAAGCAAAAGCATTTGTTCTGGTGATAATGCATGATTCCTAAAAGAAATGTATACATAATTGAGTCGTTTAAGGCAATTTAGATGCACCACTTGGTTTTGTGTTCAATTTGTAGTCGAATACAATCGAGCACATTCCAGGCTATTTTTTTGCTAATTCGAAATCTGTCGCGGAAATCTTTATCGTCATATAGCTTGAAGAATTTTGGCCGGCACCTGATTTCTTTTCTTCGTCGTATTATTATAACATTCCAGAGGTCATGGTATTCTGGGTCACTGTCAAAATCGCAATCCCAATCTGATTCCATATTTTTTCCGCAAAATATAATTTGTTATATCTTATTATTCTTTTTTTCACAAATAACTGAAAATTCAAAACAAAAATCAGCTGTTATTTAAGCACTGCTTAAGTCTCCTCTTTTCAGTACTTAAGCATTACATAAGTATGAACTGTAAAACAATATTTTCCTGTTTTATCTTAAGTACAACATAAGTATGGACTGTGAAACTGGGCATTATTTTGTAAGGGAAAAATAAAAATATAACGATTTTTTTATGAAGAAAAAATAAAGATTGAAAACCAATTTTTAAATTTGATGTTTTATTCATTTCCTCATAACTGTTATGGTCCATGCCTGTAATACTCTCTCTGGGTAGAATTTAATGTTGTATTTAGTTATGGATTTATTGTGCTTTAGTAGCTTTAACAATATCGTGGAGATTATGAGCAGACTTTATCCATTTTTGCAGTGAAGGTATGGGTGATTATGGAATTTGTTCTGAGCGAATTTGGTTACTTTAGCTCGTATGATTTGGCAGATGTGTACATTAAACCTTTTAAAAGGTGGACCACGCCCTTTTCTAATTCATAGTAATGGTACTTTACAAGTTTTCGTTAAATGGCGTTTTGTGGGCGTGACAGTCTTATAACGCCCGTCTACGAACTCGTTCTTTCGTGAACGTGTTTCTATGCTTTAATCCAAGTTGCAAGTTCCGAATATACCCGAATTTAACCCTTCATTACTTGCTTTAAACTGTATTTATTCTAAGCTAAATTTTATATTAGGTGTATGGAGGTTAGAAGAAATAGAGACCTGATTATATCCGTTGTTGGCATAACGAAGTACATATTATAGATTGTCTAATATATGTATTTACATGTCATAGAATCAACTGGATGTGTGAAAGTTATGTTGGGTACATGGGAACTTGGGAAGGCATTTACCTGACTTTAACAATTTTTGGCACAAGAGCAATATAATTATCACCGAAACATTGACTTCGAATTTGTATAGTGTTCAGAAAGATTTGATAGGAGTTATCGAGTTATTCCTCATATGTACATATTTATTATGTTAACTGTCAGGAAGGAATCATGTTCCCGTAAGCGGACGCTCCGTTGGACTTTTTATTACGAAATATCTCCCATGAGCGGACAATTCTCTCTTCAACTTGTCTTGCTTTATCCAGTTTTTAAATCATTGGTCGGCAAACGCATACAACCACAATTTAGAGTTTGTGTGGGTGAACTGCTTTCTTCCCTCTCCCAAATTATTATACAGTTTTCTCTTAACTATTTACAAATTTATAAACAAGCAAAGAAGAAATCGTATTCCCATACTTCATCAACCATTTTGCTTCTCACTGTCGTGGCTACCAACATGCGTCACAAAAGTAATGTGCGTTACACTCTGAACACAAAGAGAGCGACATACTTCAAGCGACATCTGTCAAATATTAAAATACATACATTCTTATGGACACAGTTATGTAGTTGTGCAGCAGTCTCAATAACTGTGTTCATAAGAACGTGTGTATTTTGACAGATGTCGCTTGAAGTCTGTCGCTCTTTGTGCTTTCAGGGCGTTAAGCTGTGATTCCCCGTATTTTGTTCATGGACAAAAAATGCCGCAGCTACTGCGATTAACCGTTACTTTAGAAATAGGGTTTTTCATGTCGTATTATTTTAAAAAACATTTGTTGAAAACGATGTGAGGAGTCAAACATAAAAAACTGTTTCCTAAAATCTGGATGTATACAAAATTCGAATGTAGAACTGTTTGAGCTTGAGGATGATACTCCAATAGCAACACTATTTAATTTAAATGAAATTGCACAATTTAGTGACTTTATATTAGACGATTATTTTAATATTGATAACGTTGCATACATAGCAAATTCTTCTTCTTCTTTACTGGCGTAGACACCGCTTACGCGATTATAGCCGAGTTAACAACAGCGCGCACTTGGATATTCCAAGCGAAGCCAGGTCCTTCTCCACTTGGTCTTCTCAATGGAGTGGAGGTCTTCCTCTTCCTCAATGTCGTCATGGCTAAGATATTTCGTCTTGTCCTTGTTCACTATCAGACCCATTTGCTTTGCTTCCTTGTCCAGTCTGGAGAAAGCAGAACTAACGGAGCGGGTGTTGAGGCCGATGATATCAATATAAGCTCGGAGAGGTCCTTCCCGATCTTGACGGAGCATGGTGAATATCTGGTCGGTTGTTGATTTGCCAGGCCTAAAGCCACACTGATAAGATAAAATCAGTTTGTTGACGGGGGGCTTTAATCTTTCACACAATACGCTCGATAGAACCTTATATGGGATGTTGAGGAGGCTTATCCCGCGGTAGTTGGCGCAGATTAGGGGGTATCTCTTTTTATGGATTGGGCATAGCACACTTAAATTCCTATCGTTGGGCATGCTTTCGTCCGACCATATTTTACAAAGTAGCTGATGCATGCTCCTTATCAGTTCTTCGCCGCCCTGTTTGAATAGCTCGGCCGGCAATCCATCTGCACCCGCCGATTTGTTGTTCTTCAGACGGGTAATTGCTAATCGAACTTCTTCATGGTCGGGCAATGGAACGTCTGCTTCATCGTCATCGATTGCGGAATCGGGTTCGTCTTCTCCCGGCGTTGTACGTTCACTGCCATTCAGCAGGCTGGAGATGTGTTCCTTCCATAATTTAAGTATGCTCTAGGCATCGGCGACTAGATCACCTTTGCGGATTCTACAAGAGTATGCTCTGGTCTTGAAACCTTCTGTAAGCTGCCGCATTTTATGGTACAATTTTCGAGAATTACCCTTGTCGGCCAACTTATCAAGCTCTTCATACTCACGCATTTCGGCCTCTTTCGTTTTCTGTCTGCAAATGCGTCTCGCTTCCCTCTTCAACTTTCGGTATCTATCCCATCCCGCACGTGTTGTGGTCGATGGTAACGTTGCAAGATAGGCAGTCTGTTTTCTCTCCGCTGCGACACAGCACTCCTCGTCGTACCAGCAGTTCTTTTGCATTTTCCGAAAACCAATGGTTTCGGTTGCAGCTGTACGTAAGGAGTTTTAAATGCCGTCCGATAGCTCCCTTATACCGAGTTGTTGACGAGTGCTCTCAGAAAGCAGGCTGTCGTTTGGCTGTCTGTTGTGATTGCAGCTTCTCGACGTCGAACCTACCTTGTGTATGTTGACGTGCGTTTTTTGCTGCACAGAGGCGGGTGCGAATCTTGGCTGCAACAAGATAGTGGTCCGAGTCGATGTTAGAACCTCGGAGCATACGCACGTCTTGAACACTGCAGACATGCCTTCCGTCTATCACAACATGATCGATCTGGTTGGTGGCTTTTCGATCCGGAGACAGCTAGGTAGCTTGATGTATTTTCTTGTGCTGGAATCTAGTATTTCGGGCTCCGGCGAAGTCGATCAGCCTCTACCCATTTGGGGATGTTTCCTGGTGGAGACTGAGTTTACCGACCGTAGTGCCAAAGACACCTTCTTCGCGCACCCTGGCGTTAAAGTCGCCAAGCACGATTTTGACATCGTGGCGGGGGGGGGCAGCTCTCATAAGTGCGCTCCAAGCGCTCATAGAAGGCATTTTTGGTCACATCGTCCTTCTCTTCCGTTAGGGCGACCTCAACTTCACCGTTCGTGCTCATTTTATCTATTTACTTATTCGTTTAACGAGTTTGCGGCCAATTTATTTCAACTAAATGCAAGCAATAAGAAGAAGAAAGATAAACAAACACAGCTGATTCAAAGTTGCATTGAATAAACACAGTACGCAGAGTTGTATCGTCAAATTTATATTTTTGCATTTAAAACAGCAACAACGGCTCTACAACAGTTGTACGAAACTATGACTTACGACATATATGACAATATACGACACCTTGTGAACTACCTAACTATATGTAAACAAACCTAAACAAATAATATAATCTGTATCTTAACAAATTATCAACTAGTAATAAGTAAACATACTAGTTAGTTAGGCTGTTCACGATAAGGTGGTTATCGGGTTATGTGGTTATGTGATTAAGTAAACAACAACAAAATGCGGTATGACAAAATAACCAACTTTGACCAACCTAGACCCTTGTTTACAGATTATGTGGTTGTTTGCTTATTTCCAGTGTTAGAAAGTCGTTGGAATTTTACTAAATGGCAGCACAAAAAATAAATAAAACTAAGCGAATGGCATTTGCATTTAGATTTTCAGCAAATTAAAACCGGAATAAAAGGCATCGAAAGGCATCACAAAGCATTAAAAATCATCAATATTTATCAAAAATTATTATTTATACAAAAAAGTTTTTGAACCCTTAAAATTCGGATTACTTAATAAGCAGATAAGTACCTTCCATAAAGTCCATATCCTGAATAGAAGCACTTATTTTAAATTCGATTATTTTGCTTTTTAAACTTTGTTTAAGCATTTTATAAGTAGGAATTTCATTGAACTAGAATTGTAAACAATGAACAGCTGTTTGTGTAAAAATAAGCAAATAACCATACATAGGATGTTCACGGAGCACAGAGGTTATTTTTAATTTAATAATCACATAACCCGATAACCACATTACCGTGAACAGCCTAAGTATAAATAGAAGTAAGAACTATGTAATAAGTTAGTCTTAAGAGTATAAATAAAGAGTACACATTTTGGTGCAGCTCAAAATATATTCTTTGGACTAATTTTTACTTCTGGTAAAAATTAACTCGCGTATGGGCAATGTAATGCAACTATGTGGGTAACAATTGTAAAATTCCTAACAATTTTAAGTTTCTTTAAATCTACCATAAATTTATAAAATGTAAGACAAATAATAACAAGTATAATAAATATTTCGGAAGATGTTCTTTGGTTAAAGTTCCAGCTGCTTCCAAAATGCATTCTTTAATGAAATCTCCATCGAAAAACGAGTGATTATCTAAAACCATTTTAAGTGCAATCGCATAGCTAACATGAATTTCGCCATTACTATCAACAGAACACTCCTCAAAGTACAATATTCCAGATAAAACCACATTTGGAACAACTTAATAACTTACAAACCTCTGCTTTAATGTTGTCATAAGTTCATAAAAGAATCGGTACGGGATTCACCTGTATACCTGTCATACATATTCTTCGTGTTGCGCTTTATAATGCGTTTAAATAGTTTATTTCTTCGACATGTTTTTATACTCTCGCAACAAAGTTGCTAAGGAGAGTATTACAGTTTTGTTCACATAACGGTTGTTTGTAAGTCCTAAAACTAAAAGAGTCAGATATAGGGTTATGTATACCAAAGTGATCAGGGTGACGAGTAGAGTTGAAATCCGGATGTCTGTCTGTCCGTCCGTCCGTCCGTCCGTCCGTCTGTCCGTCCGTCCGTGCAAGCTGTAACTTGAGTAAAAATTGAGATATCATGATGAAACTAGGTGCATGTATTCCTTGGCTCAATAAGAAGGTTATGTTCGAAGATGGGCAAAATCGGCCCACTGCTACGCCCACAAAATGGCGAAAACCGAAAACCTATAAAGTGTCATAACTAAGCCAAAAATAAAGATATTAAAGTGAAATTTGGCATAAAGGATCGCATTAGAGAGGGCATATGTGGACGTATTGTTTTGGAAAAGTGCGCGTGGTCCCGCCCCCTACTAAGTTTTTTGTACATATCTCGGAAACTGCTATAGCTATGTCAACCAAACTCTATAGATTCGTTTCCTTCAGGCATTTCCATATACAGTTCAAAAATGGAAGAAATCGGATAATAACCACGCCCACCTCCCGTACAAAGGTTATGTTGAAAATCACTAAAAGTGCGTTAACCGACTAACAAAAATGTCAGAAACACTAAATTTTACGAAAGAAATGGCAGAAGGAAGCTGCACCCAGGCTTTTATTAAAAATTGAAAATGGGCATGGCGTCGCCCACTTATGGATCAAAAACCATATCTCAGGAACTACTAGACCGATTTCAATGAAATTCAGTATATAATATTTTCTTAACACCTTGATGACATGTACAAAATATGGGTGAAATCTGTTCACAACCACGCCTTCTTCCAATATAACGCTATTTTGAATTCCATCAGATGCCTTCTCTGTATAATATATACATTAGGAACCAATGATGATAGCGGAATAAAACTTTACACAAATACGGTATTTGAAAAATATGTAAATGACGGATAATGAAATCTCGATTATCACTTTATCATGCGAGAGTATAAAATGTTCGGTGACACCCGAACTTAGCCCTTCCTTACTTGTTTACATAGCAGACATTGTATGCTGCCAGAGCTTTCCTGACATAAATACTTTTCTTCCCATTCCACATTAAATTAATTAATTCTTCTTTTTAAATTTAGGACACTATTTTCACGCGCTGATAACATTTCTGCACATTTAAATTATAATAACTTCAGTTTATGAACCACTTTTTCTTCGACCACATATGTACATACATACATATGTCTCAATTAATAATGCCATACCGCGGAAATATATTTTTACTTGATAATTTTTTATTTTTTTGAAAATATGTGTTTCCTTTCTAAAGCTCTTACTATTATTTTAATATATTTCCAGAGGCATCTTAGATCTTTAAAATTTAATAAAACAGTTATAAAAAAAATCTCAATTCTTTGAATATTTTGGTAAAATAACCAAACTGAAAAATTTCACAAATCATATATTTATATAAGCATTTTCATTAAATGGAACTGCAATATGTTTAAAGAAAATTATGGTCACAAGTATCTTTTATTTTTTTTATATATGTAGATGTATAAAGCTGCCATGTACGTATAAAAGCCCACAACTTGAGAAAAGATTTCCCAATTGTAACTAAATTATTTTTTTAGTTTTAATACATATACATTGGAGTGAATAAAATAGGAACAACAATATGGTATTGTGAAGCTTAAAAATGTGCTGCTTTCTTAATAAATAAAATTGGTTTTAGATGCAAGTATAACTTATATAGTTATATCCTGAACAGGGTATATTAAGTTTGTTGTTTCCTAACAGTGATTAGAACTTCCCACCATACAAAGGTAAATAAAAACAAATATTAATGCGAAACTCTAAAACCTGCAAAATAGTTTTACCTCTTTTTGTTCACACACCTGTACAATTCCGATATAAGTAAATTTGTGCTTATAATTTGTTTACAATGTCAGTATTGCCGCAACCATTCTGCCAGAGATAAAGAGGTGCCCAACTCATCTCTCATTGGAAGTGAGAGAGCAATTGCTAAACGTCAAAACTTCCTGAACTCTATCAACTGTCAAAGTTCAGGAGGTTTTGATTGGAAGATCTATTGGAAACGAAGAATGTCAAGCATCATAGTATTATTTTCGGTGGAAAATTATTAAAAACATTTATTGATTGCGAGCTAAAAAGCTTAAATCCTTTTATTGTGTTTTGAAAGGTCAAAAAGCAGTTGTTTTAACATACCAGAAAAAAATTTAAATTATTTAACCACTATTTAGTAATTTTTATTCGTACTAAATGTGAGGTGTTTTAATTTAAATGCCCAAAAATTATTACTAGTATTTTGTCCAATCTGACCATAATGGAAAATGTTATAAAAAACTCTAATTTTGAAGCGCTGGAATAAGTTGGATATCCCCTTATCCCTGATTCTGCGATGAACATAAAGTTTCGGAGGAATGTTATTTTTATGTCCTTCCTTTCGTAAACTGATATTCCCCTCGTCAAGCCCTCGTCCGCACTTTCCGGGCTAAAAATTTGCCCATCCCTGGCTTAGGGCATAGGTAAGACGTTGATGATCAGGGATATTTTTTTTTTTTTTGACCCGTAGAAGTAATGACAAAGTGAACTTATGGACCATATTATAGAAAGCATTTCTTTCTCGTTGGTAGCATAGTGCTCTTCGGCGTTGCTTAAAGTTCTCGATATGAAAGTGATTGGTCTACCGTCTTGCGATAGGATGGCACCTAATGCGAAATCTGAGGCGTCGGTCGTTAGTTCAAAATCTTTCTCGAAATTTCGGTAGTAGCCTGGCATAGCTAGGAAGGATCTTAATTCTTTGATTGTTTGTGGGGCTGGAAATTTAGCTACCGCTTCTACTTTTTCGAAATAGGTTTTTATCCCATTTGAACTGATTACATATCCTAACAAGTAAGGAAGGGCTAAGTTCGGGTGTCACCGAACATTTTATACTCCCGCATGATAAAGTGATAATCGAGATTTCATTATACGTCATTTACATATTTTTCAAATACCGTATTTTTGTAAAGTTTTATTCCGCTATCATCATTGATTCCTAATGTATATACTCGTATTATACAGAAAAGGCATCAGATGGAATTCAAAATAGCGTTATATTGGAAGAAGGCGTGGTTGTGAACCGATTTCACCCATATTTTGTACATGTCATCAGAGTGTTAAGAAAATATTATATACCGAATTTCATTGAAATCGGTTGAGTAGTTCCTGAGATATGGTTTTTGGTCCATAAGTGGGCGAGGCCATGCCCATTTTCAATTTTTAAAAAAAGGTGTGGGTGCAGCTTCCTTCTGCCATTTCTTTCGTAAAATTTAGTGTTTCTGACGTTTTTTGTTAGTCGGTTAACGCACTTTTAGTGATTTTCAACATAACCTTTGTGTGGGACGTGGGCGTGGTTATTATCCGATTTCTTCCATTTTGAATTGATATGGCAATGCCTGAAGGAAACGAATCTATAGAGTTTGGTTGACATAGCTATAGTTGTTTCCGAGATATGTATGTGCAAAAAACTTAGCAGGGGGCGGGGCCACGCCCACTTTTCCAAAAGGATTACGTCCAAATATGCTCTTCTTTAATGCGTTCCTTTGTGCTAGATTTCACTTTAATATCTTTATTTATGGCTTAGTTATGATACTTTATAGGTTTTCGGTTTTCGCCATTCGCGTGGCAGTGCGCCGATTTTGCCCATCTTCGAACTTAATCTTATTATGGAGCCAAGAAATACATGCACCAAGTTTCATCATGATATCTCAATTTTTACTCAAGTTACAGCTTGCACGGACGGACGGACGGACAGACAGACATCCAGATTTCGGCTCTACTCGTCACCCTGATCACTTTGGTATATATTACCCTAATCTGACTCTTTTAGTTTTAGGACTTACAAACAACCGTTATGTGAACAAAACTATAATACTCTCCATAGCAACATTGTTGCGAGAGTATAAAAATTCTACTTCTTCTATGCAAATGTGCATTTATCTTGTTGGATTTTCATGTTTGCAATACTAATTCTATATTTTTAAAGTATTCTTCTTCGTTTTGCCGAATATTATAACATCATCGATGTAAACATAGCATTTATGTTGAAGTAAGGATATCGTCTATGCTCTTTGGAATGTGGCTGGAGCATTTTTAGATCGAAAGGTAAGCGGAGAAGTTCATATTTTCATATTATTCATATTATTGGAATTTGATGAAACCCACTTTTTAATCCGATGAAAGTAAATAATTTATTATTTTCCAGATTTGCGAGGACTTCGTTAATTTGTGGTATAGGATATTTGGGGGGGATCGGAACTGAATTGAGTTTGCGATAATCTACGATATTTTTTCGCCAGGGGCAACTGAATTTTAGTTAATGATCGATATTGGGGAGTTATACGGAGACTTCGATCTCCTTATTAATCCGTTAGCAAGAAGTTTTTCAATTTGGCGTTCGATTTCGTATTTTAATGCCATAGGATACAGGTATGGCTTGGAGTAGACAGCAGTTTCAGTTTTTGTCGCGAAAAGGTTTGGGCACTTACTAATAATGTTATTAATTTTGTTTTGTTGTTATAGTGAGAGATGTGAAATATCGATTGCCACTATTAACTTCGTGTGATATTCGCTGTTTTAACGTTATATTTGTATTTTGGCAAACTGTCATTAGAATTTTTATCAGTATGGATGATTGCTTTCAATTGATTGAGTGTGTCGTTGCCTACTATTCCGTGGAACGACCTAGAGTTGATAATATGAAGAATTTTATTTTTTCTACTGCTGGTCCAAAAATGTCAACAAAAGTGTGGTGGGTAATTTCTATTGTCTCGGTAACTGATTTTGCCGTAAAGAGCTTTTCGTTCAAAATTAGGTTTCTAATCCTAGTTGATTGAATATATTATAATTCTTATTAGATCCGGTATTAATCACAAAATCTACTGTGTTCCCGCCTAGTTTTAAATTCGCGGCCTTAATCTAAAAAATGAATAATATCAAGCTCATTTTGACTTGCATTATCGTAATTGTAATGGTGCAAAATGTCATCATATATTCCGTTCGGATCTAATTGTACTGTGTTAGTAATGAAATTGCGTTGTATTTTACTTACGTTCCGGTGGGCGATTGTCTTCGAATTTCTTGGGTCTATTCTGGTAATTAACATGTCTTGATTGTATTGACTCGTCTACTTCCATCGAGATCGGTGGTTTGGGTGGCAAATCTGACATATTTCCTCCAGTAATATGGGGGTTGTTCGCGTAATTATTGAACCTCGGCATGAATCCTTGATTATTTTGCATATAATTAGTGGAGTAGAGGGGATACCGATATGATTGACGACCGAATGCATGTTGGTCGAAATTACGTCTGGGCGAGTGGAAATATGTTAGTTCGGGATAAAAATCACTATTGTAATTAAAATTATAAAAATAATAATTTTTTCGTGGAGGTCGTCGTGGTGGTTGAATATTGGCTTTGTGCGTGTTCTTCGCATTATTAATTCTATACGTCATGTTGTCAAGTTTTTGACATAAATGTTGGGCTATGGGGCAAGGTTGTAGGTTCTCTTCCCTGAGAAGTCGAGGTAAAACGCCATTTAGCCTTCTAATGAATGTATCAAGGGCTTTGTCCCTGTATGAATTGGTCATAGTACGTATGGACTCGTCGCTGACCTCGAGACATGAAATTTCGTCTACAAACAATATAAGGGAATGGTGTTGGTAAACTTTTTGGTAGAAGTTTGGAATGTCATCGTGGCGTTGGAGGAGGGTGGTCATCTGGTATTCGATTGTCCCTATGTCCATATTATCCGAATTATGCATCATAAGGCATTTTCGGATTTGACTCCCAATCAAGTGGAGTATTGTGCGATTCCAATGCGGTATTGGCATCGCCAGGGGTTTGAAGGATGGGTGGTTTGCCCATAATCTAACCTCATTTGGTTTAGTTGTTCGATCAATTCTTCGGCCAGTCACATTATATTAAACTTTTTATTTTATGTCAATTAATTAAATTTCTTTTCCTTTGTAATATTACTTCTTTCCTTTTATTTTTCTGTCAATTAATTTTTTTGTAAAAGCTTACAGTAATTTAAGACTTTTTCGTATTCTATCTTTTTGTATCAAATAAATACATTTTTTTTCTTTGTTATAACAATATTTTCTTTGATAATATTAAAATATTTTGTAAAACTTACAGTATTGGATTCCAGCTTTCCATAAGATTTTTATGACCTTCCGGGGTTGTTCTTTTTCTGATGACACTATGGTCCCACGACGTTGCCAAATCCCACGTGGTATTGCGTGCACGGTATTTATTTTTAGTTTCTCACACGCGTAGGCTTACTTTTTTATTGCGTTTCGCGTGAAAATTAACAATTAAGGCTACCCGAATGGCTCTAAAATAGAAATTAAAGCAAAAACAAAAACACACATCGTTTTTGCTTTAATTTCTATTTTAGTACTGTTTGTCACTGGCCACTCGGGTAGCCTTACTTATTAATTTTCAGGTTACTTGCTACTTTTGCATGCTGGTTCCTGCTCGGGCGCCAGTTAAAAAAAAATTTATTTTGTTGCTTATAAAAAATATTTTGGGAGCTATGCTCCTTTTTTTGGAAGCAATGCTCCTTTACTTCGGAGCTATACTCCTTTATTGAATTCTATCTTAGAACTTAAAATTAAAATTGATTACACTTAACTCTAAGCCTACGTTTGCCGCTGCAACGAGTACGGTGTTCGCTGACGCTGCGCTTCCCACAGGTTGCCACTAAACGTGATTTAGTTGGTGTCGTATTCTATTGCTTTGTATTATATGATATTAATGCATCTTATAATACTTTTTGAATGTGTGGAGTGCTAACTTATGTAACCTTATATCTATCTAGTTTAGATTTATGTGATACGTACAAC
>NW_024395977.1:2279117-2389928 GCF_016617805.1 Bactrocera tryoni
CTACCAATAAAAAATAAAAAATATATGTTGACTTTGTTTCATAATATTTACGAAATTTATGTAGAATTGATTTGTTTTTAATCTTGTCGTGTTTGAGTTGCTTACAAAATATTAAAATCGACAATCGATTAATATCTGTGATGATTTCTATTCAGAATATTCAAAATGGCAAAAAATAGTTCTTTTTAGTTTTGTGACCTGCTAGCTACAGTCTCAAATTTGAGTCAATATTTTGAGACTAACGCTAGAGACTGTTTAGTGAATAGTAACTAGTCACAAATTGAGAATATACCTCAAAATGTCTCAAATAGTGACTAGAGACTGCTTTCAGAATTCCGCTATTAGTATATCAGGCATATGCTGCAATTTGTTTTCGCATGAAATTGTCATCGAAAACATGACACCATGACCTGAATTTCACTATTCCGTTTTCGTTCTCGAACAAGAAATCACATCGATTTGACATTTGCCAGAAATCGAAATCGCCATTTTTCAGTTTTGAAATCGGTTGGTTTCGTCCACACGAAAAATATATTTGATAGTAAAAAATTTGGAAAAGTGTATGTATACTGATTATATTTTATTAAAATGTATAAAAGAAATCGCTTACTTTTAGGGGCAAGTATAAAACACAAGCAAAAGATGAAGTATTTATAAATTTCATGGAACAGCACCTTGATATAAATTTTGTTAAAGGCGATCGCGCGGTTATTGAGGCTCTTTGGACAGATCTGGCGAAGAAGCTCATTTCTTCGAGCAGGTTTGGTCGGACTGGAAGGGTTGTGTACAAAAAAAAATTGCACACAATAAACACGAGAATCGGTGAATGTTAGTTTAACCAATTTGTTTTAATGTCAACCGAAGAAAAAATTGCTGAATGTGCCGGTATATTTACTAGTCTGAAGAGATTCCCAAAACGATTTCATTCGGTATAAATGAAAACTCTAATTGTGCCGAGTACGTCAAAAATACGTCAATATTCCGAAAACGTCCTCGGCATGACTCGATTCAAAAGCACAAGGCAATGTATCGTAAATAAAAAGTTTCAGAGAAACTACAACAATTTTAAATGAAGCCGATGACACCTTGGGAAAGTCAAGAAATAATTTATGTACTCTTCGAGTGTTCGAGCGCATCATACAACTTTCGAGGGAATAGCAAAAATAAAAATTCAAATAAAAATAGAAATGGTTCGAATTAAAAAAGAGAAGTTGGAGGCTAAGAAGAAACATTAAAACTAGTATAGATTACTAAATGAAGACTGATGATGATAATTTGTGATATTGCGAAACATTTTAGTCATTAATTCCAGTATTTTTATACTCTCGCAACAAAGTTTCTAAGGAGAGTATTATAGTTTTGTTCACATAAAAGTTGTTTGGAAGGCCTAAAACTAAAAAAATCAGATATAGGGTTATATATACCAAAGTGATCAGGGTGACGAGTAGAGTTGAAATCCGGATGTCTGTCTGTCCGTTCGTCCGTGCAAGCTGTAACTTGAGTAAAAATTGAGATATCATGATGAAACTTGGGACACGTATTTCTTGGCTCCATAAGAAGGTTAAGTTCGATGATGGGCAAAATCGGCTAACTGCCACGCCCACAAAATGGCGAAAACGGAAAACCTATAAAGTGTCATAACTAAGCCATAAATAAAGATATTAAAGTGAAATTTGGCACAAAGGATCGCATTAGGGAGGGCCATATTTGGACGTAATTTTTTTTGGAAAAATGGGCATGGCCCCGCCCCCAACTAAGTTGTTTGTACATATCTCGGAAACTACTATAGCTATGTCAACCAAACTCTACAGAGTCGTTTCCTTCAGGCATTTCCATATACAGTTTAAAAATGGAAGAAATCGGATAATAACCACGCCCACCTCCCATACAAAGGTTATGTTGAAAATCATTAAAAGTGCGTTAACCGACTAACAAAAAATGTCAGAAACACTAAATTTTACGGAAGAAATGGCAGAAGGAAGCCGCACCCAGACTTTTTTTAAAAATTGAAAATGGGTGTGGCGTCGCGCACTTATGGGCCAAAAACCATATCTCAGGAACTACTAGACCGATTTCAATGAAATTCGGTATATAATATTTTCTTAACACCCTGATGACATGTACGATGGGTGAAATCGGTTCACAACCACGCCTTCTTCCCATATAACGCTATTTTGAATTCCATCTGATGCCTTCTCTGTATAATATATACATTAGGACCCAATGATGATAGCGGAATAAAACTTTACACAAATACGGTATTTGAAAAATATGTAAATGATGGAGAATGAAATCTCGATTATCACTTTATCATGCGAGAGTATTAAATGTTCGGTGACACCCGAACTTAGCCTTTCCTTACTTGTCAACATAACCTTTGTGTGGGAGGTGGGCGTGGTTATTATCCGATTTCTTCCATTTGAATTTGAACTGTATATGGAAATGCCTGAAGGAAACGAATCTATAGAGTTTGGTTGACATAGCTATAGTAGTTTCCGAGATATGTACAAAAACTTATTATGCCTTAGTTATGATACTTTATAGGTTTTCGGTTTCCGCCATTTTGTGGGCGTGGCAGTGGGCCGATTTTGCCCATCTTCGAACTTAACCTTCTTATGGAGCCAAGGAATACATGCACCAAGTTTCATCATGATATCTCAATTTTTACTCAAGTTACAGCTTGCACGGACGGACGGACGGACAGACAGACATCCGGATTTCGACTCTACTCGTCACCCTGATCACTTTGGTATATATTACCCTATATCTGACTCTTTTAGTTTTAGGACTTACAAACAACCGTTATGTGAACAAAACTATAATACTCTCCTTAGCAACATTGTTGCGAGAGTATAAAAATTCTACTTCTTCCTATGCAAATGTGCATTTATCTTGTTGGATTTTCATGTTTGCAATACTAATTCTATATTTTTAAAGTATTCTTCTTCGTTTTTGCCGAATATTATAACATCATCGATGTAAACATAGCATTTATGTTGAGTAAGGATATCGTCTATGCTCTTTGGAATGTGGCTGGAGCATTTTTTAGATCGAAAGGTAAGCGGAGAAGTTCATATTTTCATATTATTCATATTATTGGAATTTGATGAAACCCACTTTTTAATCCGATGAAAGTAAATAATTTATTATTTTCCAGATTTGCGAGGACTTCGTTAATTTGTGGTATAGGATATTTGGGGGATCGGAACTGAATTGAGTTTGCGATAATCTACGATATTTTTCGCCAGGGGCAACTGAATTTTAGTTAATGATCGATATTGGGGAGTTATACGGAGACTTCGATCTCCTTATTAATCCGTTAGCAAGAAGTTTTTCAATTTGGCGTTCGATTTCGTATTTTAATGCCATAGGATACAGGTATGGCTTGGAGTAGACAGGAGTTTCAGTTTTTGTCGCGAAAAGGTTTGGGCACTTACTAATAATGTTATTAATTTTGTTTTGTTGTTATAGTGAGAGATGTGAAATATCGATTGCCACTATTAACTTCGTGTGATATTCGCTGTTTTAACGTTATATTTGTATTTTGGCAAACTGTCATTAAATTTTTATCAGTATGGATGATTGCTTTCAATTGATTGAGTGTGTCGTTGCCTACTATTCCGTGGAACGACCCTAGAGTTGATAATATGAAGAATTTTATTTTTTCTACTGCTGGTCCAAAAATGTCAACAAAAGTGTGGTGGGTAATTTCTATTGTCTCGGTAACTGATTTTGCCGTAAAGAGCTTTTCGTTCAAAATTAGGTTTCTAATCCTAGTTGATTGAATATATTATAATTCTTATTAGATCCGGTATTAATCACAAAATCTACTGTGTTCCCGCCTCTAGTTTTAAATTCGCGGCCTTAATCTAAAAAATGAATAATATCAAGCTCATTTTGACTTGCATTATCGTAATTGTAATGGTGCAAAATGTCATCATATATTCCGTTCGGATCTAATTGTACTGTGTTAGTAATGAAATTGCGTTGTATTTTACTTACGTTCCGGTGGGCGATTGTCTTCGAATTTCTTGGGTCTATTCTGGTAATTAACATGTCTTGATTGGTATTGACTCGTCTACTTCCATCGAGATCGGTGGTTTGGGTGGCAAATCTGACATATTTCCTCCAGTAATATGGGGGTTGTTCGCGTAATTATTGAACCTCGGCATGAATCCTTGATTATTTTGCATATAATTAGTGGAGTAGAGGGGATACCGATATGATTGACGACCGAATGCATGTTGGATAAAAATCACTATTGTAATTAAAATTATAAAAATAATAATTTTTTCGTGGAGGTCGTCGTGGTGGTTGAATATTGGCTTTGTGCGTGTTCTTCGCATTATTAATTCTATACGTCATGTTGTCAAGTTTTTGACATAAATGTTGGGCTATGGGGCAAGGTTGTCGGTTCTCTTCCCTGAGAAGTCGAGGTAAAACGCCATTTAGCCTTCTAATGAATGTATCAAGGGCTTTGTCCCTGTATGAATTGGTCATAGTACGTATGGACTCGTCGCTGACCTCGAGACATGAAATTTCGTCTACAAACAATATAAGGGAATGGTGTTGGTAAACTTTTTGGTAGAAGTTTGGAATGTCATCGTGGCGTTGGAGGAGGGTGGTCATCTGGTATTCGATTGTCCCTATGTCCATATTATCCGAATTATGCATCATAAGGCATTTTCGGATTTGACTCCAATCAAGTGGAGTATTGTACGATTCAATGCGGTATTGGCATCGCCAGGAGTTTGAAGGATGGGTGGTTTGCCCATAATCTAACCTCATTTGGTTTAGTTGTTCGATCAATTCTTCGGCCAGTCACATTATATTAAACTTTTTATTTTTATGTCAATTAATTAAATTTCTTTTCCTTTGTAATATTACTTCTTTCCTTTTATTTTTCTGTCAATTAATTTTTTTGTAAAAAGCTTACAGTAATTTAAGACTTTTTCGTATTCTATCTTTTTGTATCAAATAAATACATTTTTTTTCTTTGTTATAACAATATTTTCTTTGATAATATTAAAATATTTTGTAAAAACTTACAGTATTGGATTCCAGCTTTCCATAAGATTTTTTATGACCTTCCGGGGTTGTTCTTTTTTCTGATGACACTATGGTCCCACGACGTTGCCAAATCCCACGTGGTATTGCGTGCACGGTATTTATTTTTAGTTTCTCACACGCGTAGGCTTACTTTTTTATTGCGTTTCGCGTGAAAATTAACAACTAAGGCTACCCGAATGGCTCTAAAATAGAAATTAAAGCAAAAACAAAAGCACACATCGTTTTCGCTTTAATTTCTATTTTAGTACTGTTTGTCACTGGCCACTCGGGTAGCCTTACTTATTAATTTTCAGGTTACTTGCTACTTTTGTATGCTGGTTCCTGCTCGGGCGCCAGTTAAAAAAAAATTTATTTTGTTGCTTATAAAAAATATTTTGGGAGCTATGCTCCTTTTTTTGGAAGCAATGCTCCTTTACTTCGGAGCTATACTCCTTTATTGAATTCTATCTTAGAACTAAAAATTAAAATTGATTACACTTAACTCTAAGCCTACGTTTGCCGCTGCAACGAGTACGGTGTTCGCTGACGCTGCGCTTCCCACAGGTTGCCACTAAACGTGATTTAGTTGGTGTCGTATTCTATTGCTTTGTATTATATGATATTAATGCATCATATAATACTTTTTGAATGTGTGGAGTGCTAACTTATGTAACCTTATATCTATCTAGTTGTTAGGTGAACAAAACTATAATACTCTGTAGCAAAAGGTTGCAAGATTATGAAAATAAATAAAAGCTCAACTGAAAAAAAAAACAATATCAGAGGGAGTGAAAGTTTGAAAAACCGAAACAGTATCATTTAATTAAAAAATAAATAAATAAATGTGGCATTATTGTGGAAAAATAGGCAACATTAAAAAGTTGTATTACAACACGACCGTTTACAGCGCCATATCTTTAAATTTAGCTTCTGGATCTTCTTATTACTTAACAACTGATAAAGGCATGTTTGTGGAATATATTGAATTGCAAAGTGTAGTGAATACGTATACGCAACAAAGAAAAGTTTAGTGCAATTATGTATGTAATGACAATTTCCAAAATTCAATTTACTCTTCTTGCTCTTGGTTAGAAAGTTACGAAACTCTGGGATGGTAATTGAATTTAATACGGGAAGTATCAAAGTCTCTAAAAATGGTAAAAACAAAGGTAGTTATAGCGTACCATACATTGATTTGACAATTTTCAATAAATTATATTTATAAATGTGGCATAAGAGGTTGCTATAGGAAATGGTGGAAAATTGGAAAAGAGTTTTTGGGGAGACGTTCAAGTAAAGCTCTGAGAAAGTGTACAACAACTTCATATGAACAGTGGCATGAAAACCCCCAAATTTAAAGTATTTAAAGTTCCACAGTATACGTAATAACAAAACACTAAAAGAAAAATTTTACGAGAAATCATGGAAATTAATACTTGTTCGATACGAACCGAATGGTTTTGTATTGTGTGAACAAGATATCAGAAGCTTTAATAACAGCAAGAGGCGTTATTGCTGATAAGACAAATGTGGAATATTACAGAAACGCCATACAAGATAGAGTTCTATCTATAGGTTCTAATTTTCCGAATGAAAGTACGAAAAATAAAAAATAAAAAAATAAAAATTCGCGAATAAAAGTACGGAAGGTAAACAAAGCTATTTCCTGAATGAAAGTATGGAAGATAAATCTGACAAACTTTATTCAGATAATAGCTCCATTCTTTGGACACAACCTGGTAAATACGGATGAACGCGCATCAGTAGATACAGATAGACACAGTTATCAATCAATAAGTTCACAACTGAAAAGAAATAACGATATCAGAAACAGTGGAAGTTTGAAAAACCGCAAACGGGTACCATATTATGAAGAAAGCTCAGTGTCATTTAATTCAAAACCAAACAATTTCTTCAGTGGCTCTCCAAATTCATTTAAAAAAATAAAAAGTAGAAGTAGATTCTTATAATAAAACCTGGTTATTTGTACAAAGGCCTGAACATAAAAATATCATTGACTGTAAATTTGTACAATGAAGCACAATAAACTAAGAAATTCAGTCAAATATAAGGCGAGACTTGTTGCACGTGGCTTTACACAACCAATTTGCTTTAAAAATATGTTATTTGGTCGTGAAAACAGCATTTTTAAGCGGTATGTTAAATGAAGAAAATTACATGACGTTTGCATTTATATTCTTGATATAAGAGACATATTGAAAAATTATTGCAACAGAAGATATTAAAACAATGAATGAATGCAAACGTAATGTGCAGATGTAGAATTACCGACTTATTTAAGATTCGATATTTCATTGGAATAAAAATTGAACAGAAAGAAATCAGTTGTGCACTCAAATAGCTTTATAAATTTAAAATGGATGACTGAAACCTGCGAGTAATCCCACTTTCAAGTAAGCAAGATTGAAAGGCATTAATTTCTGATGAAATGTGTAAAGCGCCATGTCGTAAATTGATTCGCTGTTTAATGTTTTTAATACGCTTTTATTAGCTTCACTTGTATGTATGTATGTATGTATGTATGTAACTTTTTTAAGTGGTGCTGAAACCTAGAATATTTGAGCGACACTGTAGGAAGACGATAGTAAGTTTAAGCACCTCACCAAAAAGATGCGCTTAAAAGTATGCAACATCTAAATAAAACTAGTTTTGGTGATATTTGAATAGTATACTGAGTTGGACGTCGACCGTTCATAAGATTCAAGGTTGTACCAGAGAACGTATATTTATAAATATACGATATATATGTTATAAATATACGTTCTCTGGTTGTACAGTAGCAGAGAACGTATAATATAGAGAAGGTTCAACTACGGACATGCGTGTAAACTGTCAAGAGCTAACAAAATCCTATTAGTGGATTTCACCACTTTTGGCTCGGCAGGAGAAATTTTAACAGAAATGAGTGAACAGAGCTGAGAATTCAATGAAAATTATGCTCAGAAATATACACTGCTTTTAAAGACGCATGTTGGCCTCTTGGCTTATATTTTTATACGTTTACATGCAATCATCATTTGATAAGAATATCATTTTGCGAATTTTTGGAATTCATGCAAAATTGATAACAAAATTATTTAATTATGCTATTTTCATGGTAATGTTTGTAGTTAATGTCCAAATAAAAGCTACTTTTTGAAATATTATCTTAATATCCTAAAAACATAATATATTACAATAATAATATATGAAATCATCCCTCTTTTCATTTAAAACTTTCATACGCATCCATCCTGCAGATATGTATGCAAGTACAAATCAATTTCAAATCAAAATATTTTCATTTATCTGTAATATAAAAAGCGCGCGCTTCTCTATATTTAAGTACACACATATGTATGTATGTATGTGCGTATGACATTCTCACACAAATAATATATGCGTACGCATGTAAATCAAAAAATACAAACATTGTTCTGGAAAAAAACAATAGTCTCAAAAATCATCATATATACTTACAATATGAGTACACATGGAAATATGTGCGTATGGCATTCCCACACAAACAATGCATACACAACATACATACTCACATGCGTTCACATGTGTATATGTCACCCGCAAAAATTACAAATATTGTTTTACAAAACCAACAATCGTTCGAAAAAGCATCAGAAACCAATATGGCAGCCAAATTGCCGACGTCAAAATTTATAGTAAATTACCCAACATCAAAATTTTCATTCATGAACGCAAACGTACTTTCAAGGAGCATATTCGATTCATTCATAAAAGCAGACGGCATTACATCTCCCCGAGCATGCCTTGCCTACAAGCGTCTTTTCGCGACGATTTCAAAAGCTAACAATCATAAATTGAATATATTTCTGAAATGTATGAAAAGGAAAAAGTGACAACTCCGTAAAAATAAGTATTAAAATATATTATAATAAAATAGACAACATAGTTTATTTGTCGATTTTCAATTCAAGAAGTGTTTCAAAGAAAATATTCAATATTCCTCTGATTCATGTGTACAGTCAATCCCGGCTAAGTAGTACTCCGCTTAAATGAAAATCAAATCTCTCCCTCATCACTCTTAACAGCCTATGTTATATCTTGCTGCATCTCACGGTTTGTTTTTTAAATGACATAGAAATTATTGTTTTAAGAACGACTCGTTTAAGTATCCGCGGTCGCTTATGTACCATATTATATTTTTATTTTTAACTAATTACAAATATCTGTTACTTTGATTGTGGCACATAACCGGGATTGACTGTATTTGTCAAGGAATGTGAAAAATATTTTGTAATTCTGAAATATTTTTACGCAGCTGCGTCGTTATGTATGCAAGCTCACACACAAACATACATATATATTTACGCTGGTTTGTAGGCGGAGCTGTACAGCGGCAAGAGAAGCGGTGACAATCGTTTGATTTTTTTTGGTACAGCTCGGATTTTCTACCAACAACACATTGACTTTTTGACAAAACGTGAAGTTCGGCCATTGGTTGTCCGTGACAACGGAGTTTATGTATGAAACAATGGGTGTATATATTTACACATAAAGTTGTGTGTAGACAAATATATAAACATTATGCGAATAATTCTTTCAAATTTGTTTACATGAACACAAAATTACATACATACATATGTATGTGAATATGTGAACTTTATGCGTACGGTTTTTCAAAATCTGTTTGCATGTACACATATTTATATGCATATGACATCGTCTTTTAAGATGTTATCAAAACTTCTAATGCCCAAAGCATTAAATATGTACATATGTATATGTATGTATAACTTAATAAACCTATATTACTTATAATTATATTAATTAAATATTTAAGTAATAATACAAACCTTACACTTTATTATAAACTTCAACAGATTTAATGGAATTTATCATTAAATAGGTCAAATTGCATATACATACATACATATATACTAATGAGCTTTGTTATCAAATATATGGAGAATATATGTATGTATATAAATGATATCCGTAGCCGTTTGCGCATTGTAAATACAGTGGTGCTCCAGTATAACGAACGCCGATATAACGAATGTTCAATATAACGAACGCTGTTTTTCAATACATTGATGACTCTATATAACGAAAGCTGGACATTGGATGAACTCGATATTACGAATGTATGGCGTTTGTATTTGGTTTTGGTTGTATTACAACAAAAAACAATGCAGGCAGTTAAATACCCGTTAGTTCTTGTTATTATTGAGCTATTTTTTAAAGAATTCTATTTATTTTTATACTCTCGCAACAATGTTGCTAACGAGAGTATTATAGTTTTGTTCACATAACGGTTGTTTGTAAGTCCTAAAACTAAAAGAGTCAGATATAGGGTTATATATACCAAAGTGATCAGGGCGACGAGTAGAGTCGAAATCCGGATGTCTGTCTGTCCGTCCGTCTGTCCGTCCGTGCAAGCTGTAACTTGAGTAAAAATTGAGATATCATGATGAAACTTGGTACACGTATTCCTTGGCTCCATAAGAAGGTTAAGTTCGAAGATGGGCAAAATCGGCCCACTGCCACGCCCACAAAATGGCGGAAACCGAAAACATATAAACTGTCATAACTAAGCCATAAATAAAGATATTAAAGTGAAATTTGGCACAAAGGATCGCATTAGGGAGGGGCATATTTGGACGCAATTGTTTTGGAAAAGTGGGCGTGGCCCCGCCCCCTACTAAGTTTTTTGTACATATCTCGGAAACTACTATAGCTATGTCAACCAAACTCTATAGATTCGTTTTCTTCAGGTATTTCTATATACAGTTCAAAAATGGAAGAAATCGGATAATAACCACGCCCACCTCCCATACAAAGGTTATGTTCAAAATCACTAAAAGTGCGTTAACCGACTAACAAAAAACGTCAGAAACACTAAATTTTACGGAAGAAGTGGCAGAAGGAAGCTGCACCCAGCCTTTTTTTTAAAATTGAAAATGGGCGTGGCGCCGCCCACTTATGGACCAAGAACCATATCTCAGGAGCTACTAGACCGATTTCAATGAAATTCAGTATATAATATTTTCTTAACACCCTGATGACATGTACGAAATATGGGTGAAATCGGTTCACAACCACGCCTTCTTCCAATATAAAGCACTTTTGAATTCCATCTGATGCCTTCTCTGTATAATATATACATTAGGAACCAATGATGATAGCGGAATAAAACTTTACAAAAATACGGTATTTGAAAAATATGTAAATGACGTATAATGAAATCTCGATTATCACTTTACCATGCGAGAGTATAAAATGTTCGGTGGCACCCGAACTTAGCCCTTCCTTACTTGTTTTATGCACGCTTTATTGTCCGAAATATCAGTTGTGAGTTCAAAGTGGTAAAGTGAGGATATCGCATAAATTATTTAAAAATGCCTTCAATTCGAAAACGGCTTTGCTTGGGTGACAAATTAAAAAATAATTGACGACAATAAAAAGGGGAAAACCCTGAAAGAAATCTCTTTGAAATATTGTATTCCAAAATCGAGTGTTTGCACAATTTTAAAAATTTTCGGAAAGTGATAAGAAGTGTTAAAGGTACACATGCTGGCACATTGAGACGACAATCGTTAAAGAAAGGCGAATATCATAGGATGGAAAAGGCTTTATATAAGTGGTTTGTCTCCCAGCGTGAAAAGCACGTACCTATTAACAGCAATATTTTAAAAGCCAAAGCTGTGCAAACCCATAATACAAAATATCCCAATGAAAATTTTAAGGCAAGTAATGGTTGGTTTTGTAAATTTAAAAAACGGTTTGGGATCCGAATTTTAAAAGAATCTGGCGAAAAACTGTCCTCCCAAGCTGATTTAGTGACACCGTTCAAAGAAAAATTAAATGAAATTATCGTAAAAAATGACATAAGTCTTGATGCAGTTTTCAACGCTGATGAAACTGGACTTTACTGGAAGATGTTGCCGAACCAAACTCTAGTTCACGCTAATGAAGACAGAGCACCGGGCTATCCAAGGAACGAGTTACAATTCTTGCCTGCTCAAATGCAACGGGAACAATGAAATTAAAGCCTCTTGTAATAGGAAAATCAAAAAACCCTCGTTCCTTTAAAAACAAAACACTTGCCGTGGACTATGCGCACTCAAAATCCGCATGGATGAATATCGAAATTTTTATAAAATGGTTTTTTAGTAAATTCGTGCTTCAGGTTTGTATATTACAACAATTTTCACCTCAATACTCCTTAATAATACTTTTAATTATAGGTTGAAGATTTTCTTGAAAGTCGAAATCTACCAAAGCGAGCAATATTACTCCTGGATAACGCTCCTAGCCATCCACCTGAAGAAGATTTGGTGACTCCAGATGGAAAAATATGGACAGTGTTTATGCCACCGAATGTAACGGCTCTATTCAACCGATGGACCAGAACGCGATTCGCCTCACCAAATTATTTTACCGAAATTCTTTACTGAGCAGTGTAGTGCAAAAAGAAAATATAAACTCAGCGTTAAAGGACCTCACCCTTTTCAATGCAGTTCAACTTATTGCTGCAGCTTGGGAAAAAGTTTCAGGGGTTGTTCTTCAGAAGTGTTGGAAAAACATTTTAATTAATAAAACCACACCTGACGATGAAGATGATGAAGACAATATACCTCTAGCAGATTTGCGATTCAGAAAAGACCTTTCTGTTATGGAGAGCACACTTTCTCTTATCCATATAATGTTTCCCCAGGTATGGTTTAACTTATGCATTTGTAGAAATAATTTAAATTAATATTCAAATAAAATTTTAGACAAAGTTCAACACAGATGATTTGGAAGCATGGAATAGGCTAGACAATGTACTTGTAGAAGAGAACCCGAGTTCTGAAAATGAACTAGCTATAGAAATTTCAGAAGAGGAGGAAGGTGGTACCGCTGCAGTTGTAGCTGTGCCGCCAATAAAGCATACTGATGCCATCGACTGCTTTGAGAAGTGTATCAAATGGTCTGAAGAAAACAACGTGGAACAGGAAAAAATATTTTTATTGAAAAGCCTACATCAAAAGGCACAGGATCTCAAAATTTCTCGCCCACAAAAGCAAATGAGCATAACAAATTTCTTTTCAGTTGAATAATGCTCATATTTTTGTTATAAAATTCAACTTTTAATTAATTTTATTGTATGCATTTTCCATTGTATATGTATTTATTTCAACCAATGTTTATGAATTCATTAATAAATAGTTATTTTTAAACATATATGTAACAATATTAATTTAGTTTTCGTTTCCGATATAACGAATATTTCAGTTTAACGAACGGTCCCAACATTATATCATTCGTTATATTGGAGTACCACTGTATACGAATCTGTAAGCGTACATTGAATTTAGCATCATTTTTCTCATTTAACACTGAAAATGCTCAATTCTGCTATTTTCGACGCTCCTGCTAAATATTGGTGAAATCCGCTTATAGAAAAGAGTACCCCTGATTTTGTGGTGAAATCCACTAATAGAAAAGAGTACCCCTCCAAAAAATGAAATATCGTAAATGGCAACGCGGTGAATCTTCTCTATATTCTACATTCTCTGTATCTGGGCTCTCGACTGTTTGCTGCTGGACAAGCTTATGTAGCACTTAGTCGTTGTAGATCTTTGGACGGTGCTCGAATTGAAGAACTAGACTGTTCAAAGTTGACAGGTAAAACCCCATGTAACATTGAAGCTTTAGAAGAAATGATTCGATTAAGAAGTAATAATTCGTAAAGTCGTGAATAGAACTTGGTCGCAAATAATATAACAATAAGTCAATGAAAGGTTCCGAGTAGATATTAAATGCTGCCTAATTATCGATTTACTTAACCCATACTACATGGCATAGTTCATATTTTAACAAATTTGGGGTTTCTCACATCAAACTAAAAAATTAAAAATAAATATAGTTAAAAAAACTAAAAAACACGCTTTTAAAACATATCAAACTAAAAAGTGAAAAATAATTCCTGCATTATTGTGAGAAAAGCGTGGGGTGCTTGTTCATATATTAACTTCAAATCGATTTTCCGGTATCGGCGAACCCTTTTTAAATATTTCCATTATTCTGAATTATTCTTGTTGCAATATCGACTTCAAATATTAATAGATGTTTTTAAGTCTGCAAGTGTAACATGAATAAATATAGTTTAAAAAAACTAAATAACACGCTTTTAAAACATATCAAACTAAAAAGTGAAAAATAATTCCTGCATTATTGTGAGAAAAGCGTGGGGTGCTTGGTCATATATCGAGCATTCCACGCTGTCACAAAAGATCAAAACATATTGATATAAAGTATAATTTTTCTAGAAAACAAATATCGATATTCTGACGAAATGATCTGGGTACCGATTAAAAAAATGGAGACGTCAAATGACACTCTTGGATAGAATACATTGAATGCAATATAAAACTAAATAATCGAGTGTATGTTTTAAAATATAAGCAATAATAGTCTGATTAGAAAGCATTGGGATATTTTGTTCACTGGTCTTAGAGCAAACTCTAGGGCTTCACGGCTCTAGCTCACTCAAAAAGATACGTAAAAATTAATTCTACATACAATCACAGAAATCTTCAAAATGGCTAAGAAGATAGACATAGATTTATCGAAACTAAAAACCTACAAAATATTCAGTCCTCCGTGGAAATTGGCAGAATCTCTTTTCACATCCAGTGGTTTTCCTAAAAATAGTACGAACCCACTTGGTTTCAGGCAACTACATGCCAAGGAAGTGCAAAAATGGAAGCAAAAGAACTGGCTAACTTGGAACTGCAATGGTTCAAAGAAAGTTGAAAACACCTTTGCTCTTACTACAGAATCTGAAGAACTAATCAAAAATGGACTTTTGCCTAGCTACACAATTATCTTCACCTCGGAAGTAACAGCAAATGAAGAAGCCGCAAAACTAAAGCCTAAAGGCCGTAATCTAATAATATGCACCGACAGTCAATAAACGTTTTAAAATCAGCAAATATTAGTGATATTCTCACACGTAGGGTCAAAGAGACTCTCTCATACGAGGCAGAAACATAAAAATTTTATAAACGTCAGCGCATGTTAACATTACAGGTAGCAAAAACGCCGATCTGTTACACAGTACAACAGCTAATCTGGGGGGTGAGAAATTCCAAGTCAGGGTGATGGTACTAGGTCAGTATAGTAAAACACTCGAAGGGTTTGGCGTTCGTATGTGTCAGTTTTTTTTATGACCTTTTAATTTTTTTTCTTATCCTTTTTGCGGCTCCTTTATTCGCACATGCATGGCCATTCAATGGATTGTGACCTTCGCCAGGATTAGTCCAAGTCATTGGGATACCTAATGGCATACTTTCACATCTTCTATTTTTGCAATCCATTAGACGGTTGTAGCAGCTTTTACACATTATATTTGGTACCCAATTTTCGTTCACTATAACATTTTGGTTGAAGTACATCTCGTATGGTTGAACAAAATCAGTACTGAAATTTCCCCTTTTTTATATGTTGAGACATATCGAGTTATGTTAAACTACGTTTTTGCCAAAATGTTACAGCTAAGCAAAAAAACATCAAGATAAGGAAAAAATTTAAAAGGTCATAAAAAAAAACTGACACATACGAACGCCAAACCCTTTGAGGGTTTTACTATACTGACCTAGTACTATCACCCTGACTTGGAATTTCTTACCCCCCAGACAATAATCCCAAAAATGTTCCACAGTGTTAGCAAAAGACGCACACTCTTCCTACTTGTTTAATCAACAACTACACCGAAAAAGATATAAAAGGGTGCCTCACAAACTTCAAACGCAAAAACAAGTGTCTAAAATTATGAGAATAAAATTAGTGCTCATTACAAAACTACAGAGTTTGTCCGGAAAGTATTACGACTGATTCTTAGGAGCGTGCGCGGATCGACTGGATTCGGTAGCGGGCGTTTCTACCTAACGAGCAAGCATCTGATCAGTGGTTTACGATCACCTGGAGAGTTAGGACAAACAGGATTTTCCACCGAGGAAAACTTTAGTGCTCTAATTAGAATATCGTCTACATACGTTCGTGTTTTAACACTTCAGTTGCTTGAGGCAATTCTGACCCTGTGCTTTTTGCTAATTCGTGGAGTGTTCGAATGGCTAGATATGAAGCACAGTTGGCGTCAAAGGTAACTGTCTTTAATTTGAAGTCGCGTACGATCTACCGACCATTTTCTTATCTAGTAGGTGCGGTTTTGTAAAAGTCTTCATAACACTGATCTTCAGGAGTTGTGATTGATATGGGATAGAATTTTTCAAACTACCAATAGCTCTACTATTGCATCAAATGAAGCTTGTACATATGTATATACAAAAAAATTATAATATTATATTTTATGATAAAAACGCATTTTTCTCTTTTATTAATCGCGCGTTTGAATTAACTTCTATGTTTTTTTACAGACACGATACTACATATATGCCTTTAGTTATGTGCATGTAATATGTTCAAAATGTTTGTATGAAATTCTGTTTTCTTTGTATGACAATGAACAAGAGTATTGCGTGATACTTGCCGAATTTGACTTTGAGTATAAGTATGTGTATGTACAGATAAGTATTCTTCTTTTTGAATGGCATAAACAACGCTTACGCGGTTATGGAAGAGTTAACAACAGCGCGAAAACTGGCAGCGTCGGCTCATCAGATGTTGTCATCGTCCACGCCTCTGCACCATATAGCAGGACGGGAATTATGAGTGACTTTTAGAGTTTGGTCTTTGTTAGTCGAGAGAGAACTTTACTTCTCAATTGCCTACTCAGTCCGAAATAACACCTTTTCTGCGTTGGATTCCGAGCAGACATTTTTGTTGAAGTTAATGCTGGTCCTAAGGTATTCGAAGTTGTGTACAACTTTGAAGTAATGATTGTCTTGCCCTCATTCACTACCAGACCTTGGTTCTTTATCCAGTCTGGAGAAAGCAGAACTAATGGTGCGGACGTTGAGGTCAATAATATCAATATCATCGGCATACGCCAGCAGCTGTACACTCTTATAGAAGATTGTAACTGCTCGAATTATTTTCTCCAGCAGCAGATTGGATCGCACGAGTTACATCTCAGGTTACGTCTGACGGCATGCAGTTGTGCACAACATCGCATGATCAGCCAGTACGTGACCAAAACAGCAGACTCAGCATATTTTGAGTTTGTTGGAATGTGCATTACACCCACACATTGGGGCAGACTCGACTTGCTGATCTGATGGCAGAGGCAGTCTGAATTCTGCTATAGAATAATAAACAACCTTTTTAATCCATAACTGGCGCAGTCGAACGGAACGGTTTCATATTCTCTGCTCAGCTTCGCTCAGCCAGCAAAGAAAAGCTAAATAAAAATAAATTATGAAATTATTATTATGAACATCAAATAAATTATCAAATTATTATTAAACAAAAGTACTGTTATTAAAAGAAAAGAGGCAATGACACAGCTAATCATATAAATTACAAAGCAGAACAAAATAATACATTTGAGTTGGAAAATTATAGCAAAAGCAAAAACAAAATTACTGCCTAAATGTGCAAGTGCAAAAAGTGAAAGAATTTGTGAAAAGTGCAAAACAAGAATTATTTTGAGAAAAAATAAAGAAAACTGTTGAAAACCCTAAAAGTGAGCTCTAAAATATTCCATTGGATTACTGCAGTCGGATTACCTTTAATACAAAAACAACAACATCAACAGCAGCAACAGCGGTAATAGGAGCAGCAGCCTTAACAAAAAACAACAAAATCAACAGCAACAACAGCAGCAGCAGCTAAAATTAAATATTGATACTTTAAGAAAACAGAAGTTCTCGGAAAAAATAAACCAATTTAAATAAAATGGCTCATAGTAATAGGAATTTTGAAAACTGTGTAGTAGCAATTTCACAATTGTTAGAATTAAATGCAATACATAATCAGAGGTCAATAACACAACGTATTGAAAATGATTTGAAATATGTAAATTCTTTTGAGGGTGATGCCGGCCAATTGCCAGCATTCATTGAAGCAATAGATAGGATTCTGAGGGATTATCTAAACCAGGAACAAGAAGTTTTTAGAGTAATGAACGATTTAAAAATAAGCGGGAAAGCAAAAAATTATTTGCATCTTGACCCACCAGCTAGTTGGGAAGATTGCAAAATAAAACTAAAACAACATTTTAAGCCAAGGAAAGATCAAATACCATAACTAGATAAATAAATACATTACGAAAAGGTAGCATTAGTGAGTTAAGCAGGAGATTCAATGAAATAATTGATTTTATAACTGAATTTGGAGCTCTGGATGAAAACGGGGAGGCAATGAAGGAAATTCTTTCAGGTATGCTTATTCAACGTATTAACCAAATCACATCGGGAACTTGTGCTTATGCAATAAGGAACTCATTGACTCAGTTATCAGGAATTATACTACATATAGTTTCATAGGGCTAGACGATGGAAATTTAAATCCTACATTTTTAACAAGAAATAATATAATAATTTAATAGTAACCACAATCAAAATAATCAAAGAATAAACAACTTTAGGAGACAAGATATTGGCAATCAAAACAATGATCGTTATTATGCACAAAATAATTCGGGACGATACTCCCAAAAAAATACTAACTTTTCAGGGCAAAATAATTATCATCCAAATAATCCACAGAGGCAAACTAATTATCGGACAGGAAATTCAGGCCAATATACAAATCAATATCGTAATAATAATATTAATAATAATAATAACGGCTATGGTAATTCAGCAAGACAAAATATACAGGACGGCACTCGACAAACAAGACGTTCAAATGGCCCAACACCCATGGATGTTTATGCTGTGAGCAGGACAGAGGAAACGAATAACAACGAAGAATTTTTTACCAATTAGCCTCGAAAATCAAAATAAAATATTAATTTCACTTACTTTGTTTAACAAAAAATGGTGTGCAATGGTAGACCCAGGCTCTACTATTAGTATTATGAAAAAATCAAGCTTCGAACATTATAAGTTACCGGTTCTAGAAAAAAATAAAACAATAATTAGCACACTGAATGGTGATATAAGAGCATCTAACGAAAGAGTTAAGACACCATGTCATGTAGAATTTAAATCCCCTTAGGTGGTTGAAAATAGACTTTGAAAAACCGTACGATCTTATACTAGGAAACGATTTTATATTTAATAATTTCAATATATCGATAAAAATGGCGTTAAAATTCCGTTTTATTCAAAAACTATCCAAGAGCAAGTATATGCATTGGAAGAAATTAAAATGCAAAACATTCAACCGAATCAAATGAACGAAAGGAGGTCGAAAAATTGCTAAAGAAGTATGGAAAATTGATGTATAAAGAAGGCGGTCCACGAAATAAGAACAACAACAAACCAGCAAATCAATTCAAATATATATAGGATACCTCCGAAACATGAGGAAGAAGCCATAAGGCAAATTAGGGAGCTAGAAAAACAAGGTATAATTCGGAAAAGTAGGAGTCAATATAGTTCACCTTTTATCATAGTACCAAAAAAATGTGATAGCATGGGCAATAAAAAATTTCGTTTAGTAATCGATTACCGTAGATTACATCAAATAACTGTCGATGATAAATATCCTTTGCCAAACAATGATGGAATCTTAGACAAGTTGGGAAAGGCGCAGTACTTTAGTACGGTGGGATTATACGAATATATAAGAATGCCGTTCGGACTAAAAAATGCTCCGGCTACCTTTCCACGACTAACGAATGACGTTTATTTGGACGACGTATTAATCTTTTCAACGTCATTGAAGGAACATTTAAACTCCTTAGAGAAAATTTTTTCAAAGTTAACCCTCTACCGCATGGCCATCTTCTTTATGAAAAAAAAAAAATAAAACTCCACTAAAATACGTTTATTTTGAATCCATTTACATATATTTGTAGAAAAAAATATTTTAAAATGCTTATTTTACCAGAAAATAAAAGACGCCATATATGGCTCTCTATGCATACAAAGTTGCTTGGAGTGTATTACTTTTACTCAGTGTGGAAGCGTGTGAAACAGTTTCGTTTGTCATTGTAGCACAGGGATACATTACATTTCTCACAAAAAGTATACGAACGGAATGAGCAGTCATTTTGACAAAGTCTACTTTTCATCCATTTCGGAAAGTGTCCAATACAGTCGGTACGTATAGAATTCAAAGGAAAGTCTTGACGATTACCCTTTTTGGTGCCTTCTCTGCTTGTTGTCGGAGATGAAGAGTTTGATACCGATGCAATTGGACGCCCTCGTTTTCGGGATTTTCCTACCTTGCAAAGATGTTCGCTCACTGCAAGTTTGAAATTAAATAACGGCATAAATTCCCCTGACTTACGGCGCCACAAGATCCAAGAATTTACAAGGCACATATCAATCATGTGGAAAAAAATCTTTTTGTACCAAACCTTAGTGCGTAAATGAATTCTATAAAGACCAAGTAGTGAATCAAGCAAGTCTACGCCGCCCATATAATTATTGTAAACGTCGACAGACTGTGGTGAATGAATTTCAATATACTTTTCTCTTTTTTACTAAAACGTGTCTTTGTGGATATAGGTTGGCTTCCAACGAAAGTTGAAAGAATATTTACTACCTTATTGTCAAACCAAGAAACGAGGCCAAGTTTGACCCCGTCGATTTTAGTTACCTTCTCCACCATGCTGCCTCTCCCCAACTTTTTCAATTCCTTTTCCGTCGGCATCTTACAGTAAGGGACTCGGTTAAGTCTTACCGTACCCAAAGACAAACATTTCCGCTGATTCCCAGATTCGGTGATCTCTCTGGATGTTTATCACTTTGTGCTCCAGCAAATATATCAAAATCGTAGCTAAATCCTGAAACTCCACTTAAAACAAAATTCTTGAAACCCCATTTGTGCGGTTTGGCCGGAATGTATTGTTTTAGATGATGTCGGCACTTTGTGGGAATTATTTGCTCATCCACAACCAGTTGCTCCTCTTTTGGTATGAGCAGTACCTTTTCACGGGTTTTATTTAGAAGTGGTCGAACTTTGAACAGCTTGTCAAATCCATCTTCACCTGGCGATTTCATATCCTCATTGTTGTTGAAATGCAAAAAGCGTTTAATGTTTTCCCATCTATTGCAAGTCATGATGGTGCGTACAAATTCTTGGCCAACTGTAGTATCCCAATAATGCCTCGACGATGGTAATTTCATCAAAGACATGTATAAGACTATGCCTGAAAACAAATTTTCACTAAGTTTCTCCACAGTGTTTACGCTGAACTCACCTATAAATTGCTCTATTTCGCTCTTAGTAACATTTGCCGGCTTATTTATGTCTCTTTGCAGCGCAAGTACATATGTTCGATTGTTCAACTATAAAGTTTATCAAATTTTCGTCAAAGAAAAATTGAAAGAACTCCGCTGGCGTCTCTATTTCATCGATAAAACTTGGAAGCTCCATGTCTCCTTGAAATGGAAAGTTTTCACTTAAATACGGGGGCAAGTTATTTTCTTTCCAGTTTGGTGGTTTCGATTTTTTAGCGCGTTTTGCGTTTGAGCTACTAGGCTCATCATATACGTCTTCGGAACTGCTTTCATCGGTCTCCGATATATATACATCTTCCTGGCCAGAAACTTGTGCTCCAACAACTTCTTCATCTGATTCGGATATATAATCATCATCGCTTTGAAGCCCATTATCGACTACATTTACATATCTTAAATTTCCATAAAACGATCTTGCATCCATTTCTGAAAAAATTTTACTAAAATGCATGAAAGGCAAAATAGTATGTACTGCATGAAAGGCCACATATGTCTTCGTCAGCTTTTCCAAAAATAGTATGTACTGCATGAAAGGCCATATATGGCTTTGTCCGATTTTGCACAAAAGCGTGCCTATAGTACCCACCTTCCAATCGGTTTGTATTTTTATTGTGTGAACACTATGTTTTCCTTCGAAAAATAATTTTTTCTCCGAGAAAAGTCTTAATTTTGATGATAAAAATTTTGTCCAAAACACCGCGAAATACACTTAGCGTTACTCATGTGAGACACCTTCACAAAATAAACGAAAACAACAAGCAAAACCTATCAAAATCAAACAGTATCTGAAATATCAACAAAGAATTGTCCAAAGAAAACTACCGTTACAAATTTGTTCTGCTACATCACTTTGCTATTGCAAAGCCAAATGCAACAAATCCCAAAACCATATATGGCGTTGTATGCGGTAGAGGGTTAAAGGAACATAATTTAAAAATTGAGGTAGATAAATGTAGTTTCTAAAGAGAGAAACAAAATTTTTAGGGCATACCTTAACAAAAGAAGGGTGTTTAATGTAGTTGATTTAAAATTATTCATACACTACCACTTTGTTAATAAAAGACTCCCAGTGCAATTTATGTTTAAATTCCTTTCAATTAAGCAGGTAACAAACATGAAACTTGTAATATAAATGCCGAATATAAATATATGCACTAGATTAGCATTAGAAGAGACGTGAAATAATGTGTTTTGCAAAAGTACCCCGATGGTTACTGATGGATCGATGACTTGACGTAGCTCTGGTGACTCGAATTAACGTAGCACTCAGGATCGGTGAATAATCGGAAAAATCGTATGTTGACGCGACGCAGTGTAGAATATGTTGATGGTCGAATTGTTGACGTGCGAATTGTATAGATCGAATTGAATCTGCTTTCCCGTTGTCCATCCTTTTTGTTGAGTGAGTTGGCCTACATATGTGTTGAGTTGTGCTGTAGTGTCATCAGCTGTGGTGAATTGCACTGTAGCATTAGGATGGGCCAATTTTACCGGATAAAGGGGGTGGATGTTTAACTCATTTAAACAACATCAAATGTAAGCCAAATCAGGACAAGATAGCAGCAATACAAAATTTGAAAATACCTAGAACCGAAAAAGAATTAAAAAGTTTCTTGGGAGCCACTGGTTATTATAGAAAGTTCATTAGGGACTACTCAAAAATTGCATATCCAATGATTAAATGTTTAAAAAAGGGTTATAAAATAAATTCAAGAGATCCGCAATACATAGCTAGTTTTGAAGATTTGAAAACACTGATTTCATCGCATCCAATTTTAAATTTCCTGAATATGATAAGGAATTTACTATTACAACGGATGCATGTGATTACGCAATAGGCGCAGTGCTTTCTCAACAAGGTCAGCCAGTGTGCTACATTAGCAGAACTTTAAACAACCATGAACAGAAATATGCTACAACAGATAAATAATCCTAGCCATTATATATTCAATAACCTATTTCAGACCGTACATGTATGGCACACAATTTAAAATTATAACTGATCATTCCCCGATAGTATTTTTAAATAATAAATATAAAGGAAGGGAGTTTTCACAACGGCACCAAAGGTGGCTCTTGAAACTGCAAGAGTTTAATTATGAAATTGAATATCAGAAAGGGAAAAATAATGTAGTAGCAGATTTTTTAAGCCGAATTGAAAACTCTCCAAAAATCGACGAAAGTAATGATAAAGAATCCAATTTAGAAATGTCAGATACAATACATTCCGCAGAAGAGGAACTATTAGAACACTTCTTCATAAAAGAAGAAATTGTCAACAAGTATAAGAACCAAATTTTAATAATATATAGTCCCAAAACTGAAGTTCAAATAATACATGGAAGGAAAGTAATCGAGATTAACCCTATCGATACGGAGAACATATTGAAAAATATTTTCCGAAGACATATTGACAGGGGCAAAGTGGGTATTTTTTCCGATGTGAAGGAGGATAATCAAAAAATTCAACTATTACTTATAAGCATGTTTTCTTGCAATAGAAAGTTGCAATTCATAAAATGTACAAAAAGAGCAACAGAAATTATACAAGAAGAAGACCTACATAAACAAATTTCACTTTACCATAGTAATGAGTCAATGCATAGCGGAATAACCGAGACTTACAATACACTTAAGGATAAAATATACTATCCAAAATTAAGGGAACATGTACAGCTAATTATAGGTAATTGAAAAAATTCCGGCAAATTAAATATGACAGGAAACCGATAAAGCCGAAGTTTAAACTAACAGGGACACCTTCAGATAAAATTGAAATTATACATGTGAACATTTTTCATTTTAAAAAGCAGTCATTTGTCACAGTAATTGATAAACTAACAAAATTTGCCACAGCATACAGTATAACTGACAGAAATAGGAGAGCAAAAAAGGCCATCATAATCGATCATTTCACGAAATTTGGGAAACCAAAAAAGATCATCATGGACAACGAATTCAGGGGCAAACAGTTAATTCAGTTCTTAAATACAGAAGGAGTCAAAGGTCACTTAACAAAACCAAACTCTCATACAGGTAATGCAGACATTGAGAGGCTGCACTCAACCTTGTTAAAAAAACAAACAGGAATTGAGGATCCAAGCCTCTCAACAGAAATGATGACCATAAAATGTACACCCAATAACACAAGAAGAACGGTTATAAAATAATTTTATTTTTACAGATGATGGGGATAATTGTGTTTTTTTTTAGTAACTATGAAATTGGTGGCAGCACTCCTACAAGTGACACCAATAGTTGAAGAAGCAGGATACACCATGATCCAACTCGACGAAGTAGAAATCGTTGACGAAGTAAATACGATACTACATATTATACACCTGAAAGAGCTAACAAGTTTCATGGAGGAAATGGAAGAAAACATAAGACAAGCAGACCTAAGTAACAAGACACTTCTTTTTAACCAAATTAAAGTAATTAAAGCTAAAATTATATCGATTACTCCCAAGGAAGAGGAAAGAAAGAAGAGAGGTTTAATTAATTTAGGAGGGACAATGTGTAAATGGTTGTTCGGGGTAATGGACGAGAAGGACCGATAGGATATAATTAGTCATTTAGAAGTAATAGAGGGAAATTCGCACAATGCAATTAAAAATATCAATAAGCAGATTATCATAAATGAGCATATTAACGAGTCAATTAATTTAATGAAACAATAATAAAGAATGACAGGAGTAAAATATTAAAAGAATTAAATCAGATACAAAAGGAAGATAGAGAGCTAGCGGAATTGGTTCTTTACAATGATCAAATGAATAAATTAAGACATATAGAAGGGAAGATACATGAAGTTCAAGATAATATAGCCGCCGCTAAAAAAAATTTATTACATCCGGGGATGTTAACTAAAGAAGAAATAGATAACTTTGACATAGATTTTTAATAACTGAAACTGGCCAAGGTAGGCACTTGGCACTTGTGTTCGCCATTCAAATACCAAAGAGTTTTTTTATTGTACATATATGTAAAATTAATTATGCCTCTACCAAACAAACGAAAATTGCAAATAGTTCATGAGGATGAAAAAATTGTAACAATAAATAAAAAACATTATAAATATGAAGATAAAACGTTATTAAGAAAACTAAAATTTAGTAGGAATTGTATTTTTTTTAACGCTTGTGAATTTAAATATAACAATGCTACAATAATACAAGAAATAAGCGATGATACTTTGATCATCAAGAATGCAAAAAATTTTAAACTTATACAAAATTGTGACGACAGAGATTTTGTACTGCAAAATAACTATATATTAAATTTTGAGAAATGTGAAATTAAAATTAATGAAGGAAAATTTAGTAACAACAAAACTAAATTTGTTGATAAATTGATACATCCTGTAAAAATTTTAAGCCAATGCTATGATTCAAAAATAAAATTTGAAGATATTGTACCAAATCATTTCAAGAACATTAAAGAAATAGAGGAACTAAAATATCATAAAAACGTATCCTATGGCATAAGTGCCTCACTAATTATAACAATATTGATAAGTATAATTATTGTTAATATCACTGGATCACAAATTTGAATTTGTTTTTTGTTCCACGGATGCCACTATCCAATTTGTATGTGAAATGGCTCGCTGATTTCGAAATCGAGTAAATTTTTTTTTTATGGATACGTTTTTGAGATATTTGCAATTTACCGTTATTCTACCAAAAAAAAAGGTGTCTTCATTTAATCATGCATATCTCACTGACCAGTTGAGCAATCTTACTGCAAATTATAGAAAATAAAAGTGAATGAAATTTCCTAAAAATATTGTCTACTCTATTTTTCCTTATAATTTCTGAGAAATTGATTAATCACTTCGGGTTTTTAAATTTTTTTATGAAAAAATTAAAAAAAAATAAACTTTGGCATGGAAAAAATTTTAAAACAAAAGATATTTTTTTAATTTTTTTTATTTTATATGAAGTCCTGTTTCTTTATAAAAAACTAAGCTACCAACGAACAAAATCCATGTATAAATAGGAAAGTTGTACATGATCAAATAAATATATCCAAGTCGCGCAAAGTCAATGTATACGTATATGCGTAGGTAGTGTGTAAAGTAGGGGTGGGATTGTTTTCGAATATCATTAGAATAAACTAATAACGCTATTCGTTTAAAAAAAATCAAATAATACTCTTAGGTTTGCATCGAAAGCAAGAGGTGTCAGGTTCGAAACCCCTGTAGTCATGTTAATTTGCTTAATATGTGTGTAGGTATACAGGCAGATTTTCGAAGGGTAATTAGTTGCGGAAAATTCCTAATGCAAATAAATTTAATTCAAACATACATACCTACATGTACACACACATATCTTGGTAAATTCATTATTTTTTTAAGCCAAACATCAACAGCAGGTAGTATTTTCTTTTCCCGGCTCGTTAATATGAAGGAACTTTTTTGTTTAGGTAGGTTTTGCCTTTTTTTATTTTTTCGCGATCAAGCTATATATAAGGATAAATGCCCCTTGAAAGTTCATAATATCTGTAAGGCTCGCCGGTTCCAGTTTAAAATTACAATATAAGAAACCGTGAGCTATTTTTAAAAATAAAATGAGTAAACGTACGCGAGAATTTGAGGGTACCAACGATCAGGATATGTTCTGTTACATATGCGGTGAATATACTCTTGTACGGCATCAAAGGCAGTTTAGAGATTCGATCCAATCTATATATTCAAAATATTTTGGTATTGAGCCTAAAAATATTGATAAACCATGGACTCCGAATATTTTGGGTTCCTTGTGTCGAATAATATTGGTTCAATAGGAATCAGGATCAACAAAGTACGTATTAAAATTATGAAACTATGCTTCTTTTTATTTAATAGTAATTTTTAATTTTTTTCTTTTTCAGGCGATACATGAAATTTAATGTACCAATGATATGGCGAGAACCTACATGCCACTCAGAAGATTGTTATATTTGTATGACAAAAGTACTTGGCTTTGGAAAATCAAGGAAAGTGATTTATGCTAACGTACCTACCGTTTCATTGCCAGTTCCACATTCAGCTGAAGTTGCGTATCCAGTTTCGTTGTCAACAGCAGTATCTGAAGGATCATCTGTATATGGGAAATCAAGTTGTAATGAATTTTTAATGGAAAACGAGAGAAACGTTCTATCACAAGCGCATCTAAACGATTGGATTAGAGATTTGGAATTATCCAAGGAAAAAGCTGAGCTACATGCCTCTCGTATGCAACAATTTCAATTCGTGTCACCCCATGTTAAGGTGACATATTATAGAAATCGTCACCAACCATTTGCCAAACACTGTACGAAGGAAGACAATGTACATATGCTATTGCAAAGACATTCCAGGATTATTCAAAGAGTTTGGTCAACCATATGATTCCGAGGAGTGGCGATTGTTCATAGACAGCAATAAACTGAGCTTGAAGGCCGTATTACTGCATAATGGCAACAAAAAGCCCTCGATCCCGATGGCGCATGCAGTAAACACGAAGGAAACATACGAGGTAATGGAGAAATTGTTAAAATTCATCAAACATGAAGAGCATGATTGGAAAATATGTGCCGATCTTAAAGTCGTTGGAATGTTATGTGGTCTACAAAGTGGCTACACAAAACACTGCTGCTTTCTCTGCAAATGGGATAGCCGAGCTCGTAAAGACCACTATTGCATTAAGGATTGGCCGGAAAGAGTTGAATTAACAATTGGTGTGGATAATATCAAATACGTACCACTTGTAAAGAAGGAAAAAATCATTCTTCCGCCATTGCACATCAAGCTCGGCCTCATTAAAAATTTTGTTAAGGCGTTGGACAAAGAAGGCAAAGCATTCAATTATTTGCAAAATTTTTTCTCAAATATTTCCCAGGCCAAGATAAAAGAAGGTATATTTGTTGGACCCCAAATAAAAAAGTTGATAAATAATGACCAACTCAAAGGACTATTGTCACCAGTTGAGGCAGCAGCGTGGGCTTCCTTCGAAATGGTCGTTTCTTCTTTTCTCGGTAAACACAAAAGTCCAAACTACGAGAAGATAGTGAGCGACTTAATCAAAAATTATGCAGAAATGGGTGATTATTCAAAACTTATTTAATTGAATTATATAAAATTTTATAATTTACTTATTTACATTTTCTTTTTTCTCCAGGCGTAAATATGTCTTTAAAAATTCATTTTCTGCATTCATTTTCCATAAACTAAATAAACGACAAAACAAAACACATAATCATTTCGACTATAATGTAAGAACATCAACTTAAGACAAAAAACACATTGTTTTAATATATATTACTAATATATAAATAAATGAGTTTATAAAAACTAAAAACGACACGAAAATTTACTTTTTACTTAACAGAAACAGCGCATAGCTAGATATCCCACCCCTACTTTACACACTACGTACGCATATATGTATGTACATACGTATACACTGACTTTGCGCGACTTGGATATATTTATTTGATCATGTACAACTTTCCTATTTATACATGGATTTTGTTCGTTAGTAGCTTAGTTTTTTATAAAGATACAGGACTTCATATAAAATAAAAAAAAAATTAAAAAATATCTTTTGTTTTAAAATTTTTTCCTTGCCAAAGTTTATTTTTTTTTTATTTTTTCATAAAAAAATTTAAAAACACGAAGTGATTAATCATTTTCTCAGAAATTATAAGGCCTATGGAAAAATAGAGTAGACAATATTTTTAGGAAATTTCATTTACTTTTATTTTCTATATTTTGCAGTAAGATTGCTAAACTGGTCAGTGAGATATACATGATTAAATGAAGACACCATTTTTTTTGGTCGAATAACGGTAAATTGCAAATATCTCAAAAACGTATCCATAAAAAAAAATTACTCGATTTTCGAAATCAGCGAGCGATTCCACGTACAAATTGGATAGTGGCGTTCTTGGAACATTTTTGCTGTAAACCAGTGTACTTACTTATGTAAAAGAAAAAATGAAAGGATAAGTTTGAAAATCATAAATGAAAGAAGTCAGGAGACTTCTCAGAGTGGCTCTAGGGGAGTTACATCTCAGGTTACGTCTGACGGCATGCAGTTGTGCACCACATCGCATGATCAGCCAGTACGTGACCAAAACAGCAGACTCAGCATATTTTGAGTCTATTGGAAAGTGCGGTACACCCACACATTGGGGCAGACTCGAGTTGCTGATCTGATGGCTGAGGCAGTCTGATTTCTGCTACAGAATAATAAACAACTTTTTTAATCCATAACTCACGGAGTCTTCTTGTCTGAAACCTCGTTTGGTATCGAACAGCTCGGAGAGGTCCTTCCCAATCCTGACGGAGCTTTTGGTATTGCCCAACGTCAGTTTATAGAGACTTATTAATTTTACGGGGATACCAAATTCAGCCATCGCGGCATAAAGGCAGCTTCTTTTCATGCTGTCCAAAGCAGCTTTAAAATCAAAGAGGTGGTGTTTGTCGATTCTCTGTTCACGGGTATTTTTTAAGATTTGGAGTATGGTGAATATCTGGTCAGTTGTTGATCTCTGGTGTTGTGGTCACACTGGCATTCAGCAGGCTGGAGAAATGTTTCATTCATAAATTTAGTATGCTCTGGGCTTCAGTTACTAGATCACCTCTCGGGGTTCTACAAGAGAATGCAGCTTGTCAAGCTCTTCATACTTATTCGGCCTCTCTCATTTTTTTTTGCAAATGCGTTTCGCTCCCTCTTCGATTTAAACGTTGCGAGATAGGCAGTCTGTTTTCTGTCCACGGCATTCCTCATCGTACTAGCTTTTCTGTTTGCAGCTGCTGTTAAGTGTTCTCAGATAGCAAGTCGATTAAAAAACCTTGGGCTGTCTGCTGCGATTGCAGCTTATCGACGCAGAATCATCCTTGTGTTTGTTTTTTTTTTTTCAAAAATATTTTATTTATTGGATCTGCTTTTTCTTAACGCCTAACAATATGTTATAAAATCTTAAATCTATTTAAAAACTAGACAGGCTCAAGCAGGTGATTGAGCTGTTTTGATGATACGTCGCATTTTAATAAGCAGGCATATCTCTTCTTTTAAGTCGTGTTTGATCACACGATGATTGGGTGATCTCGGAGTTTAGATATATATTTAATTCTGCTGTCTTCTACTTCTTTATTTACCATAGGAATACCAAGGTCTTTATGGATATTTTCGTTACGCATGTTCTATGGTGAACACGTGATTGTTCTAAGCATTTTTGATTGGAACCTTTGTATAATATCAATATTAGTTGCACAGGTCGTACCCCACAGTTGTATGCCATACATCCAAATCGGCTTTATGACCGCATTATATAAAAGCACTTTGTTGTCTAAGCTAAGTTTGGAGTTTTTATTTAAAAGCCAATTTAAATTTGCAGCTCTGATCTTCATGCAGGGTTGAACACGTGTTCAGAGTCTTCTATACACTCTGTACACGTCGGACAGTATTGACTAAAGTCATGACGATATATAAATAGGTAGCTTCTGAAGCAACCATGCCCACTGAGTATTTGGGTAAGGTAGAAATCCAGGTCTCCATGTTGTCTACCTATCCACAAATATATGTCCGAAATCAGTCGGTAGGTCCACCGTCCTTTGCATGAAGTTTACCACCGTTGCTGCCACATTGCAATGCTTTTTATTCTCTCTCCTCTTTTTGCTGTGGTAGACGTCTTTGATAAGTTATATATTCGCGCGAATTCGGCTCCCTGGATGTCAATCGGTGCCATACTGACTAATACCTCAGCAGCGTCATTTGAAATGGTTCGGAAAGCACTTATCACACGTATTGCTGAAAGCATATGCACTGTGTTAATTGGTCTAGCATATGATTTTGTTTCTAGCGCCTGTATTCAAATTGGAGCCGCGTACAGGATCACTGAGCTTATTGCCTTAGCTATTAAACTTCGTCGGCTGGAACACACACAGCCTTTATTTGCCATCATTCTAGATAAGGCATTATATATTTTATTTGCTTTACTTGTTGCATTTTCTAAGTGGTTCTTGAACTTTAATCTTGAGTCCACTATTACTCCAAGATACTTCAACTGCGGCTGTGAAGTAATCTCGCATTCTCCTATGGTCAGCGAAATTTTCTCCTCAATCTTCCTTGAGCTTATGAGCAGGACTTCTGTTTTCTGCTCAGCCAGCTCAAGGCTCATGGTGGCAAACCATCGGCGCAGACCATTTATGCTGTCATTGCATTTGATCCGGAGGTCATCCAGATGTTTAGCTACAGCTACCACTTTGAGGTCATCCGCATAAGCGATTGTTTTCACATTTTTTGGTTGCGGTATTTTTAACACCCCGTCGTACATCAGGTTCCATAGCAGCGGGCCTAAAACCGAGCCTTGGTACTCCACTGGTGATAGTGTAGCTCTGAGTGCCCTCGTCCGTCTCGTATAGCAATCAGATAATGAGGAGCGTGTATATCGTGTCGAGCTTTTATTATATTTGCCCACTTTGCGGAGTTGAACGCATTTTTCACATCCAGGGTTATTAGCGCGGAGTATTTTTTCCTACCACCTTTCCATCTTTTTCCACTTATTGCACATTTTGCAGTATCAACTACTTCTCTTAGTGCGTCAATAGTGGACCTCTTTTTAATAAAGCCGTATTGTCTCTCTGATAATCCGCCGGCTTTTGGGATTGCTAACTCCAAGCGGTTTCTTACAATGCTTTCGTACACTTTCCCAATTGTGTCGAGCATGCAAAGAGGTCGATTAGATGAAGGTTCTTCTGGTGGCTTATTTGGCTTTGGCAGTAGAATCAGACGCTGCATCTTCCACGGATCGGGGAATACCTCTTCTAATATACACGCATTGTACATGTTAACAAATAATCTGGGCCTTAGAGTTATGGCTTCTTTATGGGCTCTATTTGGTACACCATCTATTCCTGGCGACCACGATGATTAGTAATTCTGCTACCCCAAGCAGTAGACCATGCGTTAAAATCTCCCGCTATTATTATTGGCGAATTGCTTCTGATTTCTAGAGATAACTCCAGGAGAAAATCTTCAAATTCGCTAATTGTTGCGCAAGGACGAGCATAGCAGCTTACAAAATATATTCCTTCTATATTCGCCCATGTAAAGTCGTTATGGGACTTCTTGGAACGTGATGTGAAGGCTTGACCTTTGCAGGCCCATATTGCGGCTTTGCCACTTATATCTTTACTCCAAGTGCTTTCCGAACGTTGAGAATATTTTTCGCTTAATAGGGCGACATCTATGTTTTCTTCCAGCACCGTCTGTTTTAGAAGGTCTTGTGCTGCAGCGCAATGGTTGAGATTTAGTTGCAATATCTTCATTTTTTCGTTGACTTCAGCATATCTGCGTATTTAGGACAGACCGTACTTAGAACGGAGTGCTCCCCTTTACAGGGCATACAAGTTGGGGAATTTGTGCATGTCTTTGCCACGTGACCGCAACGTGTACAAAGGGAAGACCTATCAGTGGGGCTGCAACATTTGTGTGCTATATGTCCTAGTTGGAAGCACCTAAAACAACGAGTAGTAGGTGAAAATTCCCGGAGGCGGCAGATAGACCACCCAATCTTTACTTTGCCACACTTGAGTAAAGTTTTGGCATGCTCAGCTCGTAGGCATACATATAAGAGCTATTTGAGTGCCACTTCGAGTTTTCCGCAAATTTTTTATATTTTGCTTCCCCAGGTTTTGGATCCCACACTCCTTTTGTAATGCCTCACAGATTTCTTCGGGGGTGATTTTCTCATCCAAGTCTTTACACATAATGGTAATATTATGAGTTTTTGGCTGTATTACGGCCATCTCATCAATAACTCCTTCTAGGGCGCTTTCGAGCGTGTTGGCTCTCTTTTCTGCTTGATTTTTTAGTTCAATTAGCAGGTCTCCTTTGAGGGTTTTTCTAATGTACCTTACGTTTGAACCCAGTTCTTCAAGGCCTCTGCCGCATTTTATTTTTTTCAAGATATCCGCATACCCTCTTTTTTTGTTAAGATTATCGCGTATGGTTTCGATCTGATTTTCTTCTCGATCGGTTTCTTCTTTCTTACGACGTCTATCCATTTCTCGCCAGCGGGCTTGTCTCCCAAACTGTCTTTGTGCATGCATTCAGTGACCTCTCTATATGTTGCTTGCACTTTATGACTCATGTTTTTGGGCTTCTTTGTTGGTGGCAAATATCATTTTTATCACTTTTGATAAGAGATACCTGCGACGCCTTTACTACCATAACTCTTTTCGACGGGTGCTCTTGCTTTTCTGCCTTGTCATACAAGCTTGTGACACAGCTTATCAGATCCCGCATAGCTTGGTTAATATGTCTCTGACCAGACATCATGCTTTCGAGCTCTTTGATTTTTTTACCCAGTTAGCAGAAATTACTGGGATTTTCATTATTTCCATTATTTTGAAGCTGCTCAGATTTGCCACCTTTGCCTGCTTGGTCGGGATTTTCGCATATTTTTGCTGATCCAGAAGCGGTGGCCTCTTCAGGTTTGCCTTTTGGAGGCGTTCTCAGGATTTTTGAGTTCCTCCGAAAAGGATTCTCTGGTGTACATTCCAAACTGTTCTCAGAGGCCATAACTCTGCCAGAGAATAGTTGCGAACACCTGTCAGTGGGTACGTTCAGTCTTTGCCCTAACAAACCTTACTTATATTTTGATGTTTGGCAAAGCCGTAACCAAAGCAAAAGGAAGAAGGAGAAAAAGTAGAAACAAAATAAAAAACAGCTGATCAAAACGGCAAAAAGAAGTGATTGCACGTTTTGATTCGCTGTTACGTGGGGAAACTCCTATTTAATATTTATTTTTTGTATATAAATTTACCAAAAGAAGGGCAGGTAAGTGCCAAATAAATTCTATGGAAACCAAATCAAAGTACTTATCTAATTCCTTGGTATTAGCATCCAGTCAATCAAAAGTCCAGTCCCAGTCTCCCGGTAAGTCTCAAACATAAACAAGCCTGCTACCACTTCAAAAAACCACAAATTCTTGCTGATATTTTAGACCACTAAAAACACGTCTACTTTCACTGACTACTTCTATATAGGTGAATACCAAGATATGTTACTTCACTCGCTTGGGGTACTAAAATTTTGTTTATTTTTACTGCCGGGCACATCTTTGGTCTTCGCGAAAATGTAGTATGCTTACACTTCTGTTCATTCACATTTATATGCCAGTTCGCTAGCTATTCATCGACAGAACTTAAATGCTCCGCTAATATTCTTGATTCTAAAATGTGGCATTTGTTACGGCTCACTATAGCTGTGTCGTCCGCAAAAGTTGAAGCTAATACATTATTAGCTGTTGGAAGATCTGCTGTATATATGATGTATAGTGTTGGGCCTAAAACACTGCCCTGCGGTACACCAGCCCTTATCTGTCGTTCATCAGATATGAAATCTCCCACTTTTACCATAAATTTTCTATTTTTTAAGTAAGATTCCAAGGTTTTATACAATTCTAAAGGTAGAATTTTTTTAATCTTATATAAAAGACCTTCGTGCCACACCTTACCAAATGCTTGAGCTACATCTAGAAATATTGCTGAGCAGTACTCCCTGTGCTCAAATGCTTTCCTTATCTCGTTAGTAATTCTATTTACTTGCTCTATTGTGCCATGTTTCGCACGAAATCCGAATTGATGCATTGGTATTGTGTTATTTACTTGGAGGAAAGGAGACATCTTCGATAGTAATACTTTTTCAAATACTTTTGAAAGACAGGGTAGAAGACTGATTGGTCTGTATGAAGACGGCTGTGTTAGGTCTTTCCCAGGTTTATCTATTAAGATAATCTGCGACTTTTTCCATGAAATTGGATAATATCCGAAACTAAGAATTGCATTGAAGAGCAAAGAGAGCACCTCTACAGCAATAATTGGTAACTCAATTAGCATTTTTGGGGAAATTTTATCATGTCCCGGCGACTTTTTTGGATTAAGTTCTTTCATGATACCAATGATTTCAGAAGGTGAAGTCATAAGAGACTCGAGCGACTCTTTAGCTGTGTTGGGTAAGATTGACAGCTTAAAGTTGTTCTTTGGCAAATTGGGTTGAAATACCTTTTCTAGGTGATTTGCAAAGCAATTAGCCTTTTCCTCGTCACTTCGAGCCCAATTTCCACCCAAGTCTCGTATAGGCATGTTGGAGTCAGTTGGTGGCTTCATGGACTTTCGGGATTTCCAAATGGAATTTTGCTTGTTTGAATTTGGACACAGCTTTTTTATATACATTTCGGTGTTCAGTTCTTCCTCACGTTTAAGCGCTTTTTTTAACTTACGTACAGCAGATTTTAATTGAAGTTGAGGGGAAGGGGAACGATTTATCTGCCATTCACGTCTTGCACGCCTTTTTTCAGAGAGATTTTTCTGAAACCAAGCGGCTTCTAGCTTTTGTTTGGTATTACTAAAACAGCTGCGTTGGTTATTATATCATTGACTTCTCTTTTGCTTTCGTCAATATCTCTTCCTGTATTTTGTACTCGATATTAATGTGGTTACTGACGTATTTTTTATATTTTAGCCAATTCGTTTTATAAGATGTTAGACCCACTTTTGGATTAACGAATATATGTTGTTCACATAACTTTATTAGTACAGGAGAGTGATCAGAAGATAGATCAATACATGTGTCAGCTGTTGTGTGCGATCGATTAAATCTGGTATTTTCTTACGATCACTGGGCCAATATGTGGGCTTACCAGAAGATATTATTTCAAGGATATTGTGCCTATTTATTACAGTTTGATACACCTGTCGTCCTTTCGGATTAATAAGACGTGAGCCCCAGTACGTGTGTTTTGCGTTGCAATCTCCACCTGCTAGAAATCTTTGACCTAGTGTTCCAAAAAAGTTTTTAAATTCGATTTCTGTAATTTTAAAACGAGGTGGACAGTATATAGCCGTAAGGTTAAGTCACAACCCCGATTTTTTAGTGATATTGTTGTGGCTTGTAACTGCGGCGTAGCATGAGATTCTAGAGCATAGCGGTTTAAACGATTTCTAATCAACACTGCCGTGCCACCATGCGCTTTTCCATCCGAGTGATTTGTAACATATAGTCTAAATCCTGGTACATTGAAATTATTTTTAATTGTTACATGCGTTTCTGAAATAAGCATTACATCTATATTCTTTTCAGACAGAAATCTGATAATCTCTAATTTATGTTGGTTAACACCGTTAGCATTCCATATACAGATATTTAGTAAGCTCATTTTTTACTTAATAAATTTTGCAGCATTTGATTTTGTGATTTTATTAAATCTTGGATCATGTTTTGCATAGTAGACATAAAGTGTGTCATACACTGTGTAATATTTATAATCATAGTTTCAATACCTCCATTTGGAAGATTTTGCGGCAGTTGCATTTGCACAGTGTTGCCTTTCACCACATTTGCATAGCTGCCTTGCATATTATTATTGTTAGAAGTAATAAGATTTGAACTTTTTTCTGAGGTTGCAATAATTTCATTACGGGGAGTTTGTGACATTTGGTTACGACGTGCTTGAATGCCCTGTGACAACTTCGATTTCAAATCTTTATATACAGGGCAACCTCTGTAGTTAGCAGTGTGATTTCCTCCGCAATTGCTGCATTTTTTATTTAATTCTTCTTTCTTAAGGGTGCATTTCGAAGTAAATCATCACATACCCCACAAGCACTGCGTAGAGTACAATATGATTTAGTATGCCCATAGTCTTGGCAGTTAGTACATTGTACCGGTCCGTTTCTTTTATGTGGTTCTTCCACAGTTACTCTACGATGCAGCAAATATTTCAAATTATATATTGGATGTGTTTCATTTTTTTAAGTTGATTTGAGTTCAGCAGCAATTCAATTTTAAACATTGGCTGTGGTATTTTGTTTCTATTAAATATATTTACAACTGTTTTAATTCCAAAACCGCATTCTTCCAATGCTTCGTTGACTTCCCTAGAGTCTACGGCGGACTCTATGTATACCCTTGATTACAACAACTATGTGGGACCTTAGAGCTCTTCAGTTGATACGAATAATAATTATTGTTTTAATTTGACAAAAATTTAACTATTTCCATAAAACTTTTTTCAGTGTACGACTGAATTTTTGTTTCGTCTATATTGCCTTTTTTCAAAGGCACTATATGAAAATTGTTAGTACCTACAATTAATTCAGCAACGAGAGCATTACTGCTACGCTCGCGCAAATATATTGGAGGTGGTTTGGCTTTAACGACTGTGGTGTGCTTAGTATGGCAAATCTGTTGCCATTTAAAACTTCCGTGTGCCGCCTTGAAATTTCTTAGGACTGACCGCTGACTTTGAAGGACTTAATTTCCTTTTTATATTGGCGTAGCGGTCAATGCCTGTTTGTACAGACGGGCTTTTTTTTTGCGTTCTCACCTTGCGTTGTGATTTTCTTCGTTGCCTGCGCGTTTGCTGGTACCTGCAGACTGGTTGCTGTCAGCGCATTTGTTGTTGCCTGATTGTTGTTTGTTTCTGCTGACTGCGTTCTTTGCTGCGTTTCCTTTTCTGCTGATCGCCGTGATGACTCATCGTCGCCGTTACCTTTTTTTTGCCAGTAGTTGCTATTGTTGTTGGGTTGACAAAGCTGAAGTAGGCATTTAGAGAATGCCTACGGCCTTGCTGGTGAGGCTGCGAAGCACTCATTATTGTTTTTATTATTAGTTTTTTGTTTTGTTTTTATCTATTTATTTCGTGCACTATTTGCTTATGTTTATAAATAATAATTTGCGAGCACTGATTTTTGTTGATTATTTGTTTTTATTTTATTATTATTAATTGGTTACTTTTTTCAAAATGTGAATACACGGAACGAATTAAAAAACACGTCCGTACACCTTGAGCGCCAAACAGTTGTTTGTTGACGTGGGTTTTTTTCTTATCTTGCCTGCAACAGGATAGTGGTTCTTGTCAATGTTAAGATCTTGGAGTGAAGGCCAGTACACACATCCCAGAGGATACTTCGTCTAAGACCGGAAGTCGTGAGCAGTTTTGAGTTTGACTAAAATTACGCTTACTTCCAATATAACAAAATTTTAAATTTCATTTGATTCTTTAACTTTTCAGTACACAAATCAAGAAGTAATTAATATAACGGGATACAATTTTGCAGTAATAATTCTTGTAAAGTATGCCACCTTACGTCCTAACTACACAATTCCAGCCAAACCCGTTCAAGCCCCTAGGTGCCGAATTTGTAGACCCGAGTACCTGTAGTTGACTGTTGACCGAAAATATCCGTCAATAAATTAAATTCATAGAAAGTCTCTTCTTGACAATACTAATTATGTGTATCAGCAATGTGTTGAATCGGATCACTACTTCTCTGGGTCTCCATAGCCCTAATATAAAGATAATCAATGTTCTAGGTGACTTTATTCTGGATATATCGGCCAAAGTTTGCGGTATTTCAATGAAAACTCGTTATTCTAACCAGTCTTAAGGCAATTTTGTCGGTCAGTATATGGGTATATGAAGTTGCGGCTTCTAACCCTGTGACATCTTGCACATCAACACAACATTCACCTAACTGCAATATTCCGCACACACAACGTACAGCATCACACTATGCGACTTACAACACTACCAACATACCACGTCATACAACTTTCAACCACTATACAGACCACCACTTAAAACATCGTTTTTCTACACCCAACCGATCAAAAAGGATTGGTCAGACTGGGATGGTCCCAATTCGATTTTCGCCCGTGATATATGGTATACGTTTCAGCAGCATTTCGATCGTGATAGTTACACATACGCCAAATTTTCATCACCAATTTGTGGTTTTGCGACCCCTTTCAATCGCTGTGCGTGTGTGTGCCTACGAGTTTCTAAGCAGTAGCGAATATTAAAAAAAAATTATATTAAGAAGTTAGTTGTCTAAAATTGTTAAAATTCTGAAGTCTCACCTGCAAAAATAAATTATTGTTGGAATTACTCATCAAATTTTTTAATCGTTAAATTTTCAAGGAGCTTAAATAAAAGTGTAAGTAATATAGCCCCTAATAATAAGGTGAAAACCAAATGCAATATTCAAAAAGTCCTTCGAGCCTTTTAGATATGCATCTAAAATGAATAGCAGTGGCTTGAAAAAGTGAAACATTTCAAAGGAATGTAAATTTTTTACAAGAAACATTGAAAGTTTTGAAAGTACACTCAGCACCAAAAAATGCGTACACATATTAAAATTACTTAATTACAACTAAAACATAAAACAAAAATACCCTTGCAAATTACAAGAATCAAAGCCAGGGAAATACTTTGTGATATAAAACGCCAACCTGAGGATCGAAATCCAAGCAATTTTATGTATACACTAGCAGACCCGGTCACGCGTTGCTGTGGCTATATTTTTGGTTATATTACATTGCAGTAAACTCTTCACGGGGAACAGTTACCTCTTAATACCATGAAATTACTTAGCCGTACGAACGAAGGCAGAAAATCCACTGGATTGGAATTTGAAAGGGAAGTACTTTTAATATGATTGAACAAAATTTTCATACTATTTATTTGAATTTCTAACAAATAGTTTTAAATCTTTAAGAATAATATTCAATATTTTGAATTATCAATACTTTTAATCTGAATTTAATTTAGCACTAATTGGTGCACAATACTTTTAGTTAATCCGTATTTAGCTAACACAAATAGTTTCGACGGTTTTCGTACTCGTCAGCATGCAACATATACATACATAGTTGCCCTTGAGAAAAACATGAATTTTCCGAATCTAAATCACAAATGGACATTGTTTGGCCTTGAGATTTATTTATCGACATTGCAAAAGCTAAACGAACTGGAAATTGTAGCCTCCTAAAGGGTATCGTAGAATCCGATGGTATCATTGGAATACGTGGCAACAGGACCACTTCACCTTTAAACTTTCCAGATAATATGGTTGCTTCAAGAATATTTCCGGTTATCTTTTTGATAGCCAAACTCGAACCATTGCATAATCGAGGTGAATTCAAATTACAAAAGAATAGGTGAACCATTCTTTAATCGAAGATTATGTGGTGGCATTCCGGGTATATCTAGTGAATTTAAAAATTCAATTGGAAAACTTACACTTTCATTTTCATTAAGAACAGTATTGATTGATTTAAAAGACATCAGATCGCCTGATAACAACTGTTGTATTTGGAAGTTAATTTCGTCAACATCAACATTTTTGACTGCCAAAATAGCCCGCTCATTGAGCCAGTTATAATTCAAGTAATTATTCTGTATATTCGGAAAAATACTCTTAATCAATTAATTTTTTCCTCAAGAACAGTGCATGCATTATCTGGCAGTCTCTGCTTCGCGCGAGTTATAGCAGGAACATCCAAAAACGCTACTCCCTTCCTTCCTTTGCTTCCTTAGCTCGTAAAATGTGTCAAAAGTTGAGCCCGTGGTAAAAAAGCAGAAATCAGCCATCTTTGTTTGTTTTCATTTGAACAATGTTGCCATTGCTCAATATGCATATATAGTTTTGTACACATCTAACTTTTAAATTACAATTTTTCATAATACAAAATATCAAATCTGATAACAAACTATTAAAAATTGTTTATATATTTATAAATAATAGCATTCACTCTGATTTTGAGTTAGTTTAAGTAAATTTCAAACATATTGAAGACAACTTTTATAATTACTACAGTATATCGAGATTGGTAACCCTGCGTTGTGAGAGAGCAATCAGCTGACACGTTTCTACGGCAAAAATCCAATTGCCGTGGACTCCTACGGCAAAGAGAGAAAGGAGCAGCGTTTTTCGCTGTTCACTTACATTGCGCGCCCATAAGATATGTCGTATCAGCTGACACGGGCCACGGGTCTACGTTTTTGGTTGTTTCGGCGATTACGTTTTCTGTTGTCGTAACAGAAAAGGTTTTTATGAATAAAAGACCTCGATTCACCGTACTGTGCGCTTTTCCGTCAGATTCTTTATTAAATTATATCATTTCATTCTCAACCCTCATCGAGACCCTTGGGTCTGGACAGGCATATTTTGTTTTTAAATGTTATTTAAATATATTAAGATTGTAGCAAACGACTTGCGCTTCCAGGTAGCTTCCCAAAATTTTATTGTCTATAGAATTCAGAAAAAAATTTAGGGATATCGTATCGAAAAGGACGAAAAAAGGATATTATAATATTACACCTTATTGCACCAATGGTACTTGGCTATATATTTTGTATGAAAATATATGAACTTTGGTATGTTTCTGTGTTTGTTACATGTCCAAATTGGTTTGTATGTTTATCTAGGTCCGCTAGAGCGTTTAAAAGGTTAAGAAAAATATCACATTTTTTGGGAACGCTATTGCCACGCCCCTGGTTGGGATAGAGGAGGGTTGAGGGCTTTCCTGAAATCCCCAGGGGTGAACTAACTTGCAAAATCGTTTTGAGCCCTCCCGGCCCCATACCCTCTCAATTGTAGTGAAACAAATGGGGGGACATGGTGAAAACCCATTTTCGTCTATTGCCACGCCCCCGGTGGCGCTTTGGGGGCGAATTATACATTTCCTGAAAGCTCTTTAAATTACCTAACCGGTGCAATTTATTTGATCCACCTAGAGTGTTTTAAAAGGTTAAGAAAAAATGTAATTTCTTTCAAAATGTTACATTTTTTGTGATTGCTATTGCCACGCCAAGCGTGAACAAGGCAGTCAATTTGATTTCAACCAAATCGATAGGTAAGAAATTTCAAAAATGTATCTATATTGTACTTATATGAGCGTAAATACAACACGTATTTCCATACAAATGTCTGTAAACACCACTTGGCCTAGCCAAGCACCATTGGTCTCGACTAAGTGTATCAGACCGTTGGTCTCGACCAGGGTTAAACTATGCTTAGCGTAATCAGAGAACTTAAAAGTATAGAGAAGGTGCAAATCGAAATGTGTATGATGGTTCGATTGCGCGGCTAACAGAGCTGATAGAATCACATTAGGAAATTCGCCGTTCTCGCTGCTATTTAGCAGAATTGAGCACTTGCAGTGCCAGATATATATGTAAAATGACTGAGAATAAATAAAGAGAATTGTTTTGTAGAAAAATATACAAACTCACACAGAAAACGTAAAAAAGCATTCTCTCAGTGACATATGCATGCTTATGTTGTATTATATGAACCACTGTCACATATGCGTGATAATTTTGTGTTATAAGAATCATTGTTTTCCGAAAAATGGTCAAAATTTTATGTTATAAAATTAAATAAAAAATAATTTTCAATAAATTATTATTTCAAAAATTATATTAATTTCGACTATTATAAAATGAAGTTAAATGTGCTCATATAAACACTTCTATTCGTTCCTTTCATTTCTTCAAAAAAATTAATGACCTTCATGAAATATGCATACTCGCATTATTTCGTTATCATTTCCATATTTGTACCAATAGAATTTCTATGGCATACACATATGTACATATATTATTTCTTTGGTACATTTGTCTGTATGTTTATGAAAGCAAATGCGAGCCACGTTCATATGTACATATGTGGGCACACTAACAAGATGCATCACATCTGGCAGCACTGTTTGCCAGTTATTCTATTATTTTTCTATTACTTCATTCTCTGTATGTTCTTGGAAATTTACAGTTTCCAACTGAATTCCTATTTTTAGTTTACAGTTTTAAGAAGCGTCACTTTTTGTACAGACGCCATCAGAAATACAAGTGTTTTTAAGATCTCTTCAATCAATAAATGTTTTCATATTAAATGTGTGTCTTAATATTTTCACATAATTGGTGACCCCGACGTGATCAAATTGGATCAAACTTTGTCTCTCCACGCGTTAAAGTACAAATGAGTGCAAACGTTAATATTAATTGCAAATTCACGCTCGTTGTAATTTCACACTCATCAGTGTCTAAAAATTTGTGCAAACCAGTGACCACGTGCTCTCAATCGATTCATTGACATGCCATTAGAGCATTCGCCAAATGCGTCTACCAGTAATTCAAACGTCTTGACATCAATCTCCTCGAAAATGACCACAAACGACCCAACTCTGACCATCGGTGAACCCGCCGATAATGCCCAGAACACTGCATCAATTGTAGCTGTGTCCAGTTGCAAATTCCCGCAGTTCTGGTCCATCCCGCCTCGTTTGTGGTTTGTTCAGGTTGAAGCAGTGTTACAGGTGGCCCGTATCACAAATGACGCATCACGTTACAATCAAATCGTTAGTGCCTTGGACACTGATGCAATGTTACAGCTAGCGGACTTCCTGCAGAATCCACCAGAGACCGACAAGTACGCGAAGCTGAAGGACGAGATATTGAAGCGGTTTTCAGAATCCTGCGACCGCCAGCTTCACCGAGCGCTTCCGGAGGTTCAACTCGATGGTAAAAAAACCTAGCCAGCTCCTGCGCCAGCTCATAATTCTCATGGGCGACAGAGCCTCAGAGGACTTACTGCGTATAAAATGGTTGGCATTGTTACCACCATTAACCAGCCGGTGTCTCAAACTATTCAGAGATGCCCCTCCAGATGAGCTTGCTGAAGTTGCAGACGAGCTAATGGAAAACCAGGCTGGCCATTCCGTTATGGCTATACATCTCCAGCCTGCCCAGGCAGCACACAGGGGCGACAAATTCGAAAATACTCTGCTCACCAGCATGGCAAAGGACTTGTCAGGCCTTAAACTTGCCATAGCCGACCTGTTGACCTGTATCAAGGACCAGGAAATTACTCGAGACCGACCCCAACCTGCATCAGGCCGTTTCCAGCAGTCATCATCGAAGGAAGAGCCTGCCTCAGACAAGAAGAAGTTCTGCTATTATCACCGTCTCTATGGGTCCAGAGCCAAAAAGTGCGAGCGTTCTTGCACCTTCGACTCATCGGCGGAAAACTAACTTCGCTGTCGACCATCCAGGCGGCCGGCGACAGCATAGAGGCTAATACACTACCAACCAGAGAGCATTGCCTTCACATTCATGATCGCACAACAAACATGAGATTTCTTGTCGATTCTGGATCAGTGATCTCTCTCATGCCCAAGTCCGCCATCACTCACATGCCCACAGAAGATGATCTGACTCTCCTCGCAGCCAACGGGACCGTTATCCGAACCTACGGTCGAAAAGTCATCACCCTTGATTTCAATCTTCGCCGTACATTTAATTGGTCTTTTATAATCGCAGATGTCAAGTCAGCCATTCTCGGTGCAGACTTCCTGGTCCACTTTGCATTGCTTCTAGATCTCAAAGGACGATGTCTCATCGATACAACCTCGTCATGTACAACTCAGGGCACACTATCTGAGGCCACGGTACACAGCATTTCAACAATCGATCGCTCAATCTGTCCTGGTGCACATGACGCCAAATACCTGCAATTACTCAACCAATTCATCGACATAACTCATCCCAGCACCAATCCTGTCACAGCCACTGACAGTCAAGTCGCTCATCACATTGAGACAACTGGGCTACCAGTATTTGAGCGCCCACGGCGTCTCACCGGCGAGAAACTACAAATAGCTAAAGATGACTTTGACCTCCTGCTACATCATGGCGTGATCCGTCCATCAACCAAAGAAAACAGGTGGATGGCGCTCCACAGGTGACTATCGATAACTAAACGCAAATACAGTTCCAGATCGATATCCAGTCCCTCATGGGAATGACATTCTCCAGCGTCTCCACGGATTTTCTCCACCATCGACTTAGTCAGGGCTTACCACCAGATACCCATAGCCAAGTCAGACTTTGCCAAAACAGCTGTAACCACCCCTTTTGGACTTTTCGAATTTCTGGGTATGCCAAACGGACTACGCAATGCCACGCAGACTTTTCAAAGACATATGGACAACATCCTCAGAGATTTAGACTTCGTGGGCTGCTTCATAGACGATCTGATGGTCTACTCTCAGTCCCACGAACAGCACCTACGACATCTCACCACCATCTTTGAAGTCCTGCGTGCACATCATCTCACCATCAATCCAAAGAAGTGCCAGTTTGGCAAGTCTGAAGTCATCTACCCGGGGTACACTATCAACAAAGCCGGCTACACTCCACCCGCCGAACGCACGCAAGCAATCGCCGATTACACAAAGCCAGAAACCGTCAGCGATCTACGTCGTTTCCTGGGAATCGTCAACTACTACCAGCGAGCGATCCCTCAAGCGGCCCAGATACAATCACCACTGACGGACTTTCTCAAACATGGCAAGAAGAAGGACAACACTAAAATCCAGTGGACACCTTCTGCAGATCAAGCCTGGCAAGACTTCAAGAAAAGTGTCATCCAAGCCACGCGCCTGGCTTTCCTCGTACCAAATGCCATCCTCTCATTGAGATCCGACGCCTCGGATACAGCCATTGGGGGCGTTCTTGAACAGCGACACAAAGACTCATGGCATGTCGTAGCATGGCTTTCTCCCGCAAGCTCAGTCCAGCAGAGACCAGATATTCCACGTACGATCGTGAACTTCTAGCCATCTTTGCCGCCATCAAGTGTTTCAAGCACATTCTCGAGGGAAGAAACTTCAGCATCTTCACCGACCACAAACCAATCATCTACGCATTTTCTCAACGTGCTGACAAGACATCACCTCGCCAACTACGTCAATTGGACTACATCTCACAGTTCTCAACTCAGATTTTCCATACCAAGGGCACAGAAAACGTCGTAGCTGATGCACTTTCGAGAATTAATGCCATAACCATGCCAACCAAACTTGATGGCACAACTCCAAGATGACCAGCTTAATGATCTCCAATCCAGCACATCTCTCAAGCTGCACCTGCTGAACATTGAAGGTCATGATATACTATGTGATGTGACGAATAATATTGTGCGACCTTATCTTCCACAGCCACTCAGACGCCAGGCCTTTGACATCATCCATGATCTTTCTCATCCTAGAGGCAGGGCCACAGTCAAGGAACTCACCGGAAGATTCGTCTGGCCAGGTATTAGAAAAGACGCACTCCTCTGGTTCAGACACTGAATACCATGTCAACGTTCCAAGGTCCATCGTCACAATCGCACCTCACCAAACCACATTGACGTACCAGACAATCGCTTCGAGCACGTCCACCTGGATCTTATAGAGCTGCCAAGAGTCAAGGACCTTCGCTACTGTCTGACGATCATTGACCGCTTCAGCAGATGGCCACACGCCATACCACTCAACAACATGACAGCTGAGACAGTTGCACACGCCTTTTACACTCAGTGGATTTGTCAATTCGGTACACCATTGACAATCACCACTGATCAAGGTCTGCAGTTCGAATCAGCACAGTTCACCTCACTCTCACGAATGCTGGGCATTCATCGTATCAGAACGACACCGTATCATCCTCAATCGAATGGTCTGGTTGAACGGTGGCACCGCACACTCAAGGCGGCTCTCATGTACACAATGACACACCTTGGCCGCACATGCTACCGTCAGTTCTACTAAGACTCCGAACCGCATACAAACCAGATCTGAAAGTATCTCCTGCTGAAATGCTTTTCGGGACTACACTGCGTATACCCGGTGATTTCTTTGATACAGCAAGCACACCAGGTGATCCATAAACATTCGTGAGGAAATACAGGCAAATCATCCAAGCAATCAGGCCAACACCAACAGCTCATCACACCAAACACAAGCTGTTCCTACTCCTAACCTTGACACGCGCACCCACGTCTTCAAGAGAGTAGACTCCATCAAGAAGCCTCTGCAACAACCATACACTGGCCCACATGAAGTCATCCAGCGTGTAGACGACAAAACCTACATCATCAGAATCAATGCGGCAGACAAAACAGTCTCAATCGACATGCTGAAGCCAGCATACATTGAGTTAACAGACAACTCACAACCAACACCTTAAAAGTCCAGCAGGACTTTATTTGAGGGGGAGTACTGTGAGCACACTAACAAGATGCATCACATCTGGGTGCACTGTTTGCCAGTTATTCTATTATTTTTCTATTACTTCATTCTCTGTATGTTCTTGGAAATTTACAGTTTCCAACTGAATTCCTATCCTTAGTTTACAGTTTTAAGAAGCGTACCGACGCCATCAGAAATACAAGTGTTTTTAAGATCTTTTCAATCAATAAATGTTTTTATATTAAATGTGTGTCTTAATATTTCCCCACATACATTCATAATAGCAAGTGTCGCACACATCTTTCGCATCTCCGTTGTCACGGTCAACCAATGGCCGAAACTGGCGTTTTGACAAGCTGCCTCAATAAATGTGTCCCTAAGAACGTGTGTATTCTAATATTTGACAAATGTCGCTTGCAGTCCATCGCGCTCATTGTGTTCAGCACTTGTGTGATGATAGAAAATCCAAGCTGTGCCGAAAAAAATAAACGAATGGCCGCCAATTGTCACCGCTTCCCTTGCCGCTGTACAGCTCCGCCTACAAACCAGCGTAAATATGTATGTATGTATACGTATGTAAGAGCGTGAATACATATCGACGCAGATTTTTGCGAGTCACGAAAAAATATTTTGGACAAATATTGTAAATCGGCAACGGCTATGTTGCCACTTTTGTCACTTCTTTCTTAGAACAAACACCAGAAGATGTTCAATTTATGATTTTTGGCTTTTGCCATCGTCGCGTAAAGACGCTTGTTGGCAAAGGCATGCTCGGGGAGATGTTACGGCATCTGTTGTTAGGAATGAAGCGAGGTCGTTTGTGGAATTTGCGCCTGCGTTTATGAATGAAATCGTTTTTGTTGTAAAATTTACTACATTTGAGCTTCGCCAATTTGGCTGCCATATTGACTTGTGGTGCTTATGCTATTTAGGCAATTGTTGTTTTTGTAGAACAATGCTTAGATATTTTGTTGGTGACATATTCACATGTGTACGCATATGTATGTTTGTATGCTTATGCATTAGTTGTTCGGAAGTGAATGCAAATATATGTACATATAAATATATATGAATGCATGAACATGCAGATCAATGCGCGAGTTAATACTTTAACCCTTAACCCCAACCTTATCTTTCAGTAAACATTAAAGAAAAATCATCAAAACAACTTTATCTTAGAACAATAGAAGCGCACTATCAGTACAACAAACAAAAACAACCCAAATAATTATTTACTAGTAAACAACTAGCATCTCAATAGTATGAGCAGCGATAAGCATAGCCTATATAAGCAACTGGAACAATAGCCTCGTGGTCACTTTATCATTATCGACTGCCGAGTAACAAGTTCTGTATACCACTTGTAAAGGTACAGTTTAAGTTTAATATATTCAATACTTAAGTACATGTGTATACTGTGAATTATTAAACGAATAAAGGATCAGTCAGTACCAATCTCATTGGCTGACTTAAAATTATATTTATTTTATTCATAACGAGTAAATAAATTAACTCGCGCGCATGTAATACATTATATTGATAAGTGATAAAATCATGATTTGAATTTCTGAATGCGCACATGCGTATACATAACGCACATGCGATTATAATATGAGCATGTGCAGACATAAGATTAATATAATAGAAGATGTACATTCATGCATACATACATACATATGTATATATTGTTGTGATAAATTTAATTTCTATTAGTAGGAAATATAATATAACACAAAAATATTTATTAGAATAGTATATTATGTAAAAATCAAAGAAAATTATTAAAGATGCAAGTCCAAATTGACTATAAATATTACTATGCATGCATTCATACAAAATTATACTCATATCATAATTATGTTTACATGTCAATATTGAATTGCTGACGGCAAAACCAAAAGCATACATATTTGCATACATTGCGATTCCCAAGTTGAAAGAAAAATTTAAGCATGAAAATATCACAATGCTGTTGTTGGGAGCATCATAAGGACCATGCGTACATATATTTATGTCTCTTCATATTCTTGGGCATGTGAGACAAGAACATAAAAAATTTGTTTATGTTGTCTGTGTGTGAGGTGTGTTTTGTACACATTTTTCGCTGTTCAAAATGAAATAAAATATAAACGAAAAGCAAAACGAAATTCTTCGTTGAGAGTGTATTTCTGTCTCTTCCTATTCTCTGCTTCGGCATATATGCCATGTCATCATATGCCGTAAATACATATATTTCTGTCTCTTCATGTTCTCGGTTAGAATATGTGAGAGAAGTGTAAAAAATGTTAAAATTGCGAGGCGAATTCCGACCTACAATGTTAACAAATGCGGCGAATTCCCTAATGTGAATCTATCAAATGTTCACAGCCGAACCTGCCCCATCTCTATACTTCTAAGTTCTCTGGCGTAATTTACTTAGAGCCGTTGTGCTGATTCGACATTTCATTATTACTGTCAACGACCCGGCATAACTTAAGTAATCAATTTAATATTTAGGTAATACAATACCAAGAACGTTTATTCATGTATAGATATATGTATATAAATGTGTGTTTGTATATACACGATCATGGTACCGTATTTATGCTATTTTGCAACTTTTGTGTATATGTATTTATAGTTGCAAAATACATGCATATATTTACAAGTATTATTTAGATATTCTTTTTTTGTAAACATGCTTCTTATATGAGGCTGGGGCAGAAGTGGTGGAGTCATCTGATGACGCAACTCGCGCTGTTGAGGTTACATTTTTTCGGTGGCATCCGACTTAGAATGAAAATTTCAACGCTTAAATATTTAAAAAAACTCAAAAACATGCTATTATAACACATTGAAATGAGGAGTGCAAAATAATTTTTAACGGAAGTTGAATAAAAATAATGAAAATAAGAATAGTTGCACAATATTAAAAAAATTAAGGGGAGCTTTTTATAATTTTTTCATATTCCCTACTGTGATCAAATTGAAAGGTGAATTCTTAATTTATAAGTTAATAATTGCCTTTTTGACTGATTTATTGATGGCGATACAACTCGCCTATTTCAGCTCAACTTTACAATTAAATTCTTAAACTGCTTGTTTCTAACTCGTAAACTTACAAAACTAGTCTGCTTAGGTGTCGGCTTAACTGCCGTAAGCGTGGGTATATTTTTATCATAGTCCCGATATATTGTCGGTAAAAAACTAGCCTGCATTATCTCAGTGTTGTTGCAGCATAAAGAGCTTGGGTTGGCTACCGTAAGCGTGGGTGCATTTTTTATAATATGTAGTCCCGATATTTAAGCGCGTCGAAAGCATGAAAAGATCGAGAGCGTTGGTACGCAGTTGTCAAGCCCATTTGATTACGCTGGTGATCATGACCATAATGCGGATGATGATGTATGTATGAATGTGCGCCAATGTCGGTGACTTAACCCAGCATACGTGACAGGAGGAACGACTCTGTTAACTTATACTTCGAGTGTTTCTCGAATAGGTAAGTTGGTAGGACTGTTAGTGACAACTATATTAAATTTCACGTCAAAATATTCATTAGTATTTGAGATAAGCGTCGTTTTGTGAGGCTCTAAAAGTGAACTCTTCGATTTATACTATGTCTGAATTTATTGAACCAGGAAGTGCGATAATGCAAAATCTTATACTGCATTGGTTATTCGTGATCACTTCGCCACACTTTCAACTGATATCGTGCCGCAACCTCCGCATTCGCCTGATTTACTTACGTGTAACTTCTGGTTATTCGGCAAATTCAAATGACCATTCCGAGGACACCGTTTTGATTCAATTGAGGATAAAAAAAAGCTGAATCGAAAAAGACGTGATGGCCATCACAACGAAGGATTTTGCAAGAGCAAGAGAATCCCCCTAATATGACAATATCAACTGACAACTGTATTTGTAAATGGAATGTAAACAAATATAAAGTGACAATTTAGAGCCGGCAAAATATGTCTTCCAATAAAATCGATTGAACTAGAGCAGGCACCGAGCGTAGCGACTGGAACGAAGCAGCAGTCAACGAAGTTGATACACACGAAAAAGAACAGATCAACGTAGATTTCGACGAAAAAGGAGAGAAGAAAAATGAAGAAGCAAGCAACATGGCCAGTAGTAACGACGTTGGAAAATTATTAAAATTGTTTGTGGAAACAATGTATCAATTGAGGCGTTCGCGAAAATTATACCTTGCTTTGATGGGGAATCTATTCCAATTCGCCAGTGGATTGCTAATGTCGATGAAAATGCTGAGGCTTATGATTTGACACCCAGGCAAAAGTATGTCAACGCACGCAATAAAATGAAAGGCACAACAGCATTGGTTTTAGAAAATGTTACAGTAGCTGGGTACTGGGTAGCTGGGATGAGTCGTTGTGAATTACATTACTGGAAGAGTATGATAAAACACCGAGCAGCACAGAGGTACATAAACAGCTAAGTCAACGACTCGAAAACTTGCATTAGACAAATTCCATGAGTACGTTCTTCAGATGCGCAAAATAGCAGCGGTAGGTAATGTAGAAGAGGAATCAGTGATCTCGAACATAGCTGACGGAGTCGAATGAGCAAAAATATCCCTTATATAGCGCACGAACTTATAAAGAATTAATCAAAGCATACGAATTGATCCAGCCGTTGGTTAAGCCTAACGAAGCAAATAAACGTCGACATGCAGGAGGTGGTCGTGAGCAAATTGAAGCAGTAACGTAGAGCGTAAGAATCAGCATTGTTTTAATTGTGGTTCAACACAACATAAAAGGGTCGATTGCAAACAAGACACAAAGTGTTATAAATCTAATGGCACTGGCCATATGGCTAAGCAGTGTGCCGAGTATAGGTGTAATATCAACATTTTATTTAACAAAGAGCGAATGAAGCACGAAAACTTGTTCAGTTTGGTAGACACTGGAGCAGACGTGTCGTCAATACGTATGGGTGTGTATGAGCAAATATTTATCACATGAAAGTTGCAGAAAAGTTTCGCTTTACTATGTATACATATGGTTTATGCGAAGTCGCCGCAGATGTGGTAGGTGAATTTGTAGCATTGTAAAATCATACAAGTAACAAAAGAATCATATGGTCGTCAACAGCTGAGGTCGCCTGATCGAAATAGTTGATTTTTCGACACAGAGATTTAAATAAAATTACTTAAAAATAGTCAAGAGGTTGCAATATATGCGCGTTACCAATAGATTTTGGGTGTTCGGTTAAACAAAAATAGATATATTCTTCAAATATTTTCAATAAAATAAGAAAGATTTACCAATATTTTGATACAATAAATAACATTTTAATCAAAACTAGGTAAATTACATCTTTATGAATTTTAGAAATCGAAATATATTTGAAAATTTAACAAAAATCTACTTAAAATAATAAAATGTATAGCATAACATAGCAACACACTCTTAGCCTTTTTAAGGTATTTGGCCGTTTTAGTAGTAGAATATTTAGGAAACCCTAATGAAGTGCCTGGGCTTTGGCCTTTTGTCTTCCTCATTCTATGGCATTCTTAACGTAATTTCTGTCATTCTATAAGCTTTCGCCTGTGTATATATGGGTGAAAATGATGGGATTTGTTACATTTAGGTTCCTACAATGATTTGTAACGCAAGTTATCGTCGCCGGGTTATGTTCTTTCTTAAAAAAATTTGTTGTAACAATGGACGTCAATGGTGGTTATCGCTTTCGTTAGATTGAAGATACCGCAAGTGCTTGTAATGTTAATTTTATAAGTGGGTACAATGAAGTAGATGTTAAACCTAAATTCAAGAAAATTGTCGAACTAATTGAAAACTATAAACCGAGTTTTTTTCAGTTGAACTGTCCAATTAAGTTGAATATTGTTCCAAAAAAATAATGATATCATCTTCCGTGAGTTTCCTACTCGTTTGTCAATAACTAAAAGAAAATGTGTAAAAGAACAAGTAGGTTAGTGGTTACAGAAAGACATTATACGTGAGTCGTGCTCAGAGATCTCTAGCAAGGTGGTATTGGCAAAGAAAAAAAAGGTCGTTACAGATTATGCGTAGACGTTCGTAAAATAAATACAATGGTGTTAAAAGATAGGTTTCTAGTACCAATTGTTGAGGAAGTACTTGAAAAAATCCAAGCCGCAAAATATTTTACCGTCATGGACCTTTCAAATTTAACAGAGCTTCATTTGGTTTTTGCAGCTCTCCCGCCGTTTTGGTGCACTATGTTAACTATTAGGCTTTTCACGATAAAGTGGTCATCGGGTTATGTGGTTATGTGATTAAGTAAACAACAACAAAATGCGGTATGTTAAAATAACCAACTCTGACCAACCTAGGCCCTTGTTTACAGAACTAAGCGAGTGGCATTTCCATTTAGATTTTCTTATTGGAAAATCTGCTGTTAACAGCTGTTTTTTGTTGACAATCAGCAATTTAAAACCGAAATAAAAAGCATCAAAAAGCATCACAAAGCATCAAAAATCAAGATATTGGTCAATGTACCTCCACCTCCCACACCAAAAGTTGTAGCGATTTTACGTACAGAAGCACTTTCACCCGATGAACCTAATAGGAGCAATACGATTGCGAGTTGCAAATCTACCAGTATTTGTAAACTCGAATTAGTAAAGTTCATATCATTAGAAATATAATAGAACTAAAATTGTGAACAATGAACAGCTGTTTGTATAAAAATAAGCAAATAACCATACATAGGATGTTCGTAATTTTTGGGCGTACAGAACAACAATGTTTAAGCAATATGCAACGGGTATTACAACAAGCGCAGCAGTATGCTCTAGAAATTAAGTGGGCAAAGTGCCAATTTCAAAAAAATCGAATTGTTTTTCTTGGATAGGACGTTGAAGACGGGCGCGTCTGGCCTGGGCAAGTTAAAGTTAAAGCAGTCAAAAACTTCCCGATACCAAAAAACCTACGAGACATACAGGCGTTCCTGGGCTTAACCGGATACTTTCGAAAATTTATCCGAGACTACGATAAACTTGCTAGACCATTAACAGAACTGCTTAAGAGAGATACAGTATTTCAGATTGGAGAGACAGAGGTTAGAGTGATCAATTACCTGAAGTCGGTACTTGCGTTGGAACCAGTTTTACTAATATAAAAGCAGAATGCTAATACGCAGTTACATGTCGATGCCTTGAAACATGGCTTTGGCACAACACTTTTGAAGCTGCATGACGGAAAGTGGCATCCTGCTTTCTATTGGAGTAAAAAGACTTCCCCACCAGAGGAAGTTACACAGCTATTTCCTTGAAGATAAAGCAGCTTATTTAACATCCAAAAAGTCACTACCTGATTGGCACAGAGTTTACCTTGGTGACAGATTGTGCGACTTTCTAGCAAACTAACGGAAAAAAAGATATGCCACGATTATAAAATAAAAAAAAAGTTAATCTACAAGCAAGTTGACGGACAAGATTTATTGGTGGTATCGAAGAAGATGGAGGGCGAAATAATAAGGGAAACGCACAGATTTGGGCATATGGGTTGGAAAAAAAACCATTCATGCTATACGGCAGATCTATTACATTCCACATCTCGAAAAGAAAGTTCAGCAGACTATCAAAAACTGTATAGAATGGATTATGCATAACTAGAAGCTGAATAAAAAAAAGGATTTTCTACATTGCATCGATCATATTCTACTAAAACTATATTGTGTTAAAAAAGTGCAGATCATATGAAACTGTAGCGTTACGTCGAACATGGAGAAGATGACTTTCATCAACTAAGACAGATGACGATCAGGATAACTAAATGGAAGGTGGCAACGCTAGACAAAAGAGGACAGCCTGGCACGAAGAAGTGAAGAGACAGAACGCGAAGAGACAGAACGCGAAGAGTCAGCAGCAACGTCAGGTGTATTTAACTTTTTTGATAACTAAACTTAAACTTTTGTGTAATTAATTTCATTTAAATCAATAAACCATAATACTATTAAATCATACACATACATATACTATATACATACATATTTCTCCTATACTGACAGACACATAAAGTTTGTTAGAAAAACGAAAACAATAAGTTATGTAGTTGGAATAGTATGGACGAGATTTTATCTTTTTTTCCCAATACCAAATATTATTACCATGCCACTTACTAAAAAATGAATCATATAAGGTAAAGTCAGACAGATGTTCGTAAATCTTGATATTAGTTATACGAGGGGTAAGTCAAGTTTTCGTTTAAATCTTATATATTTTAGGCACAAAGATACTCCCTTATGAGTAAAATATGTTTTCTCATTTCCGTTAAGATAACTCACATATTGGCCGATTTATGCGGTACAAAGTCACCCGGAAATTCGAAAATCTTTATATTAAGTTTATGGGGGCTAAGGGAAGTATTGGTCTAATTCAACCTATTTTTGACATACATACAGACATATCATTATCAGAGAAGGACTGTCCCTGATTTTTTATTATATGTATATCTCGCACACTGACCGATATTTTCGGTCAAAAGTCGATTATAGGTACCAAATATTCGGTACCTAGGGGCTTAGGCAGTTTTTGTTGGATTTAAATAATTTTTGGTCATAAGGTGGCACACACTAAGGGCATTACTTTTGCAAAGTTTTATCCCGTTATATTAATTGCTTTTTGATTTGTGTACGGGAAACTGAACGAATCTGGTATCAATTTAAAATTGTGCTATATGGGAAAAGGCGTCATTTTCACAGCGTGGCAGAGGCATATAAAATGAATGCCACATTAAAAAAAATTAATAATTATTTATTTTATTTGCATAAGGATAGGCAATCATCGCCAGATCCAAAAAGTCCTGTTTGTTTATTTAGTTTTAGAAATTCGATAACCATTATTTCATTTGGTTGACCGTTTTCATCTGTTCCTTTCTTTGACACAGTCTATATAGGTGGGTTATATGGGCTTTTGCTTTCTTTTATAATATTATTTGGAACTAGTTTCTGAATTTTTTTTTAACAAAATCCGCATACTGCCGGACCCAAAAGGGTTCCCTAATTTCAGCCCTTATTTCCGCTTGTATTGTTGTAGTGAATGGCAACATTTCGTTTTGGTAATTATTTCTCATTAATTCTTTTATTTCTTGTTCATAATATTTATCTCCTATCCTATAGTTTAACTTTTAGATTTGGTATGACACTTTCGTAAACTTTATGGAATATTAAAAAAGGTTTATTTGTGCCTTAATTTTTCTAAGGGCATCTTCGCCTAATATTATGTCAAAATTAATTAATTCATTCATTTCAAGATTTCCAAGTTCAAATCCTACAAAATTTATTATTTTTTTGTCTGTAGTTATGAAACTTGCATGTAACGTAATGATATTAATTGGTTTTTCTAAACGTATGTAAACTTCTAGTAAATGGATAAGTTTTTTTTTAATATAACTACTGGTCGCACCTGAGTCTATTAATATGTTCACGGGTTTACCATCTGGTGCTATTCTTTGTAAGGTGGGTAGTCTGTAATGCCTTATAAAAATGCTGCTGTTCGTCATAGATTTCGCTAGATGGTTCGTTGTAGAGGGATTGTATTTCGTGTTGTTCATCATTTATTTGATTTTCTTTTTGTGTTTTTTCTGGTGTTGTACTGAGTCTCTTTTTGTTCGTTTAAATTGATTACCAATGTGTTGAACTGCTTGTCGAAATTGATTTTGGGGTGGAGGCCTGATTTTTGCTGATTGCCTGGTGCTGATATTGTACGTTGTAGTTCCTTCGCGTTGGCCATCTATATTGGGCTGATGAGTCGACGTCCATTGGTTCGTACGTTCTGTGCTGTGATTGTGGTGCAGCGAATGTATATATTCAAGTTACTTATAATGGGACTCATGATGCATTGTACGAGCTATGTCGTATGCTTCTATCAGTGTTAGGCAAGCGCGAGAGTAGAGAGCATTATTTGTAGCTATGCTTCTCAATCGCGATATGAATGTTCGTACGGCTTGCGATTGGACTTCTTTAGATAACGCATTAACTACATATTCGTTTCTGAGTTATTATCAGTTTTGGAAAGCACTACATTAAGGGCTTGATTTAGTTAATCGAAGTAGACATGCAATGTTTTGCCGAAACTTCATCATTTCTTCCTTTTATACGTCTAGAGGGCATTGGTCAGATATTCGTAATAATTACCGGTGAACGTACTCAGTAACTTAAAGATATTTAGATCAACTTCGGACGTCGGATGATTATAGTTGCATAATTGTTCGTGAACAGGAGTGGATGCGCTATGTATTCCCGATTCCCCCAGAGATAATCTTTGTGAAAGGTTGATGATGATTGTCTGAAGTGCATTGTATGCTGACGTAGCCATGATTTTGTGTGTGATTTTGTTATATGTATATATCCTTCACTTTATTTGATGATTCTTTATATGACTTCTGTTTATCTTTTCTAAATCCTTATACGATTTTTTCCTTTAATATAGGATATACATCCTTCACTTTATTTGGAGCCACACGCGTAAGGATTTTATCAACCGAATCCTTTTATGATGTGTGCCCCACGTTGGGCGTCTATTAATATTTCACTTTGCGCGAAAAATAAAAAAATATTATTTTAGATCGCTACGGAGCAGCGATCGTCGATCGTTCTTTTATTCAAAACATCAAGTATACAAAAGACAAGTACATGGTATGTTGCGGCTATATTCATACTATACTAAAGGTACGTATAATAGGGTGTTGGCTACAGGATGAGCTTTTGTGGCATGTGTGATAAGGTTGGAGAATGTCGTGATACGTCAGCCACATGGTTTTGTTACTTAGCAAGAAGCTCTCGTTCATTCGTGGCGTAATTTTGTTTTGTAGCAGAAAGAGTTTTCGAAATTATTGTAATGGGGCGGCCATTTTAACACAAAACTGCACCTAAGGCGGTCGGCGCGGCATCCGTTGTCAGATCGAACTGGCTTTACTTTTTCGAAAGCATTTAGCGTCTCAAAATTAAGTATAATTTCACAATTTTTCGAATTTTTTGCGCCTTCATGTCCATTATCGCCACGAAGATATTGGGTAATGGTTTTACCATATCGGCATAATTGTTTATGAGGCAACAATAGTAGCCTGATAGACCTAGAAATGATCGCAACGCGCGCATTGTTGTTGGAAGTTTATAATTCAAAATTGCGTGGACTTTATCTGGACGAGTTCTTATACCCTTTTATGAAATCAAAAAACCTAGAAACACAACTTCGGTTTTGTAAAACTTCGACTTTTCTGTCGATACTCTTTTCCCACTTTTTTCAACTTGCCTAAGACTCAATCGATGCTAACCAAATGTCAGTTCCCATCGGGTGAATAATTCATTACGTCATCGGTGTAAACGTGACAACATTTTCCGATGTCAGGACGTCGTCTATCGCTCTCTGAAATATGCTTGGCGTCTTTTTTAAACCGAAGTGTAGCCTACAAAACTCGCATTTTTCATTGTTAATGCTAAACGCAGTTTTTTTCTATCTTCTTCGCACATAACAATCTGATGAAAAATAGATTTTAATTCTAAAGCGATAAAATATTTTTAATTTCCCAAATCAGGAACTGTTTGTTCGTTGATTTTCTTATAATCGATTATCAGGGGAAATTATATGGAGAACAGGATACTTTAATTATACCGTCTTTGGGAAGTGATCTTATTTTGTTACTAATAAATGGCGCAACTGAAACCAGATACGGATAGATTTTGGTGTAAATTGGAACAATTGTTTGCTGTCGAATCCTAGCCTTAACATTAGAGTTAAATGGTAGTTCACTATTTGGGTCAGCAAATGCATTTATGTGTGTGTTAATCATTTCGTGAAATTGTGTTTTAATGCGAAATGGAACAGAGTCTTCTTCTATTGTTGTCAAATTGCTTTGGTTGTATGAGATTTTCTTTAGTTTCTTTTTACCGTTACGGTAAAATAAGTATCCATTTTCAGTATCAACATTCGCCTAAATTTCTCTAAGAAAATCGTATCGAGTGATACCATCAAATGTATTTAAGTTGAAAAGTAAGTAAAATGTTGAGGTATGATTGAGAACATTCATCAGATTTCTTTATACTCTTGCAACCAGTTGCTATATTATAGTTTTATTGTTGTACGTATTATACAAAACTAATCGAGTTAGCTATACGGTTATATATATATTTGGATGTTTATAGTTTATTTACAGTTTATTTAGAAATACTTAAATAATACTTAACAAGGTGAAAGGTTGTCCGTGAACACGTCCTATCGGTATGATGGTTTGTAGGAAAAGGGAAGAATGATAGGATTCTGGAAAACGGGTTGCTTACGGCTAGAATGAAAAAGGTAGTACAGGGTTGTTAAAGGATGGTATTGTAAACGTAACAAGGGTTGCTTATAAGCGGTGGATACGGCGTTGCCACAGTATCCCCCTCCAGACTGGGTGAACGGTTAAGATCGTAGCTAAAGTGTAACGAAAGATACTCGTCGGCGTTCTGCTCCAGTTGATAAGGATCCGTGAGTTTGTGGCGATAAATCTTCATTCGGTAGATATGCTGGCTTTAATCGGTCTATAGAAATATTTTCTGGTTTTCCTTTTATTTCGATTCTGTAATACTTTTCCTCTCGTGATAAAACTTTATAAGGTCCTTCGTATGGTTTTGAAAGTGATGGGCGCACTGAATCATTTCTGACGAAAACGTTTTCGTACGTCGCAAGATCGGGATGCACCAATACTTTCCTTGGACTGTGCCATGATGTAGTGGATGGTCTGATGGTGTTCATTAAGTCTTGCATTAATGCATAAAATTGCAGCCTTCAACGTTCGGTGCCATCTTTCTACTATACCGTTTGCTTGTGGGTGATATGGTGTTGTCTTCAGATGGTTTATGCCAAGCGATGTTGTTAGCTCTGAATATAATGTAGAGGTAAATTGACGTCCACGATCTGATGTAATGGCAGCTGGAACTCCAAATCTTGCGATCGAATTGGCGATGAGAGCTTTTGCGATAGTTGGTGCTGTCATATCGGGTATAGGAATAGCTTCTGGTCATCTCGAGAAGCGTTCGATGATTGTTAGGCAATAACAATTACCTACATGTAAGGAAATTGTCCTACAACGTCGATGTTAATGTGGTCGAATCGCGAGTCTCCGGACTCGTAGCGTTTGAGAGGCGAAAAAGTGTGTCGAGTGATTTTTGTCTTTTGGCATTGTTCGCATGCTCTTGCGAATACTGTCTTTTTGAATTCCAGGCCAAGCAAATCTGCTTGTCAGTAGTCTGGCTGTAGCGCGAGTACCTGGGTGGCATAACCCATGGGTAGCTCGTAACACTTCAGAGCGGAACTTCTTTGTGATGAATGGTCTTATGTTTCCGGTCGATGCGTCGCAGACTATTTGTTTATCGCATCCGGGTATTGTGAATAATTTTAACTGAAGCGATGAGTTAACGTTGTTTTGGAGTAGAAGCTTGAGTTTTTGATCGACTTCTTGGTCTTCAGCGAGTTTGTTGTAGTCTATAATGGTTGTTTGGATTTGCGCAATTCTGGAGAGCATGTCAGCTGTTACATTCTCTTTCCCTTCCATGTGGCGAATGTCTGTAGTTATCTGGGAAATGTAATGAAGCTGGCGAGCTTGTCGGTTGGAGCACTTCTCAGGAATCTTCTGAAATGCGTAATCTAGTGGTTTGTGATCGCTATAGATATGACAGATGCGTCCTTCTAGCATGTATTTAAAATGACGAACGGCCATGAATATTGCTGTAAGTTCTCTGTCATAAGTGCTGTAACGTACCTGCGTTTTGTCGAATTTTTTTGAAAAGTATGCTAAGGGTTCGAAGTTTCTGTCCGTTACCTGGTGTAACACAGCTCCTGCAGCTTTATCCGAAGCGTCGACCCACAATGACAACTCGGCGTTCCTCGAGGGGTGTGCTAAAAGAGATGCATTCGAAAGTTGCGTTTTACATTCTTCGAAAGCTGCTGTCGTAATTTCAGTCCAGTGGAGCTTAGAGCGATCATTCTTTTTGTTTCCGGGACACATGGCTAAAAGAGGTATTTGCGCTTCAATTGCATGTAGAATAAAGCGTCTGTAAAAGTTTATTGTGGCCAAGAATCGTTTGAGACCATTGACTGTAGTTGGTTTGTCAAGATCTTTGATAGCTTGTACGCGTTGTTTTAGAGGTCGTATTCCTTCTGCTGAGACGGTGTGTCCTAAAAATGTGATTTCGGACTTTCCAAAGATTGACTTTGTAGCATTTAGTCTTGGGTTGTGTTTTTGTAGGCGCTCGAAGAGTTGACGGAGGTGAGATAGATGTTCGTCTATGGATGATGATGCTACACAGATGTCATCTATGTATGGAAATACAAAATCTAGTCCTCGTAGGACATCGTGTATGAGTATTTGTAGTGTTTGCGCTGCGTTGAAAATATCGTCTTACCATTTAAATCACAGGTGAAGTCTTATAGGTATGGAATTGGATATCGGTCTGGAACTGTTACACTCTTGAGTGACCTGAAATCTCCACAAGATCGCCAGGTACCGTCTGCTTTCATTACCATGTGAAGAGGGCTGGCCCAACTGCTGTTCGATGGGCGACAGATGCCCAATTTGATTAGACTTTCGAATTCTGCTTTAGCCGCTGCCAATTTATCTGGTGAAAGGCGTCTTGGTCGTGCAGATAGAGGTGGGCCGCGAGTTTCGATGTGATGAACGACTGAGGATACGGCTGGGATTCCGGGTTGTGTCATGCGTGTTAAATTGTTAAACTCTTTGAATAGGCTTGCATATGCGCATGACGTGTCGAATGTTTTTATTGATAATTTATTGTTACTTACGAGCTTTCCAGGCGATGTCACTGAAGTTAGGTTGTCGACTAATCGTTTCTTTTTTAAGTCAACCAATAGTCCATAGGGACTTATAAAGTCGGCTCCAATAATTCCGCTCGTAACATCGGCGATGAGGAAGTTCCAAAGGAATTCTCGTCTTAAGCCTAAATTGATTTTAAGAAGCACTTCGTCGTATACGGAATCGGGGTGCCGTTTGCCGCAAACAGTTTAACGGTTGATGGCTTCATGTTGTTTTTTCGAGTGATTTTGGGAATTACCGATGCGTCTGCCCCAGTGTCTATTAAAAAATTGTATTAAGAAAGTCCGTCGAAGAGTTTCAAGCGGTGTGTGACTGCAGGAGTTCCGTTACCGATAGGCGCTGCAGTTTTCGTTTCGGATAGTCATTCGCTCTTTTGCCTGTTATTATAAGAGCAGGGTTTCCTACAATTTCGAGCGTTGGCCCCAAATTTATGGTGATACCAGCATAATTCGTTGCCTGTGCGCACTCCTGGCGTGTATTTCGTTCTTGTCTCGGTCGGCTTCGGCTGCGGCTTCGTGATCGATGCGTTTTGATGGATTCGATTTGCCTCGTCAGTTGCGCGATTTTCTTCTTTAATTCTTCTAGCGTGGTTGACTCATTGTTAGTTTGCGTAGAGGTGCCTGTTGCCGGTGCTTGGAAAATTCATAGAGTCCCCAATGGCGTCTGCAATAGCAACTTTATCTGCTACGTAACCCTTTGATGCGATCACATCAGCTTGAGCGTGAGGAGGTAGACGCGAGGCCCGTAGGTCGATTATTACTGTCTCGCAAAGTGCTGTGCCGGCCACCCGGCACATTTCGTTGAACAGTTGACTTGGTTTTAAGTCGCCTAATGGGATATCGGAAAGAACACGTTGTACGCGTCGTTGTTGGCTATCCGCGAATTGAGCTATAAGTTTGGACTTGATGTAGTCGTAACGATTTATTGAGGGAGTAGAGTCGATTATGGCCTTCAGCTCCATTAGCTTGCTTGGTGGAACTTTTGCCATGACCAGATTGTATTTTCGTGCGTCGTGGGTCACACCTGTAGCAGCGAACCAGAATTCCAGCGCCAAAAAATAAGACTCGATGTTGGTGTCGTTCATATTAGGCGGGCTAATGCGAGGAACCATTGCTGCATCCACGTGGAGATCGGGCTGATGCACTTCGATTGCTGATCTGGTCAGAATGCCTTGAGGTTGATTCGTCAGCGCTGCCGGTCGTACGCTCGCGGGCGAAGATGTCTGCGCGGTGCTTTCTCCTTGTTGTTCCATTTGTAGATTCGTTTCACTTGTTCGGGGTCACCAGTTTTGGATGTTTATAGTTTATTTAGAAATACTTAAATAATACTTAACAAGGTGAAAGATTGTCCGTGAACACGTCCGATGGGTATGACGGTTTGTAGAAAAAGGGAAGAATGATAAGATTCTGGAAAACGAGTTGCTGTGGTGCCAAAAAAAAAGTGCCCTAACTGCTGGCATGAGTCCGGCCGAATGAGTAGCTAAAACAAAAAATTTGAAAAGTTTATTAAACTTAATGGTATTTCCTATACAATGAACTACGATCTTTGAAAAATATCAAAAATTAACAAAATGGCGTAATTTTGAAAAAAAAAATCGTTCTTTTAGGAAGGAAATGGTCGTTTTTTAATGCGAAATTGACAATTTTCAATCAATCAAAAAGATCGTAGTCCATTGTATAGTGAAAGTATTAAAAAATACTCAGTTTTAATTTGATCGGTCGGTAAGTCGATCGGTCAATTTCTGGTTGAGTTATGATGCCAGCAATTTTGAAAATTGTCGCGACGCGAGAAAAACGCATTTAAAGTTTCACTTATACATATATGCTTGCATCTCCGAGCGGTCGCTCTTTAGAACGCTGCCATCCGAAAACTATTCAAGATACGACGTTCCCGATTTCACATATTATTTATGGAAATATATTCTATTGGAAAAGTAAATAAAAATAATTTTTTTTTTTTGAAAGTGTTACACTGGTAGAGCCCCTTAAAATATTTCCCTGGCTTTGCCATGCAAGTTTCAAGAGTATCAAATATTCGGTTGATTGATTGAAGGGTTACTGATACTTTTGATGCCACGCAGAAACGAAATTTTAGAAAGGCGTGACTTCCGACCGCTTTTAAGAGTTTTAGTTATAAGCGGCAGCAGCGACTTTAGTTTAAAAAATTAACTTCGTCAACTTGTTTCGTATAGCTATCAACGTGATTATAATATGTGATAAAATTAAAAGGTGAATTTTGTTAATTTTATTTCATTCAAAGTAATAACCTCCAGTTGCAATAAACCAAAGCCAACGAATTTTCCAATCATCATAGCACGTGGAAAAATCCTACGTCGTGATGGCCATCACGCCTTTTTCGATTCAGCTTTTACTATATATCCTCAATTGAGTCAAAACTCTTAGTCATGCTCTTAGAAATTCGTTTAATTTATATAATATTTAAAACTTTGTGGTGAAATTATCTGAATTAAGTGATCTGTTAAGATAAGTATCACCTTTATATTGTACTTTAGAGCAATTGAAATTTACTTTAATTGTGTGTTGGCTAATTTTAATTTATTCCGACGAGTCATTTTCAATTTGTTTTTGTGCTACATTTTTAAATAGTGCAATTGTTAGTGTTAATTAATATTGTTTACTTAAATTTCTTTCTTGTTTTTATTCGTTTCCATCTTTGTCCACAGCTGTTTGCGAGTTTCTTACTTTTCGTGTGTTATAGTGCATCTCAAACTGCTCGCTACATTGTTTGTTACCTTTGATAACCAACTATTTTTATTGCATTTATTTGTTATAAATATTTTTGTCATTGCTCTTTTTACTTTTTTTATTATTTAAAATTTCTTATATTTTTATTTAATATTGTTTTTTGTCATTATGACTTGCAATTTTTCTTGCTGGCTTGCCCATCTTAAATGTGCTGGACTGACAGGCAGAATATTGGATTCTATTCTTGATAGTAAGGGCTTGCGCTGGTCTTCCTTAAAATGCAGACAACTTAAGGGGGCGAGCGGTAATCTCAAGGAGATTGGTCGTGAGCTTGAAACCCTTACTGAAACCATTGACCTCATCAATCTTTCTTTCCCTTGTCCTCAAGGAGAGAAGGTTCCGTCTGCTCAGGACACAGAGAACACTTTTACTAAACATGGTAAGCGGAATACTTCTCAAGATCCGCCCCCAAATACTTGCAAGTCAGGTAATAAAAACTTAGTTGTAATACCGCGGAAAAAGGCATTTTTTATCTCATGACGTGCTGCGGATACCACAGTCGATGACATAAAAAGTTATATCTCGTTGAAATTAAAAACGGTCGATACAGACATCCGACAGACATTTAATTTCAAATACAACAAGGATATTTCGTCGTTTAAGATCGACATATCCGCTGACAATTTTCAATGTTTTCAAGTTTGACAAGTTTTTAGATCTGGTTTACGTTGATAACGCTCTGTTGTCCGATGTGATCCTATGGTTCGGCCAGAGGACTCGTATCATCCTGCTGTGGAAATTAAAATTGAAATCATAGCCAACTTTTCTCATAATAATACACAAGACCTTTGTTCTCGGTTCAACTTTGCGAAAGCTAATTTAAGAAGATTAATTATGAACTTTCTAAAGTAACTTGGCCAGATTACAGTGGCAATATTGAATTTAGTGCTATGCGAAGTGCGAAGTGTGTTGTTACTCAAAGAATGAGCTCTAATTTATGGCTTTCGGAAGAATTATGTAAATAAAAAAATTGAAAATCCCGTGCTTTTAAACTTAAAAAAAACTGGTTCAGTTGCTGACTATTCAAAATATTCTAAATTGCGTCGACAATTTGCTGAACTTAACAAAATATGTTATAATAATTATATAAACTAAGTAAAAAATAATATTATACTTTATCCAAAATTGTTCTATGGTTTCGTCAACTCCAAACGCAAGAATTAAAATTTTCCGTCCGCTATGAAATATAAGTCTAGTATGTCTAGTGACAATCACACCATTTCTAATATGTTCGCTGAATTCTTTAGGTCTAATTACTCTCCAAAATCTCCAAAAAATGTTCCGCATCAGCACAAGTTTCTGTCATTAAAGCACCTACCATTTTCGAAGCAGACGTCTTATATCAGTTAAATATTTTAGAACAATCATTTAATTATGGCCCAGATATGATTCCCTCATGCTTTCTTAAAAAATTTGCTAAAAATATATATCAACCCTAACAAAACTATTTAGTTCATCTCTTATGCAAGGCCTATTTCCATCTATGGATATGGAAAAAGTCGTTTATAATTTCATTACATAAGAGTGGATTTAAGTCATTTATTGAAAACTATAGGGGAACAGCAATATCTAAACTTTTTGAAGCAATTATAACAGACGACATAACCTTCCGGATCTCTCCACTAATTTCTTGTTCTCAGCACGGTTTTCGTAAAGGGAAATCTACAATAACTAATTTGCTTGAATTTGTATCACATGTATCAGCGGGCTTTAGGGAGAATAAGAATACTGATGTTATATACACAGATTTTGGTAAAGCTTATGATAAAGTAAATCATTCAATTCTTTTGAATAAACTTGATCTTCTTGGTTTTCAACCAATATTTCTAGAATGGGTTGCTTCTTATCTTAGTAATAGAATTCAACAAGTCATATTTAACGATACTTTTTATGACACATAATCAACGTCCTTCAGGCGTTTCTCAAGGTGGCCATCTTCGGCCAATTCTGTTCTTGTTATTTATTAATGACATATCATCTGTTGTTAAGTATTCAAGAGTTTTACTATATGCTGACGATGTAAAACTTTATAAACATATACTTCAAACAGAGAAAGATGTCAGTTGCAAACAAGCTTAAACAACCTAGTTTCTTGGTGTAATAGAAATGACATGCCATTGAATCTTAAAAAATGTAAAACGATGTGCTTTTCTCGCAGATATGTAGACCCTACTTCATATGTAATACAACAATTTAGGTTGGAGCAAGTATGCAGTTTTGTTAATCGGGCAGTAACTATGGACCCCAAGCCCAAATTTAATCTTTACGCATCTTATACAGTTTTTAAAACTATAGACGCTCTTAGTTTTGTTAAACGTTGGTGTAAAGAATTTAGAGATCCACTTACCACAAAAATTCTTTTTACATCTCTGGTGAGGCCTATATTAGAGTATGCTTCTGTGGTTTGGATACCTAGTTACTAAGTGCATTCGGATAAGTTAGAGTCCGTTCAAAAACAATTTTTACTTTTTGCCTTAAATCATTTGCATTGGGATTCCAGGTTAAATCTTCTCCCTTATTCTAACCGTTTAAAACTTATAAATCTCCCTCACCCGCAAGTCGTAGGAAAATTCGAGGTATAATATTTCTTGTAAAACTCATGAATGGGTCAGCCTGTAGCTCATCTCTCTTATCTGATATTAATTTTAACGTTCCCGCTCGCTCTACCAGGCAGTTTCGACATTTACTTTTAAAATTTTCTAGAACCAATTTTGAGTTAAACGAACCTTTAAAAATAATAAACTTATTTTAATCTAATTTTTAAGCTGAGCAGCTTAAGATCGCAACGCTTAAAACTCTTTTACCTTCTATGGCTCGGCTAATTCCGCTCGTTTGCGGATTGCGTACCTCGCGGCAGTTGGGCGGGAGGATAGTAATCGTTGGGTACTATTATTATTACAGTGTGAATGTAAATAAACTATAAATTTTTATTAAAATTGTCATATTTTTATTTTGAGTGAACATTACAACTTTGATCTTATTAAAGTTTGAAAAGTTGTGTATCTGTACTTATGAGTATATTTGGGCTTGCCATTAGGATTTTTTTTATTCCATATTAGTCTCAATATACAATTAATATCACACTGTGTTTTTCGATAACTTGGAACTAACAGAACTAATCTATGCTAACTTCGTTAGTATTCCAATACCATGTAAAGATCATTTAGATTACCACTAATAGCTTTAATTTGATAGTTAAATTGTTCGTTAATATTTTTCTGATCATCGATTTGTTCAATTGCATTATGGCCGTTAACTGTGTTTGCTTCTAATATCCACTCTATTTTGTGACGATCTTCGTCATCCATGATACCATAAATATATTTAGATCATGTCCCTAGAATTAATCTTCTTTTCTAAATTTTATAAAGTGAGGTAAGTGATTTATACGATTTGGATTCGAGCTGTCATCATTGAAATTGTACAAATTATGATGAGGTATAACTTAGTGAACGTAAAATAAAAAAATTCTCGACGATAAATTGCCATGGAGTGTTGATTAGTAAAGAACTTCAAGAAATTGCTTATTCCGATAATAAGTAGCAAAACCTTTAGTTATTTAGGGGTTTCACATAGTCTCATAAAGTTCAGGGTTGTATTTGCGTAGATTTATTTTAGTATGCAATCCAACAACAAATTTTTTGCACTAGCATAAAAATTTATGATTTTACGATGCTTTATGACACGTTGAGTGTACTCCAATTGTTGATATCACATAGTATAAAACAAAGTCGCTTTCTCTTACCCTATATCCCTATGTATGCTTAAATCTTTAAAACGCAACGGATCTTGATGCGGTTATTTAATAGTTAGCGTGATTGAAGAGGAAGGTTTATATGTATAGTAACAATTAATTAATTAATGTGATGTCGTAAATAATTAAATTTTTTTCCGCTTACATTCCAAACGCAGGCTGAACCCTACGAGATTTTTAAAATAATGTACTAAGTATTGTACACAATGAATATCCGATAATCCGACCATGTACTACACCTAATACTAATAGGATTGCAAGTCCAATCCTGTAAAAATAAAAGAAACGAGGAATGAAAATCGTTGTGCGCTTAACTATTAAAATACTATTTTCAATCTCAAATTTTTACTTGAAAGCAACTACTATTTAAGGTTGTCCCTATGGACCACCCTCTCTCTAATGAAAACAGACGTTCCCAGGCCTGCTTGATTTGTTTCTTCTGTGCAAAGGCTAGTTAACTTATTTCTTAATCTGTATTCTTTACAAAAACTGTTTCGCCTACCTCAAATACCCTGTTTTGACTATTCGGGTTGGATCTTCTAATGGTATCGTGCTGGGCTCTCGCAATTTTATTTTTGATGGCTTGCCTATGCTCGCTGGATGCTGCATATTGTATTATGTTGATGGGTGTTTGGTCTGTGACCGAATAGTACCAACTCGACTCTACCGTCAGAAATTTTTTATAGGCGAAACGCTCTGGTTATGTCTGCGAGTGCGCTGTGAAAGCGTTCCACTTGGCCATTTGAGCAACTGTGTAGTGGTGGTGCGTTCATAATGTCGACGTCGCACAGTGGTGCCGCTTCATACAATCCGCGGCAAAAAATAGAAGGAATCGAGGTAGGGCTTTGAAATTTGGCACACATCTCTCATATTGCCAAATTAGATGAAAAAAAAACAAATTGTTAAAATCCGCCCACAACCACGCCCACCTCCCATATAACACAAAAATCAAAAATCATCCTACAGTAACAAAATTTTCTACGGTGTAATATTTTGTAAATATAAGCTTGTCCAGAAAAAATGAAGCAAATCCGCCCACAATTACGCCCATCTCCCATATAACATAATCACAAAAGTTGCAATATTTTCGCTGTTATCACAGCTAGTTGTAGTAGATTAAAATGCTAATTACTCATGAATTGGCAGCTAATGGCAGCTGATTTTTTTCTGTCGATTAAGGAGATTTTAAAGTTTATTTTGTGTAAGTGGCTAACCTGCGCGCTCCTGTGCACAATAGTTATATTCTGTTGAAGTTGTGAAATATATGATTTTTTTGGACCATGAAAAAACATCATATTAAAAAAAATCTTGAAAAAGAAAGTATACATTTGATAATGTAAATCACATCTATAACATTGGTTTTAATAAATAGAAACTTTACAATTGGTATTTTATAGTTAACTTTTGAGTTTTAACCTTTGCAATATTCATCACACTTTTCTGAGTAACTTTGCGTTGATACTTTGTTGGACTTTGAAGCTCTCCCAACAAAAAACCATTGAATATATCAAGTCCAAGTATTCGGACAATGTTATTTGATTAGTTCTTAGCTTAAATTGAAAAGATGGTACAAATTTGGAATGATAAAAATAATCCTTTTTTTCCGCTCTGGCACCACTGTGCGTCGTACCCTTTTTCAACAGGGCCCTAATGGTTTTGTAGCTGAATTAAAAGTAGCTTCGTTAAACGCAGTAAAATGTCTTGGTATGTGGGAATAAATTCAACAGCGGAATAATGGGCGGTTTTACATCCGTTATTGTGCGAGATGCCAGTGGTTGTACTTCGGCGAATTTTGAGATTTGTCAATGCAAGTAAGAAAGATTTTTTTGTCAGTTGAAAGGATATAAATGTGCAGTATTTCTACAGCGTATGATGGAATTAGTGTCTCCTCAAGCATTTGTTTTTCGGGGTGCCTATCGTAATAATTTTGCGTTTACTATGTCTGTGTTAATAGTGGCCTTATTGTTTCGAATAGGGTGTTTTTGTCTATGAAATTTATAAGGTCACGAATTTTCGGCCAAAGAGTATGATAACTCGTTTCAATGGGAATTTTGCTTTGCCTAGTTTTTAGAACACTTGCGTTGTGTTCATCAATGAATGACTTCCATGGTTTGATTTTTGCATTCGTGTTTCTTTGTGAGACGGCAAAAGTAAGAAGCTGGTAATCAGTGAAAATATTTATTTCTCTTGCTTCATAGAGGTAACAATAGCTAACAATCATTCGTGGCGTAGTGTGTCTCTCTCTTCTTTAGGGTGCGTGAAACCATGGAAATGGGTATGTTCACATGAGCTATGAGCGTTCTGCAGCATCCCACAACGCATCACCTCATGTCACATCGCATCACGTCACGACGCAACACCTCATTACACAACAGTTCACAGCACACACCACTACACACACACACATCAAACACAGTACCTGACACCGCTCACTATTGCAACACAACAACCACACGATCATCAACGAGACGACTCGGATTAATCTAATATTCACCACCCAAACTATCAAAAGGGATAGATCCGAACGGGATCCCGCTCTTATTCGTTCCATCCGTGAAGAAAGACGGTCGATCCGCAAGTATTCATTCCCAAATTCCGCATTTTTCGATTTGTGACTTCCCGCCAGAGTGACGTAGTGACGTGTGTCCCGGATTTCGCCGCAGTGGCAGTGTGAAAACCCATACAAAACAATCATAAAATTGTTATATTAATACAAGAAAAAAGAATACATACAAGTGTATATTCAGTTAGTGAAATAAACGAAATAAATTTTGAATACAGATTGTGCGAAAGAAAGTGCTTTTTAGTTGGCATAAGTATACTATATCGAGTAAGTATACTAGTGTTACACGTTAACAAATGGTCCTTCGAGCCTTTCCGAAAGGCACCTAAGTACAAGAAAAAAAAAAAAAGAAAGTGACCTGAAGTGAAGGAAAAAGATACAGAAAAGAAACAGAAATTGTACAGTGAGTGAAAAAACAACAAAAAACCTACTAACATTAAAACGGGCGCGGTATTAATACAACAAAGTTTAACAAACATAAAACCTAAAATCAAAAGCGGGCGGGTTATAATCACAGATAAATTAACAAACATATAAATATATATATAAAAAAAAGAAACCTAAAATCAAAAACGGGCGCGTTATAATCACAGATAAATTAACAAACATATAAACATATATATGTACATAAGTAGCAGGAGACAACGCTAACGAACAACAAAGAAGGCAGAAACCTAAGCAAAAGGGACAACACTGCACATACATACATACACATTTATAAAAATTAACAGAGGAACAAACAGGGACGAAAAAGGGGATAAGTAAAAAAAACCCAAACCCCCTGGCGGAATATAATGTGAGTCCGTTCCATATATTAATTTGATATATGTATATATAAAAATATATAAATTTATTTTTTTCGCACATATATATGTATGTATTTTAAGTACAGTTTGGACGGTATTTCGGGACACCGTTAACTGTTCTTAACAGTTCGATATACATATGTATATATGTATATATCTACAAAAAAAAATTATAACTGAAATTAAAAAGTACAGTACCCGCCTTTTGCTTAGCTTGTGTCGTTAGACACCCCGTTATATAATTTCCGAAAAAAAAAAATAAAAAAATTTCCTAAGTCAAGTATAACTTGCAATAATTCTTGCGAATAAAGCATATGCGTATGCTAACATATAATAAATAAATAGATACATACAAACAATTTGCGTATTGTATTTTTTCTTTCGCGTTCTTAATTCGTTTGCAGATACAAATATACAAATAAGCGCGAGTGAACTAAAGATATTTTGCTACACTTTAAAAATTTTCAGTCACATTCATAAAAAAAAAAGAAAAAATTTTTATCGAACTTTTACGTAAAATACTTTTACAAAAAAAAAAACTTTAATCTTTTTATGCGGTAGCGAATCAAAAAATTTGACCACAAATATATTTTTTGTAAAATATATAATTTTTTACAAAAAACAAAAAACATCTTCTGTTGATAAAATTTTAATTTATACTCTTTCGAAAATCTATTCAATTACATTGCTACAGCATTATTAATTTTGAACCAATATCTATTAGACAAGACTTTAAGCTAAAAGCTTCAACCTATGTATATTCAAATTAATGCAATCTGACAAATCAAGAGAGGTTAAGCCAAAAACACCTCTATCACTAGAAATTCCTAAAATGGCTGATGAAGATAAGCCACAAGGCACACCTGCAGAAGCTACACGCTCAAAGCAGAGTATAAAACAAAAAAGATCAAAAGATCAGACAATATCTAGATTCATCACTGAAAGTGACAGTTTTATAAGATATTGTACAAGATTTCAAGCTTCCCCTATTACGGACATCACAGAATCAGTTTTGAATATAAAACTAGAAAGTGTGAACAATCTCTGGGCTCGCCTTCTGGCAGCGTACGATACAGTACTAGATACTGACGATGCAGAACTGCCAGAAAACGCAAAAGCTTCGGCGATAGCCAAATGTGATAACTGCCGCGATCAGTATGAGTTGACAAAGGGAATGATAACTGAACAAATAAGTTTAGTAAGGCCAAGTAGAGCCACTACTCCCCCTCCCAGAGTAGTTACAACACCAAAAGAAGACCTAGATAAAGGCATGTATCTAAAAGTACCAGCTTGTGATACTGAAGTTTTCAATGGATGTTATGATCAATGGCCGTCCTTCCGGGACATGTTCGCTGCCGTTTATATAAACCATCCTAAACTCTCACAAGCACAAAAGTTATACCATCTAAGGTACAAAACAAAAGGGGAAGCAGGCAGTATTGTCAAGCGATTCGCTTTAAATGACGAAAATATTAAGCTGGCTTGGGAAGCACTAGTCGAAAGATACGAAAATGGAAGGGTTATGATAGAAAACCCAATAAAAACATTATTACATCTACCAAAAATTAAAAAAAAACCAGCCAGGAATTTCAAAATTTATACTCGACAGTGACTAATTGCATATCAGTGTTAAAAACACAATATATCTCCACAGAATCGTGTGACCCCATCATAGTAACTATTTGTGCAGAAACACTCCCTGATGCTGCGTTACTACGATGGGAACAATCACTTGTGGAAAGGAAAAAAAATGCCCACATAGGAGCAAATGAAAGCATTCTTCACTGCTCAATACGAGATAGCTGAGCGAATTGACAACAAAAATATAACTCTAAAAAGTCATCAAAATGACTCAAGTGAAAACTTGTTCAAACCTCAAGCCAGCAATAATATGCAATTCAATAGACACGTTAATAAAAGTCACACTTTCGTGTCAAACCAAACTAATAAATGGCAACCATTATGTGAAATTTGTAAAGGAGGTCACAACATAAGATCTTGCGAGAAATTTAAAAAACTTTCCGTTTCTGACAGGAACAATCTTGTCAGACAACATAAACTTTGCATCAACTGTCTGTCGAATGCTCATACGACAAAAGACTGTGAAAGCAAATTTAATTGTGTGTACTGTCAACGAAGACATCACTCATTGCTTCATATTACAAATTTTCAAAATATGAAGCAAAATCAATTTCATAAAACCGCCGGGTTAGTCACTACAACCAAAAGTGATAATCCCGAAATCTCAAATCCCGAAAAAAGGGAAGAACAACCATGCTGCTCTAAAGCAGCAAAAATTCAAGCTCTTCATTCCGAAAATGAAAGCAAAATTCTTTTACCCACTGCGGTTATCACTATAGAACATAAGGGTGATTTATTCAAACTAAGAGCACTAATAGATTAAGGATCTCAAAGATCCTTTATATCATCAAAGGCTCAAAATCGGCTCAAATTGCCAGTAAAACATTCAAATTTCCAAATTTTGGGAATGGGCGGAAGAATTATCCAAAATTCGAACAAAATATGCATTTGGAGATACTAGAGTAGATGCACAAGCCATCGTTCTACCGCAACTTACAAATTTGTTTCCAAGCCATAAAGTAAATAAAATACACTGGGAAAAATGCTCACATCTCAAATTAGCAGATCCCAATTGTCATACCCCATCACAAATCGATATATTATTAGGCAGTGACTTAATACCTCAAATAATTCTTGAAGGTATTGAGAAAATCTCCAATAAATTGGTAGCCCAAAATACAATCTTTGGGTGGATTATATCGGGTGATTTTTTAAGAGCTTGATAACTTTTTTTTTAAAAAAAACGCATAAAATTTGCAAAATCTCATCGGTTCTTTATTTGAAACGTTAGATTGGTTCATGACATTTACTTTTTGAAGATAATTTCATTTAAATGTTGACCGCGGCTGCGTCTTAGGTGGTCCATTCGGAAAGTCCAATTTTGGGCAACTTTTTCGAGCATTTCGGCCGGAATAGCCCGAATTTCTGCGGAAATGTTGTCTTCCAAAGCTGGAATAGTTGCTGGCTTATTTCTGTAGACTTTAGACTTGACGTAGCCCCACAAAAAATAGTCTAAAGGCGTTAAATCGCATGATCTTGGTGGCCAACTTACGGGTCCATTTCTTGAGATGAATTGTTCTCCGAAGTTTTCCTCAAAATGGCCATAGAATCGCGAGCTGTGTCGCGTTGTGGCAGATCGTTCGGCTTCAGTTCTTGCACGAGCTGTATTTTATACGGTTTTACACCAAGATCTTTGCGTAAAATCTTCCATGTGGTCGAATAACACAAACCCAATTGCTGCGAACGGCGACGAATCGACATTTCACGGTCTTCAGCCACACTCTCAGAAACAGACGCAATATTCTCTTCTGTACGCACTGTACGCATTCGTGTGGTTGGTTTAATGTCCAATAAAGTAAACTGAGTGCGAAACTTGGTCACAATCGCATTAATTGTTTGCTCACTTGGTCGATTATGTAGACCATAAATCGGACGTAAAGCGCGAAACACATTTCGAACCGAACACTGATTTTGGTAATAAAATTCAATGATTTGCAAGCGTTGCTCGTTAGTAAGTCTATTCATGATGAAATGTCAAAGCATACTGAGCATCTTTCTCTTTGACACCATGTCTGAAATCCCACGTGATCTGTCAAATACTAATGCATGAAAATCCTAACCTCAAAAAAATCACCCGATAAGTGGCCAAGTCCCTGAAAAAATCAATTCTTTCTCCACACAAGTTGAAAATATCTCAAACGAATTTTTAAATAATCAACTTAAAAAATTTTGGGAAATAGAAGAATTACCCCAAATCACCCAGCTTTCAGAAGAAGACCAGGCATGTGAAGACTTGTAATAGAGTCCACAACAACAAGAAACGAACATGGTCGTTATGTTGTGCGACTACCATTCAAACCAACTTTCCCTGAAACAATAGCTCTAGGTCACTCTAGAATATCAGCTGTCCAGCAATTTCTAAGCCTGGAAAAAAGCCTGATAAAGAAAAGTGAGCTTAAATCGGCATACGATAATGTGATGGAGGAATATCTTGAGCTCAATCATATGGAAGAAGCTGTACCATATGAAAAAGTGTCTAAAGGTAGATATTTATCTTTTTATCTGCCACATCACGGGGTAATACCACCTGATAAAATCACGACAAAAGTACGAGTGGTTTTCAATGCCTCAAAGTGTACGAGCTCAGGCAAATCACTCAATGATGTACTATACACAGGGCCAACATTACAACCTGATCTCATGTTGCTAATTCTAAATTGGCGCATGTTTAAATACGTTTTCAATGGGGATGTAGAAAAAATGTACAGGCAAATTCTGGTACATGAAGATGACCAAGATTTCCAACGTATAGTCTTCCGCAAATCAAGTGATAGTCCAATCAGCGACTATAAACTTAAAATTGTGCACCCTATTTGGCCATTAGAACATTACATGAAGTGGCACAAACAAATGCAACAAATTTGCCTTTAGCATCTTCTGTGTTGCAAACACAAACATACGTGGGCGACATACTATCAGGTAGCCACAGTATCGCATTAGCATGCGAATCACTATCGCAAGTGATCAAAGTAATTAATTCTGCAGGTTTACCCCTAAAGAAAATTACTTCCAATCACCCTGAAATTATAAAAGACATTAAGAAAGAAGACTTATTAGATACAGACTTCCTTAAATTTGAAAAGGCTAGTACAACCAAAACTCTAGGAATTCAATGGAATGCGATAACAGATCAATTCTCATGTACAATTAAGTCAATATCTGCAATGTCCGCCATTACAAAACGACAAATACTTTCCTCGGTGGCAAAAGTTTTCGACCCCGCAGGATGGCTTTCGCCAATAATTATTCAAGCTAAAATCCTCATTCAAGAATTGTGGCAAGATGGCACTGAATGGGATAAACAGTAAAACCTTTACGTTTAGCGAAATGGGTTCAATTTGCAAACAATTTTCATACTATATCTGAAATTCGAATCCCTCGATGGGTAAATTTCACTCCTAACATTAACGCAGAATTACACGGTTTCTGTGATGCCTCTGAAAAGGCGTATTGCGCAACAGTTTACGTACGCACTCAGTACGATAATAAAATATCTTCACACCTCCTGCTAGCCAAAGCCAAAGTTGCACCTTTGAAGACACTCAGTCTGCCACGGCTTGAACTGAATGGTGCTCTTCTGTTAGCAAAATTAATTTCAATAGTCCAAACCCATCTCAAATTAAACGATCATAAAATTTATCTTTGGTCAGACTCAGAGATAGTTTCAGCATGGTTAGAAAAACCACCCTATACCTGGAAGACATATGTATCTAACCGAATATCTCAAATCTTAGACTTAGTTGGCCCAACAAAATGGCAACATGTTGCAAGTGCAGATAACCCAGCGGATCTTGGGACAAGAGGCTGCATGCCACTGCACCTCACCAGCACTACACTCTGGTGGAACGGTCCCACATGGCTAACAGAATCCCCAGAATTCTGGCCTAAATCTCCTGCTCGGAATATCATACCTCCGGAAAGTCGGAAAATAGAAAATTTTCATGTCACTCCAGAAGAGGATGATATTCTCCACAGATTTTCATCATTTCCTAGAGCACTAAGGGTGGTCGCTTATATGAACCAATTCATTTAAAGACTCAAACAAAAAATGAAAGGAGCACCAAATGATCCTTGCGTACAACTAACGCATTCCGACTTGCAACATACCAAGGTCAGTCTAATACGATATACACAAACTCGCTATTTCAGCAAAGAGATATCAAAGTTGCTTGAAAAGCGACCTCTCGAAAAGGGAAGCTCTCTTCTCGTCCTAAATCCATTCTTGGACTCTAAGGGATTAATAAGGGCAAATGGAAGATTAGCGAACTCCAGCCTTAGTTATAACGAACGACATCCCATCATTATTCCAGAGAAATCCCGTTTTACTTACCTATTTCTATCATATCTGCTCCAGCTCACACTGCATGGTGAGCATCGCTTAATGCAACAAATGGTCCGTCAAGAATTTTATATACCGCGACTAAAGCAACAAATCAAAAGGACGATTTTCATGTGTAAATCATGTACCATGTACAAACACAAAATGTGTACGCAGATCATGGCAGCTTTACCACCTGAACGCTGCAACTATGCTCTACCCTTTACCATCACTGGGGTTGATTTTGCTGGACCTTTCCAGATAAAGGCCTCCATGTTAAGGTCTTCTTCATTTAGAAAAGGGTATGTGGCTGCGTTTGTATGTTTTACGACAAAGGCAGTACACCTCGAGCTTTGTTCAGATCTGACTACTGCGGCTTTTCTTGCAGCATTTGCACGCTTTGTCGGACGACGCGGATTTCCTTCAAAAATAATGAGCGATAATGGGAAAAACTTTGCCGGAGCCCAAAGAGCAACAGAGAAGGAGTTTATAAACTTCATGAAAGAAGTCTCCCCTGAAATAGTTCACAAATATGCACCCCAAGGGATCGAATGTCAGTTTATACCTCCATGTTCTCTACACATGGGTGGACTTTGGGAATCAGCAGTAAAAAGCCTTAAGTCCCATTTAAAGAAAACGGCTGGTAATCATAAATTCAATTATGAGGAGTTTACTACACTACTCACTAGTATCGAAGCCGTATTAAATTCAAGACCCATATCACCCCTCTCGCAAGATCCCTCCGATTTCACAGCTCTTACACCAGGTCATTTCCTCTGAGGAGCTCCTCTTCTCGCCATACCTGAGTCAGAAGGAGACTCACTCACTTTAATAAATCGGTGGGAAAAAATCAAGATTCTCCATCACGAATTCAGCCACAGATGGAAGGAAGACTATCTCAAAGATCTCCATAAGAGATATCGATGGAAAACGGCCCAGAAGGAAGCCAATGCAGGAGAATGCGTCATCATACAGGACGAATGCCTTCCTCCAACAGAATGGCGACTAGGTCGCATTGAAAAGGTTCATCGAGGATCAGATGGTCACATACGAGTAGTCGATGTTCGAACACAAACCGGCATATTAACTCGACCAGTCACCAAACTGTGTTTCCTTCCAAACGGCGAAGAACAACTTCAACCAAAACCGCAAAATAACTCGCAAAATTAATCGAAAAATAATAAATCAATTCCGCTAATTCGAAATTAACGCTTTATAATCCGTACACAACAAATAAATTCAAACAAGCGCGTTGAAGATCAACGCATTATACATATACATATGTATAGATATGTAGCTACAACAACTACATTCTAATATTATAAACAAAATCAATCTAATAAAATTTTATATTCCCATAGAAATGTACGTAGAGGAGACCCAAACCACCTTCAACACCATAAGGTCCGAAATCGCTAAACCCAAAGCGTCGGCTGCACCCGTTGCCGCTCCAAGGACCAGGGTTATGCGACCACCGCCATCCACCGAAGCAGTCAGGGAGGTGAGGGAACAGCAGCTATTGGAGCCACAGGGGCCTCCATGTTGCAGCCTGTGCCATCGCTCAACGAAAACAGGTTGCAAAAACCCATGGGCATTGCATGACCACGCCACCATATAGTGCTGGGCCGACGGCGCCTGTCAATATTGCCAGAGGCCCCATCACATTCTATTTCATCGTTTTCCCCGCCGAGCCAATCCGTCGGAAAGTAGCACCAACACCCGTACCAGACCACGCAGCGATGCTATACGGCGACGACGAAGCAGACAATCAACCACAACACGTACACGGTCATCTCCGCCACGCCACGCTCATCGTCAGCAACAATGACGCTCAACAGGGTTGAGCGCTGTACTAAACACACTGCAACAGCTGCAGAGGCTCCTAGCCGATTAACTCGCCTAGGGGGGCCGGGATGTTCACATGAGCTATGAACTGCAACATCTCACATCGTATCACCTCACGTCACGCCACATCACATCCCATCACGTCACGTCACAACACCTCATCACACAACATTTCACAGCATACACCAATACCCCAATACAAGCAAAGACGACGGAGTTCAGGGTTTAGTACGTAGGCGTACTGTGTCGCAAGTCCAGATTGGGCGTGCATATCGTCCGGAAAAATTACGATATCTTTGAAGATTCCCCTCCGAAACCAAAAAAAAAAAACAAAAACCAATACCCACACACGCTTCAAACACAGTACTTAACACCGATCATTACTACAACACTACAACAGAACAACCACACGATTATCAACGAGACGACTCGTAATCAGCACCTGTTCACCACCCAAACCTTCAAAAGGGATTGATCCGACCGGGATCGGTCTCTTACCGTTGCATCCGTGAAGCAAAGCAATCGTCCGTGACATTTAGTTTTTCATTTTTAACCGCAACAATCGCCGCAATTTCTGTTTTTTAACAAACCGCCAAGTGACGTCAGTTACGTGGAGCATACATACGCTAAATAAAACAAGTAAGGAAGTTCGGGTGTCACCGAACATTTTATACTCTCGCATGATAAAGTGCTAATAGAGATTTCATTATCCGTCATTTACATATTTTTCAAATACCGTATTTGTGTAAAGTTTTATTCCGCTATCATCATTGGTTCCTAATGTATATATTATACAGAGAAGGCATCAGATGGAATTCAAAATAGCGTTATATTGGAAGAAGGCGTGGTTGTGAACCGATTTCACCCATATTTTGTACATGTCATCTGGGTGTTAAGAATATATTATATACTGAATTTCATTGAAATCGGTCCAATAGTTCATGAGATATGGTTTTTGGTCCATAAGTGGGCGGCGCCACGCCCATTTTCAATTAAAAAAAAACCTGGGTGCAGCTTCCTTCTGCCATTTCTTCCGTAAAATTTAGTGTTTCTGACGTTTTTTGTTAGTCGGTTAACGCACTTTTAGTGATTTTCAACATAACCTTTGTATGGGAGGTGGGCGTGGTTATTATCCGATTTCCTCCATTTTTGAACTGTATATGGAAATGGCTGAAGGAAACGACTATATAGAGTTTGGTTGACATAGCTATAGTGGTTTCCGAGATATGTACAAAAAATTTAGTAGTGGGCGGGACCACGTCCACTTTTCCAAAAAAATTACGTCCAAATATGCCCCACCCTAATGCGATCCTTTGTGCCTAAATTCACTTTAATATCTTTATTTATGGGTTAGTTATGACAGTTTATAGGTTTTCGGTTTCCGCCATTTTGTGGGAGTGGCAGTGGGCCGATTTTGCCCATCTTCGAACTTAACCTTCTTATAGAGCCAAGAAATACGTGTACCAAGTTTCATCATGGTATCTCAATTTTTACTCAAGTTACAGCTTGCACGGACGGACAGACGGACGGACGGACAGACAGACAGACATCCGGATTTCAACTCTACTCGTCACCCTGATCACTTTGGTATATATAACCCTATATCTGACTCTTTTAGTTTTAGGACTTTAGGACCGTTATGTGAACAAAACTATAATACTCTCCTTAGCAACTTTGTTGCGAGAGTATAAATATTATAGAGAAAAGAAAAGTTCTTTTCGTTGTGTTTTCCTTTATTTAGATCCGTGCTTTCAAATTCCGTAAGTACATATGTATATCTAGTGAACAGGGACAATAGATTTGACAGAAATAAAAAGAACAAATTAAAATTAACTATTATTTCTCATCAGCTATTGAACACTTAAAAGAGATTGTTAAAAGTGACAGATTAAAAATTGAAAAAGAGCTTAACTCGATAAATAAGCTTATATATGACGAATACAAACAAACTTTATATTTAGATCAGTACACCAAAATTCGGTTGTTAAAAGGTAAAATAGAACACATACAAGAAAATGTAGTATCCGCTAAATATGGGATAATACACCCGAATATTTTAACTAATGAAGAAATTATAAAATATAACACCGATTATAATAAGCTAAAATATTTACAACTAGGCACAGTAATTGTAAATAATACATTTGTAGTATTTGGAATAAAAATATCAAAAAATTTTGAAGATGTACAAATAAGAAAAATTAGCCCAATACCTAACAGAGAAAACAATGAAATAGATGCAAAAATAGAAGAAATATTTACCTACAAAAATAAAAGATGAAGATAGAAAATAAGCAAACATTGTATTTTAAGAAATAAATGTAATCTTGTAAAATGTAAAGAACTCGAAATAATACAATTAAATATAAAAACAGTTCTTATTAAAAATGCAAACACTTTAAAAATTAATAATACATGTAATCAAGAATTACCATTAATAAGTGGAAACTATGTAATATGGGTTAATAATTGTTCAATTAAAATTAATGACTATTATTTTTCAATATTTTTGTGTTGAAGATATAAAAGAAAAATTGTAACTTTAAAATATAAAGACAGTCAGAATTTTACGAAAAAAATTACTTTTGACGAAATAGTAGAAGAACATAATTCAAATATACATATGTAGAAAGCATTTTTAAATTGAAAATACATACGAAAATATCTCATATTTGCAACATATTAAGCATAATTACAATTATATTAGTAGCTACTGTCATTATCAAAAAACACAAATATATAAAAATAATATTAAATAAAAGAATTCAGGAGAATTCTACTATAAACGGGGGAGTAGTTACATGTACGACTACGTATGTAAAAACACCTGACAATGCAGTTGACAAATACGACGAACTGTTAAAGCAAATTGCAACCTAACACCATTTCCGGCTTTTGCAATTTGCTTAAACAAATAAAGTAATCAAAAATTAATTTAACAAGTAAATTTCCTAAGAATTATTGGAGTTAATAAAATTATGCTTATTCAGCAGTGATATGTTAAAAATAAGTTAATATTATTAATAAGCAAGTTGTAATTATAATAAGCTTCATTTTAAGTAAATTTTTTAAAATAAAGCAGTCAGGTCTTGATCGCCATCAACGTCACCTCGTTGTAATCCAGTTTTATACCCTGTACAGGGTATATTAAGTTTGTCACGAAGTTCGTAGCACCCAGAAGGAATCGTCGGAGACCCTATAAAGTATATATATAAATGATCAGTATGTCGAGCTGAGTCGATTTAGCTATGTCCGTCTGTCTGTCCGTCTGTATGTCTGTCTGTCTGTCTGTCTGTCTGTCTGTATGTCTGTATATATACGAACTAGTCACTCAGTTTCTAAGATATCGTTTTGAAATTTTGCAAACATCATTTTCTCTTCAAGAAGCTGCTCATTTGTTGGAACGGCCGATATCGGGACACTATAACATAGAGCTGCCATACAATCTGAACGGTCGGAATCAAATGCTTGTATGGAAAACATTCACATTTGACAAGATATATTCACGAAATTTGGTATATATTATTTTCTAAGGCAACAATGTAATCTCCGAAGAAATTGATCAGATCGGTTAACTATAGCATATAGCTTCCATACAAACTGAACGATCGGAATCAACTTCATGTATGGACAACTTTCACATTTGACAAGATATAATAACGAAATTTGGTATATGTTATTTTCTAAGGCGACAATGTAATCTCCGAACAAACTGAACACATAGTTACTAACAGAAATGCACCTGTGAAGGGTATTTAGCTTCGGTGCAACCGAAGTTAACGTTTTTTCTTGTTTTGACTTTTTTTAAAAAACCCATTCACCGCGACGCAACATATAATTCGCGCATGTTATATGTATTACTGATAAATGATAATATTTTGATTTGAAATTGATTTGTACTTACGTACATATCTGCAGGATAGATGCGTATGAAAGTTTTAAATGATAAAAGGTGTGATTTACACATAATATTATTATAACATATGTATGAAGTATATGTACATATACATATAGCATATACACATGTATATGCAATAATATTATATTATCAGAGATAAGAAATATTTAAAAAGTAGCTTGCACTTTAACTATAAAAGTTGTTTTGAAAATAGCATAATTTAATAATAATGTTATCAATTTTGCATTAATTCGCAAAACAATATCATATAAATTGATATGATTGCATGCAAACGTATAAAAATATCTCTAAAATGTCTCTAATAGCAATGTATATTTCTAAGCATAATTTTCATTCAACGCTCAGCTCTGCTCACTCACTTCTGTTAAAATTTCTCCTTCTGAGCCAAAAGTGGGGAAATCCATTAATAGAAAATTGTTAGCTCTTGACAGTTCACATGCTTGTCCGCAATTGAACCTTCTCTAAAATTTTACGTTCTCCGGAGGGAGGCTTAACTCATTTAAACAGTAGGTAATGTGCAGATATGCTCCCGTATGCACTTTGTTAATATATTTATTATAGTCCAGTTGCTACAGAGTATTATAGTTTTGTTCACCTAACGGTTGTATGTATCACCTAAAGCTAAGCGAGTTCGCTTCGAACTTCTTCATCGTCATCGGTTGTGTAATCGGCTCCGCCTTCTCCTGGTGTTATACTTTCACTGCCATCCAGCAGGCTTGCGAAGTGTTCCCTCCATAATTTTAGTATGCTTTGGGCATCGGTCACTAGATCACCTTTAGGGGTACTACAAGAGTATGCTCCGGTCTTGAAACCTTCTGTAAGTTTCCGCATTTTTTTGTAGAATTTTCGAGCATTACCTCTATGGCCAGCTTATCAAGCTCTTCATACTCACGCATTTTCTGTCTGAAAATGCGTCTCACTTCCTTCTTCAACTTTCGGTATTTATCCCATCCTGCACGTGTTGTGGTCGATCATAACGTTGCGATGTAGGCAGTCTGTTTTCTCTCCACCGCGACACGGCACTCCTCATCGTACCAGCTGTTCTTTTGCATTTTCCGAAAACCAATGGTTGAAATGCCGTCCCATAGCTCCCTTATACCGAGTTGTTGCCGAGTGCTCCCAAAGAACAGGAGTACAAGCCAAATAGAAAATCGTTCGGTTGTCTGTTGAGATTGTGTTTGTTGACGTGCGTTTTTTACTGCACAGAGCCGGGTGCGAATCTTGGCTGCAACAAAATAAGGTTCCGAATCGATGTTAGTACCTCGGAGCGTACGCACGTCTAGAACAGTGCATACGTGTGTTCCGTCTATCACACATGATCGATCTGGTTGGTGACATTTCGATCCGGAGGCAGCCAGGTAGCTTGATGTATTTTCTTATGCTGGAAACTAGTACTACAGATAACCATATTTCGAGCCCCGGCGAAGTCGCTCAGCCTCACCCCATTTGGAAATGTTTCCTCGTGGAGGCTGAATTTACCGACAGTAGTGGCAAAGATACCTTCTTTGCCCACCCTGGCGTTAAAGTCGCCAAGCACGATTTTGACATCGTGGTGGGGGCAGCTCTCATAAGTGCGCTCCAAGCGCTCATAGAAGGCATCTGTGGACACATCGTCGAGGCGTGGGCGCAAATCAGCGATATGTTGAAGAACCTCGCTTTGATGCGGATTGTGGCTAGACGTGCATTCACCAGAGTGAATGATAGTACTCGGCGACAAAGTCTCTCTCCCACCACGAATCCCACTCCAAACTTGTGCTCCTTTATATGGCCACTGTAGTAAATGTCACAAGGACCTACCCATCGCATTTCTTAGACGGCGCTGATGTCAGCCTTCACTCTAACGAGGACATCAATCAGCTGGGCAGTGGATTCTTCCCAATTAAGGGACCGGACATTCCAGGTGCATGCCCTTAATTCGTAGTCCTTATTTCGTTTGCCATGACCGTCATCAAAAGTGGGGTCACTCATCCGAGGCTTGTTGCTTCTTTTCAATGGGGGTGTTTTTTACGTGGCGGGTCCCAAACCCACTTTGCCTTCTCACTTTAGCTCGCCTTCAAACGGATGCTCTTAGGCTACCCAGAAGATGCTTGGTCAAAGACCGGAAGGCGTGAGCTGCTTGAGCCATATTTAATATAATCGTTTCTGGCCACTCCCAAGTGATCAGAGAACTTTCTCCACTTGCGTGAACTTCCACACATGACTCCATCAGGCATGACCATTGTGGATAGTGCCAAAAAAAGGATAGTTCAGGGGTGGAAAAGTTGAGAATAGTAATAGATTACCGAAAGTTAAATCAAATTACAGTAGAAAACAAATTCCCTATTTCTAATATTGAAATTATGTTTTATAAACTAGGCCGAGCTCAATATTTCTCCACAATAGATGCCTTTTGGGATCAAAAGTGCACCGGCGACATTTCAGCGTCTAATTAATACAGTTTTGAAAAACAATATTAATAAAAGGTGCGCCGTCTGCCTTGACGATGGTTTAATTTTCTCCAGAAATTTACATGAGCATGTCGTTGACAGTAACCATATTCTCAACAAAATAAGATATTAAAACTTAAAAATTCAAATTAAAAAATGCAAATTTTTCGCAAAAGAAACTCTTTTCTTAGGCCACATGCTCACCCGAGAAGAAGCGAAACTCAATTCGGCAAAAGTTGATTGCATTTTAAAGCTACAATTACTAAAACCCTAACCCTAAATAACGATGAAAAAAATTATTCTGCTACTGAAAAGAATTATTAGCTATTGTTTGGGCTACTGATTATTTTCGACCTTATTTATTTTGTGTTAAATTTGAGATTCTTTCTGACCATCAACCACTGCTTCCCGGACAGGTATTGAAAAAGGAATGTGTCTAAGATGATTTAACTCCTCCTTTTAGTTGTTTAGTAGTGTGAGGTGTCGTCTGGTGGTGACATCTTGCTGAGTATGGTGGGGTTCGTAGGTGTGGTGTGTTATACTAGGGTACGCCAGTTTTTCCCGAAGAGAGTAGTATTTTAGGGGCATGCTTAGCTCATTTAAACACTAGTAAATACCAAACAATGTTAGATACACAACCTTCCATAAATATTTTTAGTATGTATATGTAATATTCTAATAAAATGTAAACTTTGTCTTTTATAATATTATCTCGAAGTCAATGGCTACTGTAATTTGTACTGCTTTCTTATTACGGAGTTTTATAGTTTTGTATACTGTCCAAATAAAATAATAAAAACCAAATTTTAATAAGTTCTTTTTTACTACATATCGGTGTGATTATCTCACATACTCTCTCATTTCTTTTGCGAAATTATTAAATATAACGAGTTATTTACTACCTCTATTTTTTTCAACAGCCTTCTATTGTCAGATTACGCGTGAGTCGTGTCAAGTTGTCTGTTTGTGGGCGGGTGGGCACGTAACCGTCAACGGCGACCGTTATCGCCAAATCATGGATAATATGATACGAGACTCTCGAATTGGCTCTCATTTTTCTTTCAAACGCGTTCCCTGATTATTTGACAGCGTTGGAGATCAGGGAACTTCGATCAGATGATTTCAAAAAAGGCGGAATGCCAGAAGTAAGCCGCTATAATTCTTTTTCTTCTTCTTAATTGGCGCAGACACCGCTTGCGCGATTATATCCGAGTTAACAACAGCGCGCCAGTCGTTTCTTCTTTTCGCTACGTGGCGCCAATTGGATATTCCAAGCGAAGCCAGGTCCTTCTCCACTTGGTCCTTCCAACGGAGTGGAGGCCTTTCTTTTCCTCTGCTTGCCCCGGCGGGTACTGCGTCGAATACTTTCAGAGCTGGAGTGTTTTCGTCCATCCGGACAACATGACCTAGCCAGCGTAGCCGCTGTCTTTTAATTCGCTGAACTATGTCAATGTCGTCGTACAGCTCTCGTACAGCTCATCATTCCATCGAATGCGATATTCGCCGTAGCCAATGCGCAAAGGACCATAAATCTTTCGCAGAATTTTTCTCTCGAAAACTCGTAACGTCGACGAAGTAGCACCTGTTGGCAAGAGCAATCCTGCGTTGGATTTCCAGGCTGACATTGTTGGTGGTGTTAATACTGGTTCCTAAATATACGAAATTATCTACAACTTCAAAGTTATGACTGTCAACAGTGACGTGAGAGCCAAGTCGCGAGTGCGACGACTGTTTCTTTGATGACAGGAGATAATTCGTTTTGCCCTTGTTCACTGCCATACCCATTTTCTGTGCTTTCTTGTCCAGCCTGGAGAAAGCAGAACCAACGGCGCGGGTGTTGAGGCCGATGATATCAATATCATCGGCGTACGCCAGCAGCTGTACACTCTTATAGAAGATGGTACCTTCTCTATTTAGTTCTGCAGCTCGAACTATTTTCTCCAGAAGCAGGTTGAAGAAGTCGCACGATAGGGAGTCGCCTTGTCTGAAACCTCGTTTGGTATCGAACGGCTCGGAGAGGTCCTTCCCGATCCTGACGGAGCTTTTGGTGTTACTCAACGTCAGTTTACACAGCCGTATTAGTTTAGCTATAATTACTTGACGAAATTAGTGTGAAATGAGATTTCATTGAACTGTGCGAACATATTTTGGCAAAATAAATGTTTTTGTAAATTAATTAATGATTTTGCATTTTAGCATTTATATATGTATGCATTTTTAAAGTATTTAATTTAGTGTTTTGTATAATTTATTAAATACCCAATCTAATATCTTTCAGCAGTGGCATCATTGGCAAATGTTATAAAAAATGCGAGTTTTGACAGCTCTCTCTCGAATCAAAGAGTCTCGTATCATATTATCCATGGCTCAATGATAAACGACTATTTGATGACTGACATTGAAACTTGTGATCTTGGCGATATTTGGTTTCAATAAGACGGCGCAACTTTTCACGTTTTGCATCATTAAATTGGTTTATTGAGAAAACACTTAGGCGAGTAGACAATTTCACTTTTTGGGCCGACTGGCCAATAAGACCATGTGATATTACACCGTTAGACTTTTACTGTGGGGTAATGTAAAGCCTAACGTCTATGCGAACAATCCCACTTCGATTCGTATTACTTTGCTTGCTTTGTCATGAATATCCAATTGCAACTTTAATGCAATTGTGGCCTTCGCCCACCAATGGGCAAAGTGGTCTCAACAATTAGAATATATACTAATCACTTATAGCCAGAGTTGCGAATCTTTTCATCTAAAAGTTTTTAATTAAAAATTTGAAAATATTTCTTATTTTTATATTAGAGTAACAAATAAAAAAAACTAAATCACTATACATAATTTAATGTAATTAAACAAAAATAAGACAAAGAGTGTTTTCTTTTTAAGAGAGCATTACAGAAATGGTATGCAAACGTAATTATAAACTTGGGATAAATACGTTTTTTTTACTTTTTAAACCGGTATATAGGATTAAACATTTAAATTTTAATTTTTTATACGATTTTTGGCATTATTTTTTTTTTATTTCTCAATCCGTTAATCGGCATTCATATTTTTAATTTTTTCTGTACGTCAAAAATCCGGATTTTCGAACATCCGGCTGACTTTACTATATATGATTTGTTTTTTAGTATGTGTCATTGAAAATTGGGTCGTTACTACCCCCAAACCCTATATTATATATGTACTAAATAATGAGTTTCGTTTTTCTAACAAACCGAATATGTCGATCAGTGGATGAGTTATATTTAATATATGCATTCCATATAAAATTTCTTGGATTTCGATTCTCAGGTGTTTTACATCTTAAATATTTCCATGGCTTTGCAAGAGTATTAAATGTTCGGTTGCACCCGAACTTAGCCCTTTCTTACTTATTAATTTTGACTTTTCAAATTTTTCAGATTAATTTCCATTTCTTTATCTTTTTCTTTAATCACCAATTTCTTTCCAACCCACCAACTCCTTCCCCATAAAAATCATTTCTTGCTCGATTTTTTGTTTTTCAGCGTATAATTCTAGACTGAAATAGTCGGGTTTGTATTTGATTCAGCAGTCCTGGAACATATTCCTTTACGGATCGTCTTATTTCCACATCCGCTTTCGTTTACAGCGGTAGAAACGATGACTCGTTGAGGTCTACCTCTGAATAGTTGCTCTCCAAACTCTCGTTGATCACTGCTGACTCAACCAGTCTAACGCCGAAAATTTCTTCCTTTCATAAAAAAAAACGTACATGTTTTAAGCTAAGTGGCTGAAATAAAAATGTCCAGCTAATCAAAGTAACAGCAGAAAAATAAATGACATTTAAATAAAAAATCTCGATTTCTAATACGATTACTAGTCATTCAATTCCATTTTTTTGAACCATTTACAAAAAATCGGAATTGTCCATAATAATGTACTTTCTATTTGCTTCACTTCTATGCATTTCAAAACAAAATCTTACACTATAGTTACGCCTTCTATACTCCCTGCACCCGTCGAGCCCTCCCATGTTTTTGCTTTTTTATATGATACACATACGTATTACATATGTATGTATATGGGATTCGAATTGATATCCGAATTTCATAATTCATCATAATTAACAGAAAAGTGGTAACCACTTATTCGAATGTCGAATTGTGGATGCCAATTGTGGACTATGTGGAAGTTGTGGGCGGTAAGGCTTAGCGTCCATCATAGCGAGATAAGTATGAAGGCCATTCCTGTTTGTAACGCGGAGCAGTGTAGTACTTATTTTATTGAGCTAGAGATATTCTTATGTGTAACGCTAAAGCGCCATATTATTCAGTATTCCCGTTTAAGTGACTTTTGTGATTTCCATTCTGAAGTGCTGAACACATTGAGCGCGACAGACTGCAAACGACATCTTAAAATACACACGTTCTTATGGACACAGTTATTTTGACAGCTGCACGACTACACGACTGCAGGCCGACAGTTGTCGCTCTCGTTAACTTCAATACCAACATTTTTATATTTGCCAAAGACAGTAGGACGACAGTAGAGTTGACAGTAGGGAGATGAGGTAGAGTAGTGTTGCCACTAATATGTAAAATGTAAAATTATTCAAAGCTCAAACAAACCTGACGTTATTTTACAAATAAAAGCATAAAATAGTTCTATTATATCATTTGTAATAACAATTGATAATATAAAACAAATAAATTTACCTATTTACTTATTTTTTACATAAAAAATTTCACTTTGAACAAAATATTAAAATGTTATTGAAGTGTAAGGTATTAGTATGGCCACAAAGAAATTGTGTACATACAAAATGGACAGCTGTGTTGTTTTGTGTACATGCCGGCCATTGTTATGTTGCTGCCTTCTTACAAATGTCCATGTAATAGGGTTCATGAGGCCATTTTCAGTTCACTGTCGTGCTGCTATATCGTGTCGCGCTCGTTGTGTACAGCACTTAAATTGTAACGCCGGGCGTAGAAAAATGCTCCGTGCCGATATATGAGACACTCCGTAGAGTTTAAGTGATTTTCCTTGTTAATTGCAATATCCAGCGTAGCGGATGCACTGCGAATTTGGTGACTTTAATTATATTCCTTTTCCTTTATTGTAACGCTGAGCGTAGCGACGCTCAGTACTAATTTGATGACTTTTGGCTAATCTAAATCTAAGTGATACGTTTATATGAATTTTATTGTGAATAAAGCAAACCATACGTAATATAAAAGTGTACTTTGGAGGAATCAACGGGCATACGTACAGCAAGGCACAAATTGAAAATTCATTAGTTTTTTTATTTAGATCAATAGCAGGACCTTTGTACATCATTGTAATGCAATTAAAAAATTTTGTAGACTCTTCATTATTTTTTAATTAATTAAAGAAAATAATGATGGGAAGTTAGCACCCCACCCCACTAATTTTTATTTGTGGCCCGAAATAATATTAACCAATGGAAAACAAATCGTTTGTAGATAATAAATACCTTGGTTTCATTCATTTACACGTAATTATTCATTAGATTTTAATTAATTTAAAAAAAGGTCTATGGTATTTCACTATTTCCATCGTACATACAATGTATAAGTGATGATCCCATATCGTAAAAGTTCAATATCGAAAAAGATATGTACGTTCGCTCACTTGTCGATTATATCGGTAAAACAGGTATTGAAAAATGTTTCACTTCACAAATCAATGTTCGAAGACTCAGTGACTGATCCCTTTAATGAGTCGTTTGAACTGCATGAGGAAAGTGCGGATTTAGACGAATTCAAAGTGCTCGTCACTGCAGCTGAATGGATAAGCATACAAGGAGATGAAAAAACTTATAATGATGGACGTACTTGTACTACTCTCCGTTCAATGAAAAGTCACTTATTAAAAGGTAATTAACGATCGCACGTAATTAAAGAGAAATAAATGCAAAATCAATCGAATGTCAAATCAGAATGAAATATCAATTTTTAAGACGTTCAAATATCTCATTTTTAGAATTTCCTTTACATTACATCTTCTTCTTCTTAATTGGCGTAGACACCGCTTACGCGATTATAGCCGAGTTAACAACAGCGCACCAGTCGTTTCTTCTTTTCGCTACGTGGCGCCAATTGGATATTCCAAGCGAAGCCAGGTCCTTCTCCACTTGGTCCTTCCAACTGAGTGGAGGTCTTCCTCTTCCTCTGCTTCCCCCGGCGGGTACTGCGTCGAATACTTTCAGAGCTGGAGTGTTTTCGTCCATCCGGACAACATGACCTAGCCAGCGTAGCCGCTGTCTTTTAATTCGCTGAACTATGTCAATGTCGTCGTATATCTCGTACAGCTCATCGTTCCATCGAATGCGATATTCACCGTGGCCAATGCGCAAAGGACCATAAATCTTTAAATTTTTTTTTAAATCTTAATATTACATTGCTAACTTTTTTATAACTGAGTGAAATAAGACATCAAATATTCAGGTTGTTGAAATAGTCAACATTAAACACCGAATATCTGCGTGAAAGTTCAAGACGATTTATTTATACATTTTTACAAATAATGTTACATTCCGATACACATGTGCTTGTCCCTAAATCTATTCTTACCTAATTACATGAGAGTGTAGCTAGTTACCTTCATCAATTAATCGAATGATGAATTCTAATTCATTTCAATTTTCTTAAGGAATGTCGAAAATGAAGAAAAGTACGCCACATCGATCCATGGGAGTCCACGCATGCGCAGATGGACACATTGTCATTGATATCATTAATTTATTAGAATTTAAAGAACAATTAGGTCTACAATGAAAATTCAAAGATTATTTTTTACCTACAAATAATAATTTTACCTACAATAATCCTAATAGTCATAAAAAAATCTCCTTCTTCGGGTTCTTCATCCAGATAACAATATAAAGGATTATTGCATTGTTTGCTAGCACATTGACCAGTGACGATCAGATAAAGGGTAGCTTTGCCCGATCGTGAAATTTTGTGCTTGTCGAAATTGAAGGAACATGGGTGATTAATTTGACGTTGATCTCGAAAAGTTCATCTGTCCATGTACCTAAGGGAGGTTAGGAAATAAATAATTCCAATAATTAATTATATATCATCACAATGTCTAACAATCAATTTCTTTTTTATTTTCAAATGAATGGTTAATGGAAGATAATAGAGCAAACAAAAATCCTTCATATTTGTGCCAATAATTGATGGAAATTTTTACTTTTTATTTTTCATTCTATTAATAATGCGATACAAATCACTTTCCACAATTATATACATAATTGTTTCAATGAATGATGGAGATTTTTTTAATATTATTCTGATAGTAGCTAATTAAAAAGGAATGTGTTCATTATCGCCTTATTAATTAATGAAAAAGGCAAGAATTGGCATGCATTAAAATCGTCTCCTGAATCTTAATTAAAGTTTGCTGGTACATAACGCATTGGACTCGCTTTTGCAAATTTCATATTATACTCATTGATTTTAATATTAAGGAAAAATTCCCAATGATGAGTTTCCACTCAAAGTTCAATTTAAATGTGGCTGACCTATTTCTCATTATCGAAATGATTTTACTTTTAATAATCTTATTTTCTATTGAAAATAATGAAAAAATTGGAATAACAAATTTTTCATTTACATATATTTGAATAGATCATAAGTGAGTTTAAATTTGCATTAGATTGGAAAATGAAAAAATCAAAACATTATTCGGCATTAATATTGTCATAAAAATAATTGAATTTTGAAAAAGCCATTAATAGTTTAAAGATTAATATATTTAACGATCTCTGATACCTGAACGGAGAGTAGTATAAGTACGTCCATCATTATAAGTTTTTTCATCTTCTTGTATGCTCACCCATTCAGCTGCAGTGACGAGCACTTTGAATTCGTCTAAATCCGCACTTTCCTCACGCAGTTCAAACGACTCAATAAAGGGATCAGTCACTGAGTCTTCGAACATTGATTTCTGAAGTGAAACATTTTTCACCTCTTCACGAAAAGGAATTCCCAATTCATCACAGGCAATAGCAAGTACCTTTCTCTTCCATTTCTTCTCCATTTATTTTTCAACTCCTTGCTCATGGTTTTCCATATTATATGCGAAGAAATTGGTAATAAAAAATTAAAAAGTCGCCAAACTTTGTAAATATGCTCAATTCAAAATTCCTACCGTTAACAAATCACTTATTATATAGTTATTGATTTTAATTATCTTTAATCAAAACTCGAAAGCGAAAACCAGCCGGATAAACCTCAATAATAACTCATTCTAATCGGGATTTCTAATAGTGCGGAAAAGTTGCCTTAGTACTTCCTGATTCCAATGCAACTTTTTGTTTTGAGATCGGATTGCATCTTTAACCCCAACTCCGGCCTTGAAATTTCGGAAATTCGCCTAAAATCGTGAAATTGTCTACCTAGCGCCTGAAATACGCATCTCATGGCAAAATGTATAAAACAAAAGTTATTTGTCACGTCATTTGCTACCGAAATGGTGTATGTGATCGTGGCCGTAGGACGAACCGTTCCCGAGATACGAGCGAAAAGGCGGCGCGCCACAGCGCAAGGTGAAAATCGGCTTGCTGCCACACTTCTTGACGTTGATTTTGCCGAGTGCTATCACTCACATTCATTCACCTACACCAAAGGACACGTTCGGATAGGTCTCCACACAAATATTTTTTCATCGAGTTCCTTCACTCTTGTCGGTGATTTCGTCGAGTTCTATCACTTACATTCATTTCCCTGCGCCATACGACACGTTTGGACTGGTCTCCACGTAAATATTTTTTCATCGAGTTCCTTCACTCTTGTCGTTGATTTCGTCGAGTGCTATCACTTATATTCTCTCAACAGAACACAGAACTCAAAATGTCTGTATCTAAATTTAAATTTAGACAGAAATGTCCTGTGTTTGGCATATATCCGTACAATCTCTTTGAGTCCCAGTTACCTACTTACCAGGATGTTCTTTTGTGTTTGGTTACAGAAATAGTTGCAAAAAAGGTTGAAAATACTTTCTAAAAGTCATCTATTCCGATAGTTTCACACACCAGAGTTGTACAAATGCTCACCACATACCATAAGAAATTTCTGACTCTTAAACAAATGTTTTTAAGGAACCCAATAGGTTTGAGCTCTAAAAGAGACGACTTTGTCTCTTCTGCCGGAAAATTATTTGACATCGCTGCTTGTAAATGCATTTATTTTTCTTCTTGCTCTTGTCCAAAGGAAAGGAAAGTTCCTATCAATGAACAACCATTTCTCTTTCAAAACGTCATTCAACATCAACACTTACCAGAAAAGTATCAGCTAGAACACCTGACCATTCAGATCAGCCAGACTCTCATACAGACGACAACAATGTAGGTGCGTCGCACATGGATTCTTCCAAAAACGATGCTGATGATGAATTTTCTCTTCCATGCTCTAAAACCAAAAAAACACACTAGTATTAGAACACACTGCTTTAGCTGCCCAAAGATTTGGAGTAAGTGATAGAGCAGCGGCCTTGATTGTTTCATCTGCTTTTCTGGATGCCAAAAACGCAGGTTTGATAACAGAGGATCAGGCTAGCTTTGTCACTGACAAATGCAAGATTAGTCGGGCAAAAAAAGTTTTGGAGTTAAGCTCCAAAACACCGAAAGTATGGACTCTGTATATGGGCTGTATTTTGACGGCCGCAAAGACAATACACCTAAACAAGTCAGCGAAGGTGAAAAGTACTATCGCGACACTGTCAAAGAGGAACATATTTCTCTTATAGCGGAACCTGGTTGTCATTACTTTGGCCACGTCACCTCTCTTTCCGGGTCAGTTGAGGATGAGACGCAAGCTATATGCCAACATTTACAAGACAATTCAGTTGAAGTGGAACATCTAGAAGTTGTCGGTGCTGATGGCACCAACACGAACACAGGTTGGAAAGGTGGAATCATTTGGAAACTAGAAGAAAGAATAGGTAGGCCATTGCATTGGGTTGTTTGTTTTCTACATTTCAACGAACTTCCATTTCGTGCTCTTTTCGAACACATAGATGGTGTCTCAAAGAGTCCAAATACATTCTCTAGCGACATAGGTGAACTGCTCCCTGATTATGAGAAGTTGCCTGTTGTCAAATTTGAAAGTTTTCCATCCTGCCAATTACCTTCTGAGGTTATTAATCCGACCCAACTTAGCACAGACCAAGCTTATCTATATAAAATATCAGAAGCTGTTATTTCCGGTTAATGTTCTTCAGATTTAGCGTCGATGCATCCAGGTAACATGTGCAAATCTCGTTGGCTCACATGTGCAAATAGAATTCTGAGATTATACATTTCTACTGACAAACCAACAATGGAAATAAAGGTTTTGATCAAGTACATACTTACAGTTTACTCACCTTTGTGGTTCTCAATAAGATTCAACAGTTCAATCAAAGATGGCTAGCGCCATCTCTATGCAACAATTCAAAGGTCGAGATACTCACCTGCTAAACTGCGCAAGGTTGTCGATTTATCCATTCAACAGAATGCTAATAATTAGTTAAGTTAATAATTATTACGATTAACTGGAAGACTATTACCTTGACTGTTCCACCAGTTCTTTGTTCAGTTTCTAACGAAGAACTCATAAAAGGGCTGTCGGGAGGCACTGCAGAGGTATGGAAATTTAGTGAATTCCCCTCTCACACCGTGGCAGTCGAGAGAACCGTCAAACTGGTGACAGAGGCATCTTCTAAAGTTATTGGCCCCCAATCTCGTGATCGTTTTATATGCTCTACACTGAAGTCTAGCAACAAGTGCCAAAGCTTAGTACAAAATCTGAATTTATCAATAAATTTGACACAGATTCAGACTAAAACAAGCCTGACATATGGTTGGTTGGTTGGGTTGGGCTTGGGAGGAACCCGAAGAGCAGCCACCTTCACGCGGTGGGTTCTGGGTGACTAATACAGGTTAGCTGAGAGCTGCAACAATTTTCACCTTTTGCTGTGGCGCGCCGCCTTTTCGCTCGTATCTCGGGAACGGTTCGTCCTACGGCCATGATCACAAATACCATTTCGGTAGCAAATGACGTGACAAATAACTTTTGTTTTATACATTTTGCCATGAGATGCGTATTTCAGGCGGTAGGTAGACAATTTCACGATTTTAGGCGAATTTCCGAAATTTCAAGGCCGGAGTTGGGGTTAAAGATGCAATCCGATCTTAAAACAAAAAGTTGCATTGGAATCAGGAAGTACTAAGGCAACTTTTCCGCACTATTAGAAATCCAGAATCGACCCACCCTATTGTACACCTACATATAGAAACCGTGAAAAGTATGACTGTTATAATGTTGAGGGAGAAGTTAAGGGAACTTGAGTATAGTTGGGAGGAAAAAGGACTTGCAAATGAGGTTGCTGCAACACATGGTTTTCGGGGATGAAGTGGATGATGTAGGAAGTGTAACGAATCAGTAAATTCGTTAAACTCTACAGGAGATAGAAGTGTAGGCAGGGTGTTATTTACGTCGCGTGATGTGCGGGATAATATATCCAGTTTTTATGGAGACGGTACCTTTAACGTGTACCACTGGGTTGATGACTTCAACGAAGTCGCCGAAACAGTAGGGTGGAACGATTTACGGAAGTTTATATACGGAAAGCAGTTGTTGAAGGGAGTGGCCAAACTATTTGTTAGAGGAGCGATGGGAATCAGGAATTGGAATAATTTGAAAATAGCGTTGGTTGAAGAGTTCGGGGAAAAGTTGAGTGCCGTAGAGGTACATCGTACGTTGAGGAATAGGCGTAAGCAACAGAAAGAAAATTTGCAAGAATACTTATACTCCATCATCGAAATTGGTAAGCCAATATCACTCGATGAAAAGAGTATAATAGAATATTTCGTGGAGGGTATATCGGATAGTCAAGAGAATAAAAGTGTTTTGTATCAAACACGTAGTGTGAAGGAACTGAAAGAGCAAATCCGAGTATATAAGAAAATTAAAGATACGTCCGTTGCAAATCATAAAGCTTTCGTTGAATCGTCAAATGCAAGTAGAGGTACTGAAGATCAGATTAAGAAGAGATGCTACCGGTGCAATAGGGAGGTCATTTAGCTAGAGACTGCTCACACGGTGATTATCGAGATCACGTTTAGCGCATTGGTAGATACAGGATGCTTCACGAGTATATTGAGATACGACACGTTTAAGAAACTAGGAGGAATTAGCCTCAGAGAAGAGAAACAACGGCTGTATGGAATAGGAAAGGGCGAGGTTATCACAATGGGTAACTTTATAGCAGAGATCTCTGTAGAAGGCGCGGCAATCTTGGGAAGCGATATACTTAAAGAAGTGGATTTGGTGTTTAGGAAAGGCGGTGTGGAATTTAGAAAACCCAGTAAGGGTAGAGACGTGTTGGTTGACACGGGTGCCAATGAGTTGGCGGTTAGAAGTAAATGGATTCAAGTGGGCGATGAAACCGAAATATCAGTGAGTGAGAGGGTTTCTGACGAGCTGGTGTGCGAAGATAAGGCTAGTCCGGAAGATTTAGGGAAAGAGGTTAGAAGTAAATTAGATCAAGGAGACGATGAAATTGGAATCTCAGTGAGTGAGAGGATTTCTGCTGAGCAACTGTGCGAGGATAAGGTTAGTCCGGAAGTGTTAGGGAAAAAGGTTAAAACTGAATATATTAATGTGGGCGATGAAACTGAAATCTCAGTGAGTGAGAGGGTTTTTGCCGAGCAAGTGAGCGAAGAAAAGGTTAGTTCGGAAGAGCTGGGGAAAGAGGTCGAGGTAAAGGAAAAGGACAGGGTATACCGTGGCAAAGGCTTCAACCATGATAATGAATTTAAAGTTTTGGGTGGAAAAGAGGTGCAGATGAATGATGGGTCGGATAGAGTAGACTTGTCACATTTTAAAGATTCTGACGCAGCGTTCGTCAAAACGTTGGTAAACAAATATCAGCCTCAGAAACCGATGAATGTGCCAATTCAAATGAAATAAATTTTGACAGACGGGAGACCAGGGTATCAACGGCCTCTTCGAGTGTCGTACGAAGATCAAAGGTACAGAGATGATCAAGTTGGGAAAATGCTTAAAGACGGGATTATTCTAAATAGCACGTCGGAGTATAATGACATAGTTGACTATAGATCCGGAACGCGGATGAGACATGTAGACGCATTAAGTCGCGTATATTGTTTACTGATTGAGGACTCGTTAAAGTTTAGATTGAAGGAAGCTAAATTGCAAGACAATTGGATTAGAGCAGTACGGAAAGCGTTAGAGAATGGACCCTATGAGAAGTTTTACATAAGAAATGAGTTAGTATATTACGATCCCTTCAAGGAGTTGTTAGTTGTACCTGCGGGCATGGAAGAGGAGATTACAAAGTAAGCACACAGGCAAGGACAGTTTGCAGTTAAGAAACCCGAAGAGATTTTAAGTAAGAATTATTATATACCAAACGCCAACGAAAAGGTGCAGAAAGTAGTCAAAGCATGTATCGAATGTATTATCGCTGATGCCAAGAGGGGGGGATAGGAGAGTTTATTGACCCCAATCGATAAGCCTCAAGAACCGCTAGGAATGTATAACATAGATCTCGTAGGTCCGTTGACCGAAACCAAGAAACAATATAACTACATTATTGTAATAATAGACGGTTTTTCAAAGTTCGTGTGGTTGTACCCGACAAAATCAACTGGGGAGGAAGATTTAGTGGATAGATTAGAGAAACAGGCATCGATTTTTGAAAATCCGAGGCGGATTGTTATAGATAGGGGGGCTGCCTTTACTGCAAATGCTTTCAAGGATTATTGCAAAAAAGAAGGCATACAACACTTACTGATTGCAACGGGAGTTCCTCGTGGCAACGGCCAGGTAGAACGAGTGCATCGTATAATTATTCCAATGCTATCAAAAATGTGTCAGAGAACTCCAACTCAATGGTACCGACAAGTGCCGAAAGTTCAACAAATTATGAATAAAACCTATCCACGTAGTACGGGGATAGCACCATTCAAAACACTTACAGGTCTATGTATGCGCACTTCAGATAGTCCAGAATTACAAACTATGTTGGACGTAGTAGAGGTTCAAGAGTTAAATACGCAACGTGATTTAGTGAGACAGGAGGCAAAAGAAAACATAAAGGTAATTCAGGAAAAGAACGTTAGAACATTCAACAGAAATAGAAAGGGAGACTTTAGATACAAAATTAATGAATTAGTCGCCATTAAAAGAACGCAGTTCGGGGTTGGCATGAGATTGAGACCGAAATATCTCGGGCCATACAAAATAGTCGCACAATTATCACACAGAAGATACAAAGTAGGAAAAGTAGGAGTTCATGAAGGACCTAATAAGACCATTACAGTTGCAGAAAATATGAAGAAATGGCGTTAGTTATTCGAGGGCGAATAACTTGTCAGGACGGCCGATTGTGGGATTAGAATTGATATCCGAATTTCATAATTCATCATAATTAACAGAAAAGTGGCAACCACTTATTCGAATATTGAATAGTGGATTTCAATTGTGGACTACGTAGAATTTGTGGGCGGTAAGGCTTAGCGTCCATCATAGCGAGGTAAGTATGATGGCCATTCCTGATTGTAACGCGGAGCAGTGTAATACTCATTTTATTGAGCTAGAGATATTATTGTGTGTAACGCTAAAGCGCTATATTATTCAGTTTTCCCGTTTAAGTGACTTTTGTGATTTCCATTATAAATTGTAACGCCGGGCGTAGTAAAACGCTCCGTGCCGATATATGAGACACTCCGTAGAATGTAAGTGATTTTCCTTGTTAACACATTCGCGTAAATTGCGGGAATTCCCGTCATTCATGTTTCCTTCAATAAAACAATTGCGGGAAATCCCGCGCTATTTGAATAGGGCTTTTCAACCGTCAAAAATGGTTCACTTCTTATCACTGCACATTTTTAGTGTTGGTAAAGACGTGAACTACCATCCCTGATAGGCCAACCGCAATTCAAACAAATTTAATTTGGGGAATCCCCATTCAAAGTTAACGTGCCAGTCATTTGTTGTTTGTTGAGGGAAGTTTCAATAAAACCAAAATGCGGGAAATCCCGACAAAAGTGCATAGGAAATTCATGTGGTTGAAATTAATTGATTCTCTGAGTGTGACAAATGCGAATGTTTTCTTTTTCTTGCAAAACTAAAATAAATAAAATTTTTGCCTAAATTGTACATGGTATTTTGTAATAAAATATTGCAAAAGTTGGTGGACGAAATATTTGGTGATTCAGAAGACGAATATTCATTAGACGAGGAGAAGTTTAGTTCCAATGATGGCGATGCATCGCGATGGTGTGAAAATAACACAACATATCAGGAAGATTCCATCTACGAGGATGATACCGATATTTGCGGAGTGGAGTGTGACGATATTTGGCGTGAAACAACAAAACCAATACCACTTTTCCCCTTTGCTGCTACTTGGGGAGTTCAGGATGAATTTGATAGCGAAACATCCCCGCTAATGATACTTGAAAAATTGTTTTATAATGACGTCATGGAGTTATTACTTTCTTCCACCAATGCTTATGGGATTCACTTGGAAGATAATGACCCTAAGCCTTCAACGCGAAAGCGGCCTAAGTTGCAATTTACTGCAATAACAAAATATGAAATGCTTCAATTTTTAGGCATGTGCCTATTACAAGGCCAAAACCGAAAACCGTCGATAAGGAAAATTCTTTCGAAGGATATCTTATATTATCAACCAATATTTGGTGCTGTAATGTCTGGAAGACGTTTTCAGCAAATTCTAAGATGCTTCAGCTGTCATATGCCTTATCAACAAAAATATAAATATACAAAACTGGTTAAAATAATGCCGATGCTCGATTTGGTTTTGAAAAACTTTCAAAAGGCGTATGAACCAGATACAGCCTTGTCTTTAGATGAATCGCTTATGCTTTTCAGAAGAAGATTATCCTTTAGACAATACAACAAGGCAAAGCGAGCACGGTATGTTATAAAGTTTTACGAACTTACCACAAAGGATGGGTATATTCTAAATGTAAAAATATATGCTGGAAAAGATATTGGTGAAGAGATCACAGGATCCAAAACAAAAGCTGTAGTTTTAAAACTTATGGCTCCATACCTCAATCGTGGTCATCATTTGTATATGGATAATTATTATAACAGCGTTGATTTGTCCAATACGCTACTGCAATATAAAACCCATTCTACTGGCACTTTACGTTCCAATCGTAAGCCGAGCCCTAAATGTATAATCAGTAAGAAACTGAAAAGAGGCGAGTATATTTGGCGAAGAACAGGAAATGTTTATTTGACAAAATGGAAAGACAAACGTGACGTTCTGTCCATAACTACGGCACATCACCCACGTCTAATCGAAATTACTAATAGAAGAGGCCAAAAGAAGATGAAACCAATAGACGTTGCTGCTCATAACGAGAACATGGCAGGAATTGATCGGGCCGACCAATTATTGTCGTATTATTTAAGTCCCAGAAAAACAATTAGATGGTATAAAAAGGTTTTATTTCACATACTGGACATGGCTGTATGGAACTCAGTTTTCATGTACAAACAGTTTCATCCGAACTGCTCCTTTCTAGATTTTCGTGAAGAACTTATAGTAAGCTTTTTCAATCTACAAGCCAATGTTACTGAAGGCAAGGATTTGGTAAATCTCGTAACATCTCGCGGTCGCCCTCCAAAAGCGCAAAGTGCGACTTGTCCAATAGACATGAGTACCCATCACTTCCCGGAGAAAATTCCCTTCCCTTTCGGACATAACAATCAAGGAAAAAACAAAAGTTACCAAAAGAAATGTAAGGTGTGTTCAGAAAACGGAGTCCGGAAGGAGACAAGCTTTCAATGCAAGAACTGTCCTGACAAGCCAACGCTATGCCCCGCCGAATGCTTTGAAATATATCATAGCAGAAAATAATATTTGTATTTAATAATAAGTTGAAAAAATAAAAATATTTAAGTAAAAATAAAGAATTAAGAATTAAAATTAAAGAATTAATTTAAGGAACTCTCGCAAATTCTTCCGCAGATATAAAAATGCTCTTGAAAAATTAAATTCCGGTAATGGCGGGAATTCCCTAATTTGTTCAGACTATTTAAAAAAATGTTCCAAACACACATTTATTAGTAAAATTGTATTTATAATGCCTTTTTATATTACTTGTATAACATTATACTGCTCCATTAATACAAAAACCGTCGAAAATAGCACATTGAAAGAAATTCAAATTTACCAAGCAAGAAAGACCTAATTTCAATTGCAACCGAATATTTTATAAATAACTTAAGATGGATCGGAATCTAAGCAGTTTTATATATACATATGTTCTATATAGCTCATACACTGACCGACAAATTCGGCATAAGATTTGTTGCAAACACGAAAGTCATTATATTGAGCAATATAGAGCAAAGTCAGCTGGATGTGTGAAAATCCTGGTAATGGTGATAAGGGGGCTAGATCAAGTTTTCATTCTTCTTTTCTTCAGAAACATCTGATGTGAAATAATAAAATTACAAATTACCTCAAAGCTTCTAAAAGATTTTTACAAAATATATGCCAACACGTTTTGGCGGAATCTTTTTCTATATGATATATGCATAAAATTATGGAGGATGGAGTCATGTGTAGAAGTTCACGCAAGGGAGGAAAGTTCTCTGATCACTTGGGAGTGGCCAGAAACGATTATTTTACATATGGTTCAAGCAGCTCACGACTTCCGGTCATAGACCAAGTAGCCTAAGAACATCCGTATCAAGGCGAGCTAAAGTGAGAAGGCGAAACATCCCCTATATAGGGTTGTGCGCTGGGTTTAGGACCCGCCACGTAAAAAAAAACACCACCAATGAAGAATAACCACCAGCCTCGCATGAGAGACCATGGCAAACGAAATAAGGACTGCGAATTGAGGGCATGCACCTGGAATGTCCGGTCCCTTAATTGGGAAAGTGCCGCTACCCAGCTGGTTGAAGTCCTCGTTAGAGTGCAGGCTGACATCACCGCCGTCCAAGAAATGCGATGGATGGGACAAGGACTAAGGCGAGTGGCAGTATGCGGTATAAAGTCTCCGGGAGTTCAAAAGTCTTTGCTCTAGGTATTCGAGGCTAAGGGACGTATTGACCGGGATTAACCCATTTTCTGAATTGTCGTTATACATATATCTCACACATTGCAAAGGCAAAAGCAAATGAATCCAATGGAATTTTCGGTTGTGTTATAGGTTTCGTCTATTCTCGCACTATAAGATAAGAATGTCCGTACAATGGCATATACCGAATTAGGTTGAAATCTAAGATATGTGACTGTATCCAATTTTGACACCGGCTTCTATAAAATTCTGTAAGCAGGGACAGAAAATAACAGTTATTATATATATAGTTATCGGATATATATGAGGTAGTAATAGAAAATTTTTACGTTTTTGAGGACTATACAAATATGTAAAAACTTTTAAATTTTGATTTTTGTATTTTTCTCACAATTTAATCGTTGTATTTTGATATTAATTTTTCGCTTGGAATATATGTAAGTTGTGCGGTAAATTTTAAATAACTTTTTCGCAATAATAACTTGAGAGTAATTTCAAGGCACAAGAAAATGCTTACTCTTCAGCTCTTATTGCGTCAGAGTTATTTAAAACTCACCGCAGAAATATTATTTTGTGAGCAATAAATAAAAGTTATCAAACAACTCTTATGACCGGTTTCACAGTCCATAATTAAGTTGTGCCCAAATAAAATCTTAGCTAAGCATTATTGCAAACTGAGTAGTCGTTTGCATTTCACAGTCAATGCTTAATTTCTATAAAATTTTATTATGACATAGGCAACGTATGTTTTACAAATGTCATCCACAAACATATGATTGAAATAATTAAATTATTATAGACAACGTACAAATTTGGAAGGAAAGTTATGTCGTAAATGGATGAAACCCAGAAAAGGACCCCGAATTTCACTGCAAGCGAGTCGGAGCAGCTATTGGAACTGGTGGAGAAATATAAAGCAGTCATCGAATGCAAGCGGACGGACACTTCCACGAACGCTAAAAGTTAGTATGTTACGATCCTAGCAAGGAATTGTTAGTTGTACCCGCGGGCATGGAAGAGGAGGTTATAAAATTAGCACGCAGGCAAGGACATTTTGCGGTTAAGGAAACGGAAGAGATTTCAAGTAAGAATTACGAGTCTTATATACCAAACGCTAATGAAAAGGTGCAGAAGGTAGTCAAAGCATGTATCGCGGATGCCAGAAGGGGGAAAAAGAGGGTTTATTGACCCCAATCGATAAGTCTCAAGAAACATTGGGAACATACCATATAGATCACGTGGGTCCGTTGACCGAAACCAGGAAACAATATAACTACATTTTGGTAATAATAGACGGGTTTTCAAAGTTCGTGTGGATGTACCCGACAAAATCAACTGGGGTGCTTTCACCTCTTCAGGTAGTGGATAGATTAAAGAAATAGGCATCGATTTTTGGAAATTACAGATAGGGGAGCTGCCTTTACGGCAAATGCTTTCAAGGATTATTGCAACAAACAAGGCATACAACACGTGCTGATTGCAACGGGAGTTTCTCGTGGCAACGGCCAGGTAGAACGAGTGTATCGTATAATTATTCCAATGCTCTCAAAAATGTATCAAAGCATTCCAACTCAGTGGTACCAACAAGTGCCGAAAGTTCAACGAATAAAACCTCTCCACGTAGTATGGGGATATCACCATTCAAAATACTTACAGGTCAGAATATGCGCACTTCAGATAGTCCAGAATTACAAAGTTTGTTACACGAAGTAGTGGTTGATGAGTTAAATACGCAACGCGATTTAGTGAGACAGGAGGCAAAAGAAACATAGATGTAATTCAGGAAAAGAACGTTAAAATATTCAACAAGAATAGAATGGGCAATTTTAGATTCAGAATAAATGAATTAGTCGCAATTAAAAGAACGCAGTTCGGGGTTGGCACGAGATTGAGACCGAAATATCTCTTACCATATAAAATAGTCCCACAATTACCACATGGAAGATACGAAGTAGGAAAAGTAGTAGTCTACGAAGAACCTAATGAGACAATTACAGTTGCAGAAAATATGAAGAAGTGGGGTTAGTTATTCGAGGGCGAATAACTTGTCAGGACGGCGGATTGTGGAATTCGAATTGATATCCAAATTTCATAATTCATCATAATTAATAGATAAGTGGTAACCACTTATTCGAATGTCAAATAGTGGATGCCAATTGTGGATTAGAAGTTGTGGACGGTAAGGCTTAGCGTCCATCATAGCGAGATTAGTATGATGGTCATTCCTGATTGTAACGCGGAGCAGTGTAGTACTCATTTTATTGAGCTAGAGATATTCTTGTGTGTATCTCTAAAGTGCCATATTATTCAGTTTTCCCGTTTAAGCGAATTTTGTGATTTACATTCTAAATTGTAACGCCGGGCGTAGTAAAACGCTCCGTGCTGATATATGAGCCACTCCGTAGAGTTTTAAGTGATTTTCTTGTTAAAAACAATTGCGGGAATTCCCGAGCTATTTGAATAGGGCTTTTCAACCTTGTTACTTCTTATCACTGCACATTTTTAGTGTTGGTAAAGACGTGAACTACCATCCCTGATAGGCCAACCGCAATTCAAACAAATTTAATTTGGGGAATCCCCATTCAAAGTTAACGTGCCAGTCATTTGTTGTTTGTTGAGGGGAAGTTTCAATAAAACGAAATGCGGGAAATCCCGACAAAAGTGCATAGGAAATTCATGTGGTTGAAATTAATTGATTCTCTGAGTGTGACAAATGCGAATGTTTTCTTTTTCTTGCAAAACTAAAATAAATAAAATTTTTGCCTAAATTGTACATGGTATTTTGTAATAAAATATTGCAAAAGTTGGTGGACGAAATATTTGGTGATTCAGAAGACGAATATTCATTAGACGAGGAGAAGTTTAGTTCCAATGATGGCGATGCACAGTGGTTCCATTTGTATGGAGGATAGCGACAAAAATAGTTAGAATAGAGATACTGACCTGCAATATACACAGCATATTTCTGTTCATGCAAGTACGATATTCTGAAAAAATCGCAATTGTATAACGCCCACTTTTCATATTCTACATATATAATTCTAACGTTAAAATACCTGAGCATGTGATAAATTTTGTTCCAATTCCCGGATTTATTATTAATGAATAGAAAGGAAAACGGATGAGCCATTTAATTTTATAAAATTAAACAATTTATTTTTTACAGTTCAAATAAAAATTTTATTAATTTGGAAGAAAGACAAGGACGTTGTCAACCTCAATAAAAAATTCCTTTACGTAATTAGTCTTCCAACAATTTTATTGTAGATTTTAAAAATGCGCTTTTCTTTTTGCATGGCAATTTTCGTTGACCTGTAATAAATGGATCTAAGCTCAACAAAAACGATATTTAAATCCGTATTTGTTGCAATTCGAGAGAAGTTTTCCTCGTATGTTGAAGCTCATACCTCTTAATATCCTTGTTTTTGGCTTCCGCAGCTTCACTCTGATAGTTCTCCAATGGATATTATTGCACTCCCTGCTGACTTCTGAACCATGCACTAGGATCTTGTGAACTGAAGGTGGAAGATAGAACCAAGGGTACTTCTCTACAAGCCCTTTAGCAGTTTCAAGTGCGAATTGCTTAAATTTGTCCGCGTTTATTTATATCCTGATGACATAGCTTGCAGTAATGCTGCACATCTTAGTATGAGCTCTTCGTCAACGCCCGTTATTTGAGAAATCAAACCAGCATTATTAAAAAAGTGTCTAGCCGTGTTGCCATCGTTTGACGTCCCACTACCTCCTGTTTTTGGCATGCCCACTATTAAACCCATTTCTGATCTAAACTTATTTCTAACCTGAATTTTTTTTTCCATGAATTGAGTTTTATCTTCTGCCGACCTAATTTGCCATTTTATCAATTTCTGCCAATTTTGCTATTCTACGTTGCTTAGTCCGTTAGGAGCATGCAGAGAAATCAGCAGTTGGGCGACCACGTTTACTCGCTTTTGCTTCTTCTTTTTCAGATGGCAAAGATAGAGTTTCGAGACTTAAGGTAACAACCTCTTTGTAAGAGAGCCAATCCGAGTAGTTTCTTATAACGTCTGACTTTACGCGATGGTTTTGTTTCCACATCACCCCAATGCGTCTGCATAAATATTTTACACATTTCAGTATATCATCAAACGGGTGTTCGTCACCTTCAAAACCTGTTTTTCTGACTATATCTTCAAAAACTTCTTCAAAAACTTCCTGACCTTTCGTCGTATTTGATCCATTTTTGGAGCACCAAATTTCAAAAATATAGGAGCGAGAAAATATGCATTGATGAGACGTTCCTACGATAAGAAATTTAAAAAATAAAAATCTCAGAGAGAGAGAGTGAGGCAACCAACTAATTCCATTTTTTTTGAAGCAAAAACCAATGGTTTGATGTACAAAATAACTTTGAAAAAAAAATAGGTTATTTAATGAACATTTAGTACTGCAAATACATAACTTGAATTAAAACTATATACTTGTTTACTTTACAACTAATCCGACTGCATTCGTTGAAAAAGTTAAAATCTAAATTTTAAAAAATGAATTTCATTAAAATTTGGTTTAACATTGCTGAAAAAATATTATTACCATCTACTTTATCCATTTTCAGTATGACTTTCTTTTGCAGTTGAATGTACATTGCTTTCGCTTTTATTATTGTGGGCCGTACATATGTTCTTTCAAAGTGTATAATTCAAAATACATAAATTTAATGTTTACTAAACATATATAAACTTTTTTTTATTAGTGTATGGGAGGAACCACCGTTTGTGGCATAACAAACATATTGAGGATGAGTATTTGGCGATATTTGAAACAACAAAACCAATATACTTTTCCCCTTTGCTATTAGTTCAGATGATTTGATAGCGCGATTATTGCGTCAGCAAATGCTTTGTTGGAAGATAATGCCCTAATTCTCTAAGTTGCAAGTTCAACAATATACTTTCCGAATGTGGAAACGCAAGAGCACTGTGCTGTATAATTATTCCTAACAGATTTCCAGACCTCCATATGTTAGCGAACTTTACAGAAAGGATAGATTCAAATGTCCGAGTTCTTATAAGATCTTTGTTATGGATAAATTATTTTTTACATGAGTCGGAACGCTAATTAAAAAAAAGTTCTCTGGCACTTTTTTCGTTTTTTGGCTAAATGTGATGGTCTTTTAATTGGGCTATGTGGCGAAAACATGATTTAGTTTTAGATACTTCGTACTGTCCTCAACATACTTCCCGTAATGAAACCTCAATGAAAGCAAAAGCAACTGATGATAATGCATGATTCCTAAAAGAGTATACATTTGATGCACCACTTATTTTGTGTTAATTTATAGTCGAATACAATCGAGCACATTCCAGGCTATTTTTTTTGCTAATTCGAAATCTGTCGCGGAAATCTTTATCAAATAGTTGCAGAGAGATTTTCCTTCGTCTTCTCTACAACATTCTAACATGGTATTTGGTCACTGTAAAATTTTTTCCAATATAATTTGTTATATCTTATTATTCTTTTTTTACATAACAATTCAAAAAAAAACGTTATTTAAGAAAAAAGCTCTTTCAGTAAGCACTTTAATGAATATGTCCTGAAAGTACAACATATGTATGGACTTTGAAACCGGGCATTATTTGTAAAAAAAATAAAAAAAATAAAAAATATTTATGAAGAAAAAAAATAAAGATTGAAAACCAATTTTTTAAATTTGATGTTTTATTCATTTCCTCATAACTGTTATGGTCCATGCCTGTAATACTCTCGCTTTAGTAGCTTTAACAATATCGTGGAGATTATGAGCAGACTTTATCCATTTTTTGCAGTGAAGGTATGGGTGATTATGGAATTTGTTCTGAGCGAATTTGGTTACTTTAGCTCGTATGATTTGGCAGATGTGTACATTAAACCTTTAATGGCTCTTATAACGCCCGTCTACGAACTCGTTCTTTCGTGAACGTGTTTCTATGCTTTAATCCAAGTTGCAAGTTCCGAATATAAAAAAAATTAACGGATTCTAATACCTTTTTTATATTACTTGTATAACACATAATACGTCTAGCACATTGACGCAAGATCGACCTAATGATGATGGAAAAAAGCAGTATATATACCTTTAGCTCATATGACCGACAAATACAAACACGAAAGTAGAGCAATATAGAGCAACAGTGCATGTGTGAAAATCCTGGTCCAAGTTTTCATTCAGAAACATCTGATAAATATAAAGCTAAAAGAATATATATGCCAAACGTTTTGGCGGAAGGTGCGTGGAAGTTCACGCTTCTCTGACGGGAGCTGGCGCGGATGAAGTTATATCTAAAGTCTTATAACAGTTGATAAAAAAAAACCACCAATTCCAAGATGAGATGGCATACTGCAATTTTGGAATAATTGGTAAAGACCCAAACTAGAAAATCACTAAGATTCACTATTATTATAAAGTTTTCAAAATTAGGTGCTCGGAACTAGATACATATATCTCACACATTTGTCGGAAATAGAAGATGTATTGACTAGATAAAGATAGTAAGCTGCCGCATTTTATGGTACGGCCCTTGGCGTGGATCTCTTCTTTTGTTCCGCATTTGTTGTGGCTCCCTCAGTTATGGGTGTTTTTTGCGTTCAGTCAAAAAAAATCATAGTTTCCTCAAATTATCGGTTATAAATCGAATTACGATTTGCGTCGCAATTGATCTTGCATACACATAATTTCATATATTTAACTTCATTTATGTACATGTGTTGCCAAAGTTGAATACAA